>NC_140949.1:11982418-12219918 GCF_014529385.1 Adiantum capillus-veneris | reverse complement strand
TAGAATGGGCTTTTAGTACAGAGTGCACTTACAATCCTGTTGTCCATGATGCATGCTTGTCAGTTGCTGCAGATTCACATGTGTGGTATTTCGACAGTGGTGCTACAAAGCACATTACCTCACATCGTGAATTGTTCACCTCTCTCGAGTCTGTCCCTCATGGGAATTCAGTCACTTGTGCCAACAATGCCTCTTATCCGGTTCAGGGAGTTGGAAAGATTGTGCTTACTGCTGCAAATGGCAGTTCCTTCACACTTGTTGATGCACTTTATGTACCTGGGATCAAGGAGAAGCTCTTGTCTGTATCGGCACTTGCTAGACTTGGACTTGTAGTCAAATTTGTGGATGACAGATGTACAGTTCATGATCTCAGTTTTGGTGATGAAATTGTTGCATCTGGCCTTTTGTGTCGTGGGCTGTATAAGCTCACTTTGTATGACAAGTGTGGACAAATTTTTACAAATGCTATTGCAGATTCAAGGGCTATTTCAGATGAAAAACTTTGGCATGCATGTTTTGGTCATCTGAATTTTGCTAGTTTGCTGCGTTTGCAGAAATCTGATATGTTTGTTTCTTTGCCGCCTCTTGAAGCACCTCTCAAACATGTTTGTGAAGGCTGTATTTTGGGTAAGATGCAGCGTTCTAAGTTTCCAAAGGATGGTTCGGATCAGGCCACATGCAGGTTGTAGCTTGTGCATAGTGATGTTTGTGGGCCCATGCAAACTCCGTCCTTGGGCAATTAAATTTACTTCGTGACTTTCATTGATGATTACTCCAGGCATGCATGGGTATTTCAGCTTAAAGTGAAGTCCAAAGTTTTTATGTGCTTCAAACAATTTCTGGCTATGACTGAAAATGTCTCGAAATGTACTTGGGCACCCTCCATTGCGATCGAGGGGGGGAGTATATGTCTCATGAATACAATGCATTTCAGGCTAGTCGTGGGATAAAACACCAACGTACAGTACCTTATACACCTCAGCAAAATGCTATTGCTGAGAGAAAAAACAGGTCACTTACGGAAATGGCATGATGTATGGTTAAAATTCAAGATTTGCCGCATTCTTTTTGGCTTGAGGCCATCATGTGTGCCACCTCTGTACTAAACAGGTGTCCTACGAAAGCTTTGCAGTCTATTACTCTATATGAAGCATGGCATGATAGAAAGCCTTCTATTGAGAAGATGCATGTTTTTGGTTGTTTGGCATATGCTTTGGTGCCACAAACACAGCGCAGAAAATTGGATGATAAGGTTGTCAAATGTATTTTTGTTGGTTATAGTGCTGAAAGCAAAGGTTACAGGTAGTATCATTCGCAAACAAAACGTATTTTGGTTTCATGGGATGTAGTGTTTGTGAAAGATTCTGTTCAACCCTTGTTGTCATGTACTAGAGACAGTAATGTAAGCTCACAGGACATTTATGACACTTTGTTTCCTCTTTTCAGTGGTGGAAATACGAATGTAAGTTGCAATGAGGCAAATGTACAGCCTATGGGGGTTTCTGAAAATGTTACAGATCAGCCTATTACTGATGCAGATGTACATGATGTAGTTGATGAGGAAAGGGCTGAAAATGAGCAGGCTAGAGGTATGCCAAAATGGTTGGTGCACACTTTGCGTGATAGTAAATTGGATGCACCTTTGTCTAGTCGTACTCATTCAGGCTCTCACCATGCATCTTATGCATCAAATTGTTATGCTTTGGCTGTGTCTAGCCTACATGATGTTGAGGAACCTCTGTCTTTTGATGAAGCGCAGAATTCAAAAAATTGGATGGCTGCCATGCAATCAGAATATGATGCACTTATAGAAAATGATACATGGACTTTATGTGATTTGCCTCCTGGCAAAAAGGCCATTGGTACGAAGTGGTTTACAAGTTAAAATGCAAGCCGGATGGTGAGATCGATCGCCATAAGGCTCGACTTGTCGCAAAGGGTTATGCATAGCAAAAAGGCATAGATTATGAAGAGACCTTTGTTTGCACTTGTTGTATGACTACTATGCGTTTTCTATGTGCATTGGCAGGTCATTTTGGTTGGGATGTACATCAATCAAACATTGTTACTGCTTTCTTGAATGGTGACATATTTGAGGAAGTTTATGTAACGCAGCCTCGCGGTTTTGTCAAGAAAGGACAAGAGGACAAAGTGTGCAAATGTAACAAGGCTTTGTATGGGTTGAAGCAATCTCCTTGTGCTTGGTATGAGAAAGCTGACACTCATTTGGTCAAACAAGGCTTTCATAACAGTCCAATAGAAAGCACATTGTATGTAAAGCATGAGGGTGATGTACTTTTCATTGTGGTTCTTTATGTAGATGATTTGCTGATCACTAGACCAAATGGTTGAATTTAAAGCTGATTTGAATGCTACTTTCAAGATGAAAGATTTGGGGTTGTTGCATCATTATTTGGGCATACAGTTTAAGTAGTGTGATGGTGGTATTGCCTTGTGTCAGAAAAGTTACATAGAGACATTGCTATGTAAGTTTGGACTTGAGGATTGCAAACCTATTGCCACTCCCATGGACACAGGTTTGAAGTTGAGTCTACATGATGCTGGCGATCCTGCTGATGTCACTCTTTACCAAACTGCTATTGGCTGCCTCATTTATGTATGCAACACAAGGCCAGATATTCAGTTTGCAGTCTCACAAGTCAGCAGATTTATGCATAGCCCCTGGTCTAAGCATTGGCAGGCTGTCAAGAGGATTTTTTGCTACCTTAGTGGCACTTTACATCTTGGCTTGTTTTATCCCAAGGGGAGATCATTGCCGCCAGATTTACATGCTTTATCTGACTCAGATTGGGCTGGTTGTTTTGACACGCGAGTGCCCACAAGTAGTTTTTGTTTCATGCTTGGCACTTCATGTATATCATGGTTGAGCAAGAAGCAACCTACTGTGGCCACTTCGAGTTGTGAGGCTGAGTACAGGGCAGTCTTCATAGCTACGGTTAAGTGTGTATGGCTTAGACGCCTTTTGGCTGATTTGGGTGTTGGACAGGACACTACCAACACTATCTACACTGACAGTTAGAGCGCATTGGCAGTTGCGAGGAACCCCGTTTTTCATGCTTGCACAAAGCATATTGAGGTGCACTACCACTATGTCAGGGAGAGGCTCTCAGCAGGAGAGATCAGCTTGGCTTATGTGACAACACAGGACAACCTTGCAGATCTTTTTACAAAGGCATTGTCTCGTGAGAAGCTCGAAGCTTTCGGCAAAGCTTTGGGCTTACTCCCCTTTGTGGACTGATCATGTCCTCAGGGCATGGCACTTCCCTTTACTCATGTGCTAGCTCTCATTCACCGCATCACTCCAAGGGGGATTTGTTACCATATACATATGGTAGTGATGTGTGTGAACACACTAGAACCGCCGGGGCATTTTTTCCCTCTTTAGGAGGTTTTTTCCCCTGTGCATTGTATATACGCCCATCACTCTAGGGCTATCTATCTTTCCATTGCACACTAAGTAACACACTCTCCATTGTGTGCATTGAGCTTCCTTCATCTTCTCCAAGCTGTGTGCATTTCTTTGCAACCCTAATTCCAACAATATATATATATATATGAGAGAGAGAGAGAGAGAGAGAGAGAGAGAGAGAGAGAAAGAGCAAAAGAGCGACATGTTAGTAGCTTGCATGGGCAATAACAATGCCAAGGGAATGAGAGACAAAGAAAGGGAGAGACATAGAGAAAGAGAGAGGGAGAGGAAACTAGCTTGCATAGGCAATGTTGATGCCACCCAACATTTGAGAGGGAGAGAGAATGTTTTTGGGATCTGCTCACCTGATTCTTAAAAGGCACTCACCAGCAAAAGAACACATCCAAGAAGTAGAATCACATCGCCTATACCAGCATCTACAACATTAATAATTGAACAACAACACCAAAATGAACTGCATCCAGCAACCAACTAAGTTTTATTTAACCAACCATACATTTTATAACATGAGATAATGAATAAAGTAAATCAAAAGAACAAAGTTAAACATTTGTTGACCAATAACTTTGGGGGGTAGACTAAGTAAAGGAATTTTTGTTGGCAAAAATTATTGCATTTATAGAGCATATGCCAACTTAAACATGCTTTGACCACTCAATAAATTTCCATCTTCTTGGAGCGCTTGGCCCTCAATATGCTCAAGGCTAGGCCCTAGAGGCATTGTGAACTAAGTTTTAATCATTTTAATTATCTCGAACCTCATCCTATGCATTATCATCCAAGATTTTGTGGAAGATGCAACACGCAACAACAAACTTAAATTGATGTCCCTCAACATGCACCAACAAGTTTTTAGCCTTGGAAAATATGCTCACTTTGTACATATATAGCCCCTAGACAAGGTGCAATAAAATCCTCACTTGTTCCTTGTGGCAGGTGATAAAACCTTCACTTGTTTCTTGTGGCAGGTGAGTGGCCTTGTTTGAAATGTGTGATGAGATGATTGCATGCTCCATATCTTGAATCTATTAGCAACTAAAGGAGGACATGAATATTATGCAAATGCAAAGCTGGTTCTTGCAAAACTTGATGGCCTGTAAAGTGATTGTAAGTTTGTAGATGGAGGAAAACTTCTAGTGAGTGAGCCTTGTCATTGGCTTCACTGGAGGCCAAAACATGTTTCTAGGCATCGCATATGACCTCTATTGAATGGGGCTGTCCTACATGTTTCACTTCTTATTTAGCTTAATGTATTGGCCATTGATTGTAGCGCACACATTTGTTTTTTTTTTTTTGGTTTTTTTTTTTTTTTTTGGGGGGGGGGGGGGGGGGGGAGAGTCTGAAAGTTTTAGATTTTGTTGCGGAGACACTCCCAAAAAAATATGGAGATGAACTGCAGACAAAGTTTAGTTCTAGAATTTTTGCAATTCGGTTGCAACACATTTTTTGGTCTATTCACCAATGTCAAATATGTCTAACAATATGGAAAGTGGAGTCGTTATTGAGAGAGACAAAGGAGAGTCCATCTTATTTCTCTCTCTCTCTCTCTCTCTCTCTCTCTCTCGTTTGAAGGGGCTTCAAACCTCTTTAAGCACGGATAGAATTCTCGCATGTATCCATGAAAACAAGCCATTACAAGGACTAATCAAATGATGACTTGAAACCCTTTTTACCACATTTCAAAATTGGCCAGTATTTAACTCCACATTCTAGAATCGGCCAATATTTAACTCCACCTCAAGAATTAGAACAGGTAGAGTGATGTTCATGAGTATTGCCTTATGGCATACACGAGATAACAAGGGTACCTTTAAACATCTACTAATTTTTTTTGATAAACAATATCAAGTGAAACAGTCTTGCTTAACAAACTACAGGTGAATTAGATAACTTCTCATCTTTCATTGTCACTAGTAAAACTGCGCCGCGCATGGCCCCTCTTACCCTCAAGCTCTTCACTCTTGACAAATTTCACAAAAGAAGATCAAGAAAATTACTCTCTTCTTCTTTCTTTCTTATCTCCCCAGTGTCCCACACCCCCCCCCCCCCCCCTCTCTCTCTCAATCACACCCAACCATGTCAATCAACTTCAAAATCTGCGCTGAGAGCAGTTTCGAAAAAATGTGTCTCAGCTTGATATCATGCCGTTTTCTATCTGCACATCTCTCTCTCTCTCTCTCTCTCTCTCTCTCTCTCTCTCTCTCTCTTGTGTGGAGCAGTGTTCGGGAAAAGTGTGCCTCAGCTTAGCCTTGAGCCGATTGCAAAATCAAAGTAGCCGGTTGAGAGAGACAAAAAGAAGGAGAAAATTCCACTTAAAATACATGGAAAATAGTGTGATTTTGCAAAAATACTCGCTAGTATTGTAAAATTTCCGGTTCTGATTTGTTTGGGACGGATTTTTGTATGTTTGTGATAATGATTTTTCCCAAAACAGTGGTCTGGAGTCTCTAGAGGGCGGACGACACCTGGCAGGGGGGGGAGCCGAAATTCCCTCCCCCATTATCCACAGTATAGATTGCCCTGAACATGCATTTTTGGAATTGAAAACGGCACGATATTAAGCTGAGACACATTTTTCCCAAACACTACCGGGGCCTGAGGCCGCATGCTTGGCCTGGCCCGTACATCTCTCTCTCTCTCTCTCTCTCTCTCTCTCTCTCTCTCTCTCTCTCTCTCTCTCTCTCTCTCTCTCTCTCTCGCTCTCCCTCCTCTCTCTCTCTCTCTCTCTCTCTCTCTCTCTCTCTCTCTCTCTCTCTCTCTCTCTCTCTCTCTCTCTCGTTGTCTTTCTTGCTCTCCCTCCTCCTCTCTCTATCTCTATCTCCCCAATGTCAATCAACTTCAAAATCTACGTTGTGAGCAGTTTCGGGAAAAATGTGTCTCAACTTAATATTGTCGTTGTCTATCTGGGGCTCTCTCTCTCTCTCTCTCTCTCTCTCTCTCTCTCTCTCTCTCTCTAGCTCTCTTTCTCGCTTCCCCTCCTCCTCCTCCTCCTCCTCCTCCTCTCTCTCTCTCTCTCTCTCTCTCTAAAGCTCTCTGTCTCACTCTCCCTCTTCCTCTCTCTTTCTCTATCTCCCTAGTCTCTCTCTCTCTCTCTCTCTCTCTCTCTCTCTCTCTCTCTCTCTCTCTCTCTCTCTCTCTCTCTCTCTCTCTCTCTCGTCTGGAGCAATGTTCGGGAAAAGTGTGCCTCAGCTTAGCCTTGAGCCGATTGCAAATCAAAGTAGCCGGTTGAGGGGAGGGGAAGAAGGAGAAAATTCCGCTTAAAATACATGGAAAAGTGTCATTTTGCAAAAATACTGGCTAGTATTGTAAAATTTTCGGTTCTGATTTGTCTGGGACGGATTTTTGTATGTTTGTGAAAATAAGTTTTTCCCGAACAGTGGTCTAGAGTCTATGGAGGGCGGACGACACCTGGCAAGGGAGGGGGGGGGGGGGGGGGAAGCCGGAATTCCCTCCCCCATTATCCTTAGTATAGATTGCCCTGAACATGCATTTTTGGAATTGAAAACGGCACGATATTAAGCTGAGACACATTTTTTCCGAACACTACCCAGGTCTGAGGCTGCATGCTTGGCCCGGCCCGTACATCTCTCTCTCTCTCTCTCTCTCTCTCTCTCTCTCTCTCTCTCTCTCTCTCTCTCTCTCTCTCGCTCGTCTGGAGCAGTGTTCGGGAAAAGTGTGCCTCGGCTTAGCCTTGAGCGGATTGAAAAATCAAAGTAGCCGGTTGAGGGGAGGGGAAGAAGGAGAAAATTCCGCTTAAAATACATGGAAAATAGTGTGATTTTGCAAAAATACTGGCTAGTATTGTAAAATTTCCGATTCTGTTTTGTCTAGGACGGATATTTGTATGTTTGTGAAAATGATTTTTCCAAACAGTGGTCTGGAGTCTCTGGAGGGTGGACGATACCTGGCAGGGGGGGAGCCGGAATTCCCTCCCCCATTATCCTTAGTATAGATTGCCCTGAATAGGCATTCTTGGAATTGAAAACGTCACGATATTAAGCTAACACATTTTTCCCGAACATTACCCGGGCTTGAAGCCGCATGCTTGGCCCGGCCCATACATCTCTCTCTCTCTCTCTCTCTCTCTCTCTCTCTCTCTCTCTCTCTCTCTCTCTCTCTCTCTCTCTCTCTCTCTCCTTCAAGTTTTTTCTCCCTAGCTCTATTGTAAAATTTCCGGTTCTGATTTGTCTGGGACGGGTTTTTGTATGTTTATGAAATTCCCTCCCCCATTATCCTTAGTATAGATTGCTCTGAACAGGCATTCTTTGAATTGAAAACGTCACGATATTAAGCTGACACATTTTTCCCGAACACTACCCGAGCCTAAGGCTGCATGGTTGGCCCGGCCCGTACATCTCTCTCTCTCTCTCTCTCTCTCTCTCTCTCTCTCTCTCTCTCTCTCTCTCTCTCTCTCTCTCCTTCTTCAAGTTTTTTCTCTCTGACTCTATTGTAAAATTTCCGGTTCTGATTTCTCTGGGACGGGTTTTTCTATGTTTGTGAAATTGATTTTTCCCGAATAGTGGTCTGGAGTCTCTGGAGGGCGGACAACACCTGGCAGGGGGGGGGGGGGGGGGGGGGGGGGGGGGGGGGTCAGAATTCCCTCCCCATTATCCTTAGTATAGATTGCTCTGAACAGGCATTTTTGGAATTGAAAATGACACGATATTAAGCTGAGATACATTTTTCTCGAACACTACCCGGGCCTGAGGCCACATGCTTGGCCCGGCTCATACATCTCTCTCTCTCTCTCTCTCTCTCTCTCTCTCTCTCTCTCTCTCTCTCTCTCTCTCAAGTTTTTTCTCCCTAGCTCTCTCTCATTCTCCCTCTTTGCGTTCGCCTCCTGAACAGTGCTCAAAAAAAACTTTTTTCCAAAAGCTTGGCAAACCTACATATGAGAAAGTTTAGAGGTAAAATGACTAGATTTGAAGGTTTTTACACTAAAGTACAATAAATTAAATTTCTTTAAATTTTAAATTTTGTAGGTGGTATTGCACTAAGCCTAGGTTTTTTATCGAGCACAAATGACGTTCGCTATTCACCGGACTCTCTCTCTCTCTCTCTCTCTCTCTCTCTCTCTCAGGGCTTGAGCACGCAATTGTCGGATCTCTCACCGCTCTCTCTATGTTCTGCGCAGTGCTCAAACCCTCAAGACGAAACTCGCCTCAGAGAGCACTACCGACGGCTTCAGTCTGTTGACTCTTTCTCTCTCTCTCTCTCTCTCTCTCTCTCTCTCTCTCTCTCGCGCGCACTCAAGGCCTGGGTCTGTCACCGACTTCGCATGCTGCAGGGCACACTCACCTGAGCAAGCAAATAATGCCATTGGGGGGGGGGGGGGGGGGATTCCCTCCCCCTTTATCTATTAGTATAGAAATAGATTAGGTGAGCTAGTTTTTCTCCCACACTTCTTAGAACAATATCGTTAACAGATAGAGGACCTTTAGATTTCTTTGTAATTTTTCATCATCAAGGAGGAGAGATCAATAACTACTAATGAAAAACCGTCCCCGTGTTTCTCAAAAAATTAAGGTCAAAAACTCTATGCAAGACTACTAAAGATTATTTTGAAGCATTCAAGGAGTCACAATGAAGCTTCAAAGATGCACACCATAGTCAACAAGTAATATGAAGTGGAGTGGAACAAACAACCAAAAATCCTTCATGCATACACACCCGTTTAAGGATTCCAAAGAGGAGAAGAATAATAAACAAAACCATTATGATAGAACCTAGCGTGCTAAGGTGGATCAAAGTTAGTATGGTTCATAGCGATTAGGCTAATGATGATCACTCGTTTAGTTAGTAATAAAAACAATAGACCAACAAGTATACAAAGTGAAATTGGATTAGCTTAAAACTTGAATACAAAAGGAGGTTCATATAGCCTTGGCAAGGGGTAGAGGGTGAGCCGTGCATGATGCATGTAGCCCAAGTGAGCCTTTTTCAATGCTAGAGATGCATGAATGGAGAAAAGGAGGAGAGCAAATGTGAGGCTCATTCAATGAGCCCCATGCCCTATGTCTCATGTGTCATGCTCATGGGTCATGTTATGAAGAGAGTATAGGTAATACCCATGGCTAGGGTTATCCCTAAACACTCCCCCCTAAAACCTAATCATGGTGATGCTCTAGCATAAGTGATACATCTAGGATATTGTGATACATTGGTACATCATATTGGATCAATATGACTCATCACTATGGTCCACAAGGTGTTCACTTATCATACCTAGGTTAAAAAGACTAGAGTACATCAATATATGTGCAAATGTAATTGCATGATCCTAAAGAAGTAGAGGGTTCATTATGTCCCTCTTCATAGTCGTCTTGAGCAGCGGTCATGTGAACTCTTCCTTTTCCTCTGTCATCCTTGTTCTTGAATATTCTCTTTGATCCGTCTTGAATCATCTGAATGAAGGGTGTCCCATCTTGTGGCATATGCATGGAATTTTCATGTAGTCCTTCGTAGCATGATTTGACCTACCACACTTCTTGCACTTTGATGTGCCTGATGAAGCTACATAAGCACCTCTTGATTCCTCCTTGAGGTCCTTCTTCTCATGGTGTTGGAGTGAGTTGATGGTGTCTGCTAAGCTTGGTTTTGGATCCTTCTCCATGAGGATGGTGACGATTTATTTGTAGGTGTCTTTGGGCACAACTTTGAGTAAAATACCAACCTTATCTTTGACATCGATAGGGCATTTGATGCAATGAGTACAAATGGATTTTATCATATTGACTAAGGATGCTACATCTTCACTTCCTTTCATGATAAGCCATACAATTGCCATTTAAAGGCTATTTTAGACATTTTGGTCTTGGCACCAAAATACCTCTTTAGAGTAATCCATGCTTTGTATGAGGTCTTACACTCATCCAAATGAAATTGGATTAGCTTAAACCTTGGATACAAAAGAAGGCTTATATAGCCTTGGTAAGTGTTAGAGGGTGATGCATTGCATGATGCAAGTAGCCCAAGTGAGCATTCTTTAATGCAAGAGATATATAAATGGAGAAAAGGAGGAGAGTGAATGTAAGGCTCATTTGAGCCCCATGCCCTATGGCTCATGTGTCATGGTTCATGCTCATGGGTCATGTTATGAAGAGAGTAGAGGTGATACCCATGCTCATAGGTCATGTTATGAAGAAAGTAAAGGTGATACTCATGGCTAGGGTTATCCCTATTCAACTGGCTATGTTTCCTAATATCGTCTTAAAATTAGGTCAAAAACTAACTATTAGAATTTGAAAGGTGACAAACCCAAGACATCCAATTTTACCACATCTACTGTTGGAAGTCAAATGTTGGAAGCAACAAAAGGCAGTCAAATGTTGGAATTAGGGTTGTAGGAAAACAAACACAGCTTGGAGAAGATGAAGGAAGCTCAAGGCACACAATAGAGAGTATATTACTTAGTGTGCAATGGAAAGATAGATAACCCTAGAGTAGTGGGCGTATATGCAATGCACGGGGGGGAAAAACCTCCTAAAAAGGGAAAAAAATACCCTGGTGGTCCTAGTGTGTTCACACACATCACTACCACATGTATGTGGTAACAAATCCACATTGGAGTGATGCGGTGAATGAGAGTTGGCATATGAATAAAGGGAAGTGCCATGCCCTAAGAACATGATCAGCCCACAAAGGGCAGTAAGCCGAAAGCTTCGATCTTCTCACGAGACAATGCCTTTGTGAAAATATCTGCAAGGTTGTCCTGTGTTGGCACATAAGCCAACCTGATCTCTCTTGTTGAGAGCCTCTCCCTGACATAGTGGTAATGCAGCTCAATGTGCTTTATGAGCATGAAAAATTGGGTTCCTCGCAACTGCCAATGCGCTTTGATTGTCATTGTAGATAGTGTTGGCAATGTCCTGTCCAACAACCAAATCATCCATAAGGCGTTTGAGCCATACACACTCAACCGTAGCTGTGAAGACTACCCTGTACTCATCCTCACAACTAGAAGTGGCCACAGTAGGTTGCTTCTTGGTCAACCATGATATACATGAGCTGCCAAGCATGAAACCAAAACCACTTGTGGACACTCACATGTCAAACAAACCAGCCCAGTCTGAGTCCAAAAAAGCATGTAGGTCTGGCAGCAATGATCCCCCTTGGGATAAAACAAGCCAAGATGTAAAGTGCCACTAAGGTAGCGGAAAATCCTCTTGACAGCCTGCCAAGGCTTAGACCTTGGGCTATGCATAAATTTGCTGACCTATGAGACTGCAAACTGAATATCCGGCCTCGTGTTGCATACATAAATGAGGCATCCAATAGCAGTTTGGTAAAGAGTGACATTTGTAGGATCACCAGCATCATGAAGGCTCAATTTCAAACATGTTTCCATGGGAGTGGCAATAGGTTTGCAATCCTCAAGTCCAAATGTAACTTTTCTGAGACAAGGCAATACCACCATCACACTGCTTAAATTGTATACCCAAGTAATGATGCAACAATCCCAAATCTTTCATCTTGAAAGTAGAATTCAAATCAACCTTAAATGCAGCAATATGTCTCTCTTTTGGTCCAATGATCAGTAAATCATCTACATAAAGAACCACAATGAGAAGTACATCACCCTCACACTTTACATACAATGTGCTTTCTGTTGAACTGTTACGAAAGCCTCGTTTGACCAAATAAGTGTCAGCTTTCTCATACCAAGTACAAGGAGATTGCTTCAACCATACAAAGCCTTCTTACATGTGCACACTTTGTCCTCTTGTCCTTTATTGACAAAACCGTGAGGCTGCGTTACATAAACTTCCTAAAATATGTCACCATTCATGAAAGTAGTAACAATGTCTGTTTGGTGTACATCCCAACCAAAACGAGCTATCGATGCACATAGAAAATGCACAGTAGTCATAAGAGAAGTGGGAGAAAAAGTCTCTTCATAATCTATGCCCTTTTGTTGTGCATAACCCTTTGCGACAAGTCAAGCCTTATGGCAATCAATCTCACCATCCGGCTTGTGTTTCAACTTGTAAATCCATTTTGTACCAATGGCTTTTTTTTCAGGAGGCAAATCACATAAATCCATGTGTCATTTTCTATAAGTGCATCATGTTTTGATTGCATGGTAGCCGTCCAATTTTTTGAATTTTATGATTCATCAAAAGAGAGAGGTTCCTCAACATCATGTAAGCCAGACACAGTCAAAGCATAACAATCTGATGCATAAGATGCATGGCGAGAGCCTGAACAAGTACGACTAGACAAAGGTGCATCCAATTTACTGTCACGCAATGTATGCACTAGCCATTTTGGCATACCTCTAGCCTGCTCATTTTCAATCCTTTCCTCATCAAGTACATCATTTACATTTGCATCAGAAATAGGCTGATCTGTAACATTTTTTAAACCCCCCCATAGGCTGTACATTTGCCTCATTGGAATTTACATTCGAACTTCCACCACTGAAAAGAGGCAACAAAGTGTCATAAATATCATGTCAACTTACATTAGTACATGACAGCAAGGACTGAACATAATCTTCCACAAATACTACACCCTTTGAAACCAGAATACGCTTTGTTTGCGGATGATACAACCTGTAACCTTTGCTTTCAGCATTATAACCAACAAATATACAGTTTACAGCCTTATCATTCAATTTTTGTCGTTTTGTTTGTGGCACCAAAGCACATGCCAAACAGCCAAAAACATGCATGTGCTCAATAGAAGGCTTTCTATCATGCCATGCTTCATATGGAGTAATAGACTGCAAAGCTTTTGTACGACATCTGTTAAGTACATAAGTGGCATACATGATGGCCTCAAGCCAAAAAGAATACGACAAAGCTTGACTTTTGACCATACATCGTGCCATTTTTGTAAGTGACCTGTTTTTCCTCTCAGCAACACCATTTTGCTAAGGCGTATAAGGCACTGTACATTGGTGTTTTATCCCACAACTAGCCAAAAATGCATTAATTCTTGAGACATATACTCCCCCCCGGATCGGAATGGAGGGTGCCCATAGTACATTTTCAGCCATAGCCAGAAATTGTTTGAAGCACATAAAAATTTCAGACTTCGCTTCAAGCGGAAATACCCATGCATGCCTGGAGTAATCATCAATGAAAGTCACAAAGTAAAGGTAATTGCCCTAGGATGGAGTTTGCATGGGCCTACAAACATCACTATGGACAAGCTGCAACCTGCATGTGCCCCTAATGGAACCATCCTTTGGAAACTTTGAACGCTGCATCTTACCCAAAATACAGCTTTCACAAACATGTTTGACAGGTGCTTCAAGAGGCGACAAAGAAGCAACCATATCAGATTTTTGCAAACGCTGTAAACTGGCAAAACTCATATGACCAAAACGTGCATGCCAAAGTTTTGCATCCGAAATAGCCTTTGAATCCAAAACTGATTTTGCAAAATTATGCCCACACTTGTCATACAAAGTGAGCTTATACACCCCACGGCATAAAATGCCGGATGCAACAATTTCATCACCGAGCTAAGATCATGTATTGTACATCTGTCATCCATAAATTTCACTACAAGACCAAGTCTAGTAAGTGCAAATACAGATAAAAGATTCTTCTTGATCCCAGGTACATAAAGTGTATCAACGAGTATGAAAGAACTGCCATTTGCAGCAGTAAGCACAATCTTTCCAACTCCCTGAACCGGATAAGAGGCACTGTTGGCACAAGTGACTGAATTCCCATGAGGGACAGACTCAAGAGAGGTGAACAAATCATGATGTGAGGTAATGTGCTTTGTAGCACCACTGTCAAAATACCACACATGTGAATCTGCAGCAACTGACATGCATGCATCATGGACATCAAGATTATAGGTACACTCTGCACTAAAAGCCCATTATGCATCAACATCAACATCACAGTCTCCTTTCACAGAAGACTCAACAATAGTTGCATTTGTAGTGGAACCAGCATTTACAGTGGAACCACCCTCTTTCTTCTTTGCCTCTTTGGCCTTCAACTTAGGAACAATAGACTATGAAGAGACTGCGTTTCAACTTGTAAATCCATTTTGTACCAATGGCCTTTGTTCCAGGAGGCAAATTACATAAAGTCCATGTGTCATTTTCTATAAGTGCGTCATATTCTGATTGCATGGCAGCCGTCCAATTTTTTGCATTTTGTGCTTCATCAAAAGAGAGAGGTTCCTCAACATCATGTAAGCTAGACATAGCCAAAGCATAACAACCTAATGCATAAGATGCATGGCGAGATCCTAAACGAGTACGACTAGACAAAGGTGCATCCAATTTACTATCATGCAATGTATGCACTAGCCATTTTGGCATACCTCTAGCCTGCTCATTGTCAGCCCATTCCTCATCAAGTATATCATGTACATCTGCATCAGTAATAGGCTGATCTGTAACATTTTCGAAAACCCCAATAGGCTGTACATTTGTCTCATTGGAATTTACATTCGAACTTCCATCACTAAAAAGACTCAACAAAGTATCATAAAAGTCTTGTGAGCTTACATTACTGTCTCTAGTACATGACAACAACAATAGCTGCTCTGACACCAATGTATATACGTGCATTACTCTAGGGCTATCTTTTTGTCCATTGCACACTAAGTAATATACTCTCTATTGTGTGCCTTGAGCTTCCTTCGTCTTCTCCAAGCTGTGTGTGTTTTTTTGCAACCCTAATTTCAACAATTGGTATCAGAGCAGGTTGCGTCCTCCCTGAGCAGCTCCAGCACACGCCTGCTCACTTTCTTCGATTTTAGTGAGCTTTAGTAAGCGTTTGCAAGTCGACAAAAATTTTGGGCAAACTCGTAGAGCTCAGTCTGCACAGAATTTTGATTCGGGCTCGTTTCGGGCTCCGTTTCCACTACAGACAATACTACACATACTATTTCATCATTTTGTGCAGAATTTCTATTAGTGCCATTTTCTGCATAACAGGTTCCTTACAGTCTTCTACGGTTTGTGCTATATATCACATGTTGTTCCCGCTTCGTTTCTCCTCTTTTTGGGCAGTTTTCACATCAGGTGCAGCATTTACCATGGCTGACAACAACACAGATGTGTTCAAGATGTTTGCTACTGAGGACAGATTGGATGGGGACAATTACCCTATGTGGACTTACATGATGCAACATGGTCTTGTGTCAAAGGGCGTTTGGAATATTGTGCAAGGCATTGATGTACGTCCTGGTTCTAAGGATGTAGACGATGTTGAGGATGTTGCAGGTCTTGCTACAAGGATTGCTACTGTTAGAGTTGTTTTGTTTACGATAGAACAAGCTCGTTGGGATGTAAAGGATGTGCAGGCTCATGCGTTAATTGCGTTGTCTGTAAAGCGCACCATTACTCCTCACATTCGTTCAACAAAATCTGCAAAACAACTTGGAAGAGACGAAGGAAGCTCAAGGCACACAATAGAGAGTATAGTGTGCAATGGAAAGATAGATAGCCCTAGAATGATGGGAGTATATACAATGCACGGAGGGAAAAAACCTCCTAAAGAGGTTAAAAATGCCCCGGCGGTCCTAGTGTGTTCACACACACATCACTACCACATGTATATGGTAACTTCAAACAAACCAATAATCCAAAGTTAAGAGTAAACCCCTAAGGATCAAGTAACCAGCACGGTGTTATGATACACGGGGTTACAAACCTAGAACTATTTTTTCAATATCAATCAATCTTTTGAGGGCTCATGAAAAATGTATCAAAAAGAAATTCTAGGTTTTCCACAAGACAAAACGTGCATTAGGTATAAACAACATCAACAAGCTCAAGAACGCCCAACAAAAGACCATAGTTTAAAGGAATCCTTCATTTCTATGGTAAACCACTCGAAATTTGATATAATTTAGTCCCTTTATCAATAATTTTTCAGAACCTAGTTATTGAGTGAAAGGAATAAGAAATACCTGGTTCTCATTATGCTAAAGCAACCATTAGGACACCTAATGCTAGGTGTGAGGACCATTCAAGTATAACACTCATAACAAACCAAATATCAAAATACAAAAAGGCCCATTTCCAAATTTTGTTTGAAGTAGGAAATTTTCCACATACCATTCCAGTAGTTGACTAAACCAATGCCTAACTAGTGCTCTCAGGTATGTGTGCCAGGAAATGGAAAGTAAAGGCTAGGCAAGGACCATTAATTGTAGCAAAGAATGGTCTCAAGTTTATCCTCAAAATCGGACCTAGTAAGTTCTACTTATAAAGCACAAAATATAGCTATGAGCAAAGTTCAAATCTTTGAGAAACCATTTCAAAACTATCACAAGGACATACCCTTATGTTAAAAACACCACTAGTACTACAGACTAGCAAACCAACAAATCAATAAAATTGTCACCCCATATTCAAAGCATTAAGGGCAATTGACCCATTTTGCAAAAGTATAAAATCAGATTAAATACAATCAAATTCCTTCCCAAAATCTAGAAAAGGAATGAAGCAGTAGCATTATCCCTCCAGCCTTGCAAGGAAATAAAGGCCCTCCTTTACACTAAATCAACATCAACTACAAGTGCTCAAAGTTTCAAGTTGTGAGTGCAAAATTTAGAGACAGTCTCCAAAGCTAAGTGAGGGACAAAACGCCTCACCTTAAATTAGGACAAAACGCCTCACCTTAAATTAGGACAAGAGGGTTATGAGCCAAGACAGCCTCCACCTCTACATAATAAACCCTTCCCATTAAAGTGAAATTTGCAAGTACAAAAAGAAGAAAAAAGAGGCTATAGCATGCATGGGCAATGCCAAGCATCAGTAGATGCTTCAAGATGATAACATAAGAAACCAAATACCATGATGAGGGATGCCCAAAACCATCGGTACAGTAGTAGACCAGACCACCCGTGTGGAACATGAAAGAGAATAGAAACAATATTCCCATTCCCATCAAATCAAGAGAAGGGTAACCATACCATTAGTCTACATTAGGAGCACGCATGATAGCCTTTCAAGGTGCCACAAAGGTAAGGTGTAGTATCTTGGCAGAGAAGAAAATTCAAATGATATCATCACATTTAGAGTAGATAAAGGAGAAGTTTATGAGAGAGGGCAAAGAGAGAGAGAGAGAGAGAGAGAGAGAGAGAGAGAGAGAGAGAGAGAGAGAGAGCAGAAATCAGGATCCAGTCAAGGGAGAAGGTAATGTGCCATCTCAAAACCCAGGGAAGCCTTGAGTGAAAGCCAAAATTAATGCAAGGGGAAATTCCCACAAGAATGAGGCCCCCTATATACACAAGAAGATTTAGAAATTTTCTCATGTAGGAAAAGGGAGTCTTTTTCATTGTTTTTCATACAATGCATAACATCATGAGCTTCTACTCAAGAGGCACCGCATACCTAGCTAGGTATACGGTGCCTCCCTCGCAGAAGCTCATGATGTTGAGGTAAGTCACAATGTGGGACTTACTGTGAGAATTTGCCCAAAACTTCTTGTGCTAGTGACGGGGAGGACTCCCACAACAACAAAAAACCATTTTTCATAAGTAGGGCTATTGTTGTATTAAAGTTGTAAAAGCCAAGTTAAGGTTAAGATCCTATAAGAGGAAGCAAATAATTGCTTTCAGTAAACTAAACTGACAATACTGACAATAGCCTATGTGTGTGTGGAGGGAGAGAAACTAAGATTAATGTTTGGCTTTTGGTTTTGTGGAGCATTGTTAAACTATTAAATTGGGCTTCTCATGTGCACCAACACGAAATGCACATGTGAAACTAGTTTTTCATAGGCGCAAGATATCATAAGCATAAGCATTTGGCATCAACCCAAAGATATATACATACACATTTTAGACTCACAAATTTTTGTTTTATATATATATATATTTTTTCATTCCTATAGTAACTACAAACAAGACACATGTAACATATATGTCTATATGCATCTAGCTAAATACATGTAAGAAAATAGAAACATATGCATATAAAATGGACACGTTGATACTCTCAGGCTACCCATCCACATAAAGGCTAAACCCCAATACGAATGCACAACTTTCTTGCCAATAGATGCATCATGGGTAGATCATTTTTTAAAAATTTAACTAAAGCATCACAATATCACTCTCACTTAGTCCCTCATCTACTCTCAAAGATTAAGATAGATTCTTTTGGGAGAGGTTTCCTACCTTATAGTGCAAATTGCATCGCTTAAGAGATTTCTATGCTGGGATGGACAAGGTGAGCCCTAATGTGGTGAACAAAACTTTCGAGGACATGTAGCTCCTTTATAGGAACGATCGCTCATGTTCACTTTCATAGTTGTTTTGAAATGCATCAAGTAGATGTGGCCATAACCCCCAATCTTGGACCATTTAAAGTTGTTGCATAAATGGACGTCCCAAAATGATATCGAAATTATTTTCATTTCCAAAGTCTCCTATTTCAAAGTTATGCTTGTATTCAATCCCACAAGATGTGATTCCTACTTGATCTAGCATCCCCATATGCCTTTCAGCATAGTCATATATGCCTTTCAACATAGTCATCTGCTAGTTGTAATTTCATGCAAGTTTTTTTAGGGCTGGTTTTCTCCAATTTTCCAAAATTTCCACCTACTTCACTATCAAGAATAGCCAATTTTTTAATTCTTTTGTACTCCACAAGCAAGGTGGTGTTTCCTTCTTCTCCTTCATAGTAATCTCTCACCTTACTCTATGTTCTTTTGTTTCGCACATTTTTTTCCTTTGGCTTTGATTCCAATAATTTGAATGAAAATTTGATTCCCATTTACTTCACCAATTTTTGCCCAATTCACCGCACACACATGGTTTGATTTTTATCAATTTTGCAACATTATTGTACACTAAATGGGAGTAAACATACATGGTTTGATTTTTATCAATTTTGCAACATTATTGTACACTAAATGGGAGTAAACATCAATTCTTGTAAATTCCTAGAATCGATCATTTTTGGAATTTCTTTCCATTTAGAGGGTACAATTCTAATTTTTGATTGGCTTCATGCTCTCCTATGTATATTGGCTTCATGATGTCCTATGTATGAGGGTAAGGTTCTCAAGGTGCATGACTTGCTACCCTAGGATGATATAGATACAAAAGGTACTAGATATCTTTTGATGCTCATGCTCCAAATTTATGCATTTATAATAGCTTCTCATAATTTTTTATACCATGGTTTCCCAATCATAACCTCTTTAATGCCTTTCTGTCGTTTTTTTTTGGTTATGTGGAGGGTTTGGGCCGGTCAATACTTCATCCATCTTTGCTCCAGTGTTTGGTTAGTCTTGTGGAATTTTCACTTTCACTTCCTATTATGGTTCTGATTCAACTTTCTGTCATTGTTTTTTTATGTGGAGGGTTTGGACAGGTCAATACTTGTGTAGCCTTCAATTTAGCTTTGCATGTTCGCAATAAGGCCTCTAATGGCTCCAAGACTTTGTCTACCAACACCGATCCTCCTGACTAATTATAGGGGTTTTGTTTGGTACTACAACAAAAGTTTCTTTTCTTTTTCTTGGTGTTATTTCAGGCCTTCTTGAGCCTATGGATTTGCTACCATAATTGCTTTTTTTTGCTCACGTGCGGCTTTCATCTTCTCTCTCGTGTCCTTCCAAGTTTTGTATCAAGTCCTCATGGAATTGACATTCGTTTCTGTTGCGTTTACCTCACTAGGTTTCTCTTCGTTGCTCTTTTTCATGGTTTCTCAAGCCTAAGCTCTTATTACCACGTTGATAGGAGCAATTTGCTCTCAATTTGATTTACTTGAACTTGGTAAAAACCCTATCATGTTCATTAGTGTCTTTCCTACTCTATTAAGATGTTTCGTGTAGTCAAGAATGAGATGTGTCTTGCCACATTCTCAATAATATCCAAACATTCTTATTGTTTCTCCTCTGTGTTGACAATTCCTAGACCACTCCATACTCATAGCATGGCCCCATTGGTTGAGGTGATTATTGTGGTGGCACTCACTATCCTTGTCAGGGTGGATATTCCTTTGAGGTTTGGTTGGTTGAGTGTATCTACCACTAAATCTATTGTCATTAGGAAGTGGCGGTTGTTGTCCTAGCACTGGATACCATTTCTAGACCCTCGATACAACATTATTTTGCCCCATTGGATACCTTGGTGGCCGTAGTTGGTTCATGGGTGGAGGATTGTAAGGTCACTCTCTCACCAAATTGTGATTGTAATAACACTCATTGGTTTCATTATTTGTCCACTTTTGTTCAATGACACACCAGTTTGGTTGTCAAGGTATATTTGGTACTATTGGTCTTGGCTGTGTGTAGCACTGGGTGGTAGGAAGATCACCTCCATAGATGTCACACTTTCTTGTTTAAAGTTATCTAACATTCTACACATGTTTGAAAACCTGTATCATTCTTCTTATTAACTCCTTTGTGAATTGTTCTACATTAGCTACCAATTTTTCAATGGTTTATTCTACTTACAGTCTCTAGTTTTAGTGGTTGAAGCATCAGTTTCCTCTATTACCTCACCACAAGCTTTGCAGTTGTCCACAAGATACAAATCTTCTTTTGTCACTCCCTTCAGAGAAATGAAACTCTTCAAATTTTTTAAAAAAATCAATGTTTTGTTTTTAAAACCTTCAATAAACAACACTACCAACTTGTTTTGTTGTGGTACCTCTCTAAGCAGATATATCTCAAGATATTGCTTAAAATCTTAACGAGACATCTTTCACCTTTTTGTTGTCTCTCCATTTGAAAGCATATATCTACAAAACAATGTTATGCTTGATTCCCATTTTGAAATCCTTCCACGAATCCATCAATAAATTTTCTATCAAAGCAAAGGCACCCCGATATGGTGGTTGGAACCTTGTCATGACTATTCGTTCCAATGTCAATCCAAATCCTTCATATTGAATGTGGAAATTATGCATTTGTTAGGCCCTTAAGACTTGTTTAAAGAGCGCTAATTGTGCATGAGGGTCTCCAAATTCACCATAAATTTTGCTTACACATTCAACAACTTGAGATGGTCTCATTTTCTTGGTTCAGCCATGTATTTGATCTCTCCCTATCTTTTGTGCTTTTGGAGGGGCTCCCAATGGAATTCTTCCTATAACTTGGTCTAGGTCTCTATCCCAAAATTGTGGTCCTCTTGACCCCATTACAGCGGTATATCGAGGGTATATCCTCCTACCTAGCTTGTAGAACTGGTATTTTGGCTCTCATAGATAGAAATTTTCGAGGTCTGAGACCCCATTCATCATGTAGGTTGAGCCCCCAAATCATGAGTATGCTCCCTTGGCTCATTGAACCCCATTCTTCTCATGGTATGACCTTTAGATCTGAGACTAACCCGGGTAGAGATCAAAGCTCCCATATAAGTATACCCTTCCAACTCTTTTGGTTCAATCATCATGTACTCACTCTCAAACTTGTCCATTAGTAGGTCTTGCACTCCTTAGCAAGCCATAGGGTTTCAATTTATTTGATTTTGGTTTGAGGTACATGGATCACAAGAACTATGTTCTCTCTCAATTTGCACTACAACTTTCTAGTTTTACTTTATAAGGCCTTTGCAAGCTAATCCTTTAATATTTTGCAATTTTTTCTCTCTTTTCCCTATGTACCAACAATTCTTTAAATTTTTTATTTGCCTAAATATGGTTTCTCGATGATTTGTGCAGCCCTCAGTGATGGGTTTCTGACTAAACCTACTCCTATGAACTTAAAATGGCAATGTGCAATAGAATGAACAAATTATAAAAAAATAGCTAATGGTGATGATGTGCACAACTCTTTGAAAGAAACAAGAAAAGTGATGATTGAAATGCTTTGAAATCATTCAACTACAACATTGTTTGCTACCAAATGATAGCTTTAAACAGTCCTTGACTCCTAAACTCTACCAAGTGACAAAACCTCGTTTTACCACTATGTTACTAGTGAAAATGGAGTGGTTTAAGATAGATTTTGGGACAAAGAAAATACAATCACAAGGTCACTTGACCATCGTAGGTTTGAATCCCTAGCAGCGGTGCCAGTGTTAATGGGTTTCTGCGAACAAGCATCTATGTCAATACTCAAGGAAGTGATTGGGATAGGGCACAGAGATGTGTTGCGTTATAAATCAAAACATTGTTACTGCTGCAAGAAGATGTAGTAGTCACAAATCATCTCTATTAGTCTAACTATAAGCATAAGCTCGATCCTCACTCCTACTAACTAATTGATGATTCCTCAATTAAATGAGCTCAAAATGCTAAGAAATCTTGGAAGACTTCATTTTTTAAAGGTACATGAATCGTGGCCCATCATTTTGCAAGTCATCAACACATGAGCAAAAGTGATCTAATAGCATCTCCTGAGGCCTAGGAACAGTCTCCTATTTAAAAATTAGCTTTATCAATTTAAATATCATCAAAATTATAGATTTAAACTCATGTACTATAGAGGCAAACTTTAACCAAACTGACAATGAATACACTTAATAGAAAGAGCAAAAGGAGAGAAACACAATGCAATACTTCGAACACGATTGGGATTACTAAATAGAAAGATATGATGATTTGGCTTCTAAAAAATGGCCTTAAGGACCCAATTCCATTAGTATTATGTAGTAGTGAGAGAAAACTCCAACAATTACAACTTTGGAAAAGAGATCTTGCGATATCTTTAGGCAATCTAGATTTACAACAGAGATTTAGGGCTAGAAATGGATTTTGCATCAGCATCTGCAAACAACAACAAAAAGGCATCAAAGAGGCTATGATTGGGAATGTGATGATCATGCTTGTGGTAAATACATATGTTGTAGTGCTTTTGGCCGTACTATAGATGATGCACAACAGCTTATGATTGTCTTTGAAAAATTTGCTTGCACAGCAAGTTGATTGTGAAATAAAGGTTATGCTTGTGAAAATTTGCAACAAGGAAAAGTCATCCATTTTGTACATTAAAGAGTCCATTGAAGTGGTGAACAATTTGGAGTACCTTGGCCTTAAGGTTTTGGCCAATCATAACTTGAATTATTGTGGTACATGACACTTGGAATCTGAGAAGAGAGCCTACTATGCATTCGAGAATATGTGCAAGGTGGATTATTGCATATAATCCTAAAAGCATGCATATAATTGAATAACTCTGAGAAGAGAGCTTACTATGCATTTGAGAATATGTGCAAGGTGGATTATTGCATATAATCCTAAAAGCATGCATATAATTGAATAACTCTATGTAAGTTTCAGCCTTGGTTCACACCAAGTAGCCACTACTGTGGGATTGAAGATCTTCACTTTTGTATATGAGGTTGGTTGATGCCGTGAACATGCTTAATGCTAAAAATCTATAGTGAGTGTAGGCATTGAAATCATTGTACTTTACTTAGGATGATGTTGAGGCCTTGGTCTGCTATTTAGGCATCTAATAATTAAATATGCATCTTCAGTAGCATTGTGTGCCATGAAGCTTACTTGGTTGTTTGAATTTAAGGCTTATCTAGTCAATGGGGTGTAAGCATATGGTTGCATGTACATGACTTATGTTCTTAGCGAATACTATTTGTTTTTATCACACTTGCTTTGTAAGTCCATACTTGAAACTTGACGGAAAAGAATTGAAATTCTATCAAAAGGAGATGTACATAAAAGACATTATAACGTTTTTTAAAAATTATGTCATTCATTAAATCTTTTGAGCTTTCAAGTAAGTTTTAAATATAGAGTGATAACTATATAGCCTCACTTGAGCTAAAGTTACTATATCCTTGATTTCTCTTACCTATAAAGATTAAAGATGAGTTGAACCTAGTTTTGGTTTCTTGTTAATAATAGCTTTACACATGTCTTTCTATCAACAATAGTGGTCATGTTGTTGCCGCAAGCTTCCATCCTCTCTAGTTTGTCCTCATAGATGTAGCCCAGTGTACCAATATAGCTCAATTGTACCATCCAATTGAGGGTTTTCCTCTATGTGTCAAGGTGTGATTTTAGATGACACATTGTCAGATTATATCTTGCTTGCGATAAATTCTTTTGAATGTTTGCATGGAAAAGGGTAAGGAACTTGTCCTAAGGCATCTAGAAATAAGCCACCTCAAGGGAATTTTTTACTATGAATTGCACTTGTGAGAAACTTAGTATAGAAAAACTTATAAATGGTTTTTCTCTCTTGAAACTAGGTGGCTAGAGATGGACCCAAGAAAATGGGTTTTTCTCTTTTGGAACCGAGTAGCTAAGTGGACCCAAGAAAATGGGTGCTTTCCTGAAGGTCAAAAAGACATCGTTGTGAGATAGACTCATTGGGAATGACTACCAAGTGGTGTCCCTCCTTTGCATTGGGCAATGAGGTATGGGGAGGTAACTTACCTATGTCATCATTTTTACATTTCTACATGATTAATATGAAAGTCAAAAGCTTTAAATTTTGAAAATATTATCTCTCTATGCTAGAGAGAGAAATGATTTGCCTTGAAATGGGTCATGAATACAGCTAGAATGGCAAGGCTAGAGCCACAAATATCTCAAGGGATTTGAACTATCCACAAGTTTTTTGAAATAGACATTTACTGAGAATGGAAATGCTGGATGTTAGCAAGGTTGTTGAACATTCACAAGCCACAATGAACCATCCTAGGGAGTCCATTGACATTTGATGGGATCAAGATGACTAGGAAAATATCTCATATCAAGTGGTGGAACAAGGTCAAGAAAGGATAAGGTTATGTGTATCTCAAAATGTGTGGACCCTCAACCACCATGTATATGCAACTTGTCAAAAATAGAGGTGCACGCTCATCATGCAAAAAAGCAAAGGAAGAGGGCAAAAGGAAGTAGGATTTCCAACGAGGGACCTAGTGAGAGTATTATTGGAATATCTCACACAATAGCCTGCATACTTAACTAGAAAAGTCAAAACAAACAACTTTTGTCTCCTACATGTGTTCATCAAAAGATCAGAAGAGGGATTTTTGTTCCAATTACTGCTACGGAGCAACGATTATATGTTTGTAGAGTAAGGTCTACCTCCTCATACACAAGCCTCTCCATGTTTATCTAGTTATGCTTAGGCTTTCTACAAGGTAGCTGTTACTCTCTCTTTACAGTATTTAAACATTTATTCTTTGCTACAAACAAAAAAACCAGGGACTAATATGTTCCAAATGTGGTTTGTGCAGACACGTATTGCCATTATATATATTCCTTACGCAACTTTTCTCTCACTCTCTATATGGATACCTTGTTCATGTAATCCAATGTCTTTGAGAATGAGGTTAAGATAACATATACACTTTTGGCAGATCAATGTTTTAATTTTGCATTTCAAAAAGTACAAAATCTTCACAATTTGTAGCAATTCTATGATTTTAATTTTTTGATGCATGTAATCATGACCAAACTCATAATGAAATATTCTTTATAAGGGGGGTGGGCCTTAGAAAATCCGACCCTCTATGCTATGTCTATCTAAATTTCATGCTTTATGTATGCTAATTAATTCATAGAGTTGGTAAATAAAAATTATTCAAAAGAGATTGCACAAGATTTTGTTAAGGTTACAACTATATCAAAGCACGGTTTCTCCATAGGTAGAAATGGGAAAATTTTGGATACCTTAGGTAACAATTCCAAAGCGAAGTCTCATTAAGAGAACATAAATACTTTTGAAATTCTAGCGGCAACATCCCTACAGAAAAGACTGTTGGTAGGTGGGAGAATCGGAATAGTTGAGGCCGTGACAAAACTCAAGCTGAGCCCACACTGCTTTCTGAGAAGGTTAGCAAGTTTAGCACCATCAGAAGAGAGCTTAGCCAAGTCCTCTTTATGAGCTTTAGAGATAGTTGGGATATTAGCAATAATGTCGGTAATAACTAGGACACCCTCCTTACTGTTTTTAACCAAAAGAGTCAAAGTTTTGACCCATTTGTCAAAGGAGACTGTGTGAATCAGGGAGGTAATAGGATTACTAGATGAGGCCACAATGAGAGCAGATGCTTCTGCATCTTGAATGCATCTAAGAACCAAAAGTGAAGCCCGTGAAAGCGGCTCCATTGGCAAATCTAGTCCTTGATACAAGGAAATTGCCTGAAGGAGCCATAGTTAGAACTGTCCCATAAATTTGAAAGGAAATATTATAGAAGGAAGAATCTAAAACAAAATATAAAGCTAACAGTGTAGTGTAATATTCTTGTAGCAACCTCAACCTTCAACGGGTTAGAAAACATTCATAATGACCGCATGACGCTAGCCCCTCCTAGCTCAGATCGACTCTATCACCAGAACAACTTGAACTAGCACAATACTAGGAGCCTAGTCCTGACCTAGTGGTAAGACTGGATCTAAGTGCAATATGTGTGTGCTTTAGTTATTTACTTATCTTACCCAACAGACGAACATATACATGTTCAAAGACCAACATACCCAGATAAGTACAAGTTTTATTGTACAAAACAAACTTAGATAGCATGATTTTCTACAAATGAATAACATCAAGTTGGTACAAGTCACCATCCCAAAAGGTAGAAACTCCTTCACAAACTTCGAACCAGTAGCCAATCTTTCAAACAATAAAGCAACCAAAAGGCTAAACCAAAGAGAGTAGCCCTCACGTGCACCCATAGAAACAACATAACATTTTGTTAGAATTGGCTTTGTATGCAGGTGATGCACGGCATCCTAGTTGTTATCCATGTCACAAAGGTACAACTTTTCTGTGCAAGTGAACTTATCATTGAAAGAGAAACTTTACTAGACTTTGGTAGCCAATTACATCATCATAAAAACTTCAACAGCCTACAAACTGGCAACGGTTGTCATTAGACAAAAACTATGTTAAGGGTTTTATAATTTATCTCCTTATTCTTGCAAGTTCTATTAAGAAAGTCTCTCTTCCTCGAACACGCCATGTTCTTAGCCGCAAAAGAGGCCACATATTCTACCCTAGCCGCTTTAAGCTTTTCCGATATCTACGTGCTTTTGATAGGATCGACTATAGTACTCATCCAAGCAGTCAACTTATACCTTGGTATAACGTGATAACAATAGACAAATCATTTCTTGCTTTATAAGCAACAAAAATCATCGTATACACACTCATGTATACAAGAAAATCCTGACACGTTCTACCATAATCGTGAGCAACACCATCCAATAAATGGATGGATTCCAACAAACTTTCGAGGAACCCAAGAGTCTCACTACTCAAATGCTATATGAAGTAATCAAATGTGCTATAGTAACATGCCGAGATATAAACTAGATTAAATAAATATATACCCTTAGTTTGGTCCTACAAAAGTTATTCCCTCCTACTCCTTATAGCAAAAGAAACCAAGGGATAAAGTACACCTACAAATAACAGATCATGTCTATGTTCCTAGACATATTATCCATGTCTAGAATAACCAGAAAAATGTAAAAACCGGGAGTTTTATACTCAGAAACAGGAAATAGGTAACTCTATTAGAGACCTACTAAGAGTCAGTAACCCTATCCATCCAGCAATGTCATCCACTGTTTCGAGGAGTCATAAGGTAGCAAAATTCCACTAGACAACCGTAAATAACAACTATTATTGCTAATATATACAACATCAGCCAAGAAAGCCCTATGTTGAGCTATATCTGCTAAACAAGAATGATAATTACCTAGTTATCAGTACAAACCAAAAGAAGCCCCCAAATCAGCAGCATAAATGGTTGTGGTGCCTTATACCAAGTTAAGTTAGCATTAGGTTGAGACTTAATGGGGCTAAGGAGTTTAGTGTAAACTCATGTCTGTCTAGTAGGAAGAAAAAAGAGTGGTTTCATTAGCATACCAACAGCAAAAGGTACTCACCCGAAAGGAATCTACTCAGCCTATCAACCCAAGGTATCCCTTGAAAAAACGACTTAGCCCAAACAGAACAGACTAGCACTTATACATGAAGGCAGGTTTTCTCGACTGACTCTTTCATGCTTGTTATCAAATACAACAGTGAGAACACCAAGCAACCCACCAATCTAATTCACAATAAACCGTCTTAGGTCGAAACCCAATTGAGCCTCACATCAAAACCCAAGAAGGTGCTAAGGAATTGAAAGTATAACCATGCCAGCCCAGGAGCAAGCCAAAAGAGTGGTCACATCTACATACCAACAAAGGTACTCATCCAAACTGAGTCTGCTTAGCATACCTTCCCAATGTATTCATCTAAAAAACAATTTAGCCCTAAACCGGTAAGACCAGCACAAGTATAGTTTTTACCAAAAAATATTCCTTCATGCATGTTTATCAAACAAACCTTTGAGGTGTTTTACATACCAAGAAACCACCAATCTCATTCTCAAAGAACCATTCCAAACAGATATACTTTCCAGCCCCTTAATGTGGTTACCTGCACCATATTCATTTTATCATAACAAAACCTATCAAGACCAAAGTTTCCCACCTAAACCACAAGAAAATCCATTCCATAAGAACATCAAGACATTTAGAAATGTCCATAAGTTCTCAGTTATCAAGCAAAGAGGTATTACTTTTAAAACTTAGCCCATCAAGCCAAAGAACTCCACCTGAGAAGAAGAAGAAGAAGAAGCCAGAGAATGGACCTCCAAAGCTTGTTTCTTTTCTTTGCCTTTAGCCATAGCGTCACTCAAAGTACAATCACTCAAACAACACTTCCTCACCACAACAACAACCAACAGAATGTATACAAGCCTGCTAAGTGAGGGAAACCCTCACCTTTATATAGGATTGACAGATTACGCTGAGAGTAAACCACTGCTCGTAAAATCAAATGCAGCTCCATCGATCATCCACAGCCAATCATTAGTCGAAAGGCGTTTTTCCGTAAATGGGGCCATGTGTAATGCCAACAGACGACCTCTAGAATAGGGCGAAATCAACAACTTGCAAATCCAGCCCATTGCGCATACACATGCAGGCAAGTGGAATTACCCATTTTGACCCTAACTCTACTTCTACACAGAGCCATAAGATAATGCTACTAATGGTGAGGCCAACATAATGTCAACCCAAAAAAGACATACATATGTGGTCATGAAAAAGGACCAGGGCTGGCCAAAAAAATACCATGTAATTACAAGCTACATGAGATGTGAGCTACGCAAGCCTATGAATAAGGAAAAAAAAATCTCATCCAGACTTTTTTGTGTGTGTGTGTGTGTGTGTGTGTGTGTGTGTGTGTGTGTGTGTGTGTGTGTGTGTGTGTGTGTGTGTGTGTGTGTGTGTGTGTGTGTGTGTGTGTGTGTGTGTGTGTGTGTAGCTGTTAAACTATATAAATAACACACCACTTGAACAATATGTTCAAAAAGACGACTGGCTAAATTTGTCAAGGCAAAGATTAGTACAGAAAAGATTCAGTCTTTGAATCAAAACTGTAAAATACAGTAGGAATGAAGTATCATTCCAAAGGAATTTGTACATAGGTATCAAAAACTATCCCAATTGCATCATCAAATGCTTCCAAAGTCGGACTGTAGCAAGCTAAACCTCTTTACGCCAAGATAGAATTCTCACCTGCATCCATATAGTCAAGACAACAGATATGTTAGACTTGGTTATGTATGGCAGGCTTCAAGGAATCTATCAGTTGTTATCCATGTCAAACTTAAAAATTATTAGACCAACTACTGTCCTGTATAATAAAGTACCAAAGATTTTTTCAGCATCATATTCCTGCTAGAGCTAATTCATTTGTTTTTTACTTTTGCCATAAGTCAGAGCAATCAAGGTATCCGTTATACATTTGTTTTAGGTTGAGGTTATCAAAACAGTTAGCAAAGGCCAGCCAAAGCCAGCAGATATCTAGCATCTTTAGAGAGAACTCATGTATCCAGTATTATTAGTCGAATAAGTTAAATTAGGTTGTGTTATAGCAATCTTGGTAATCATTCCTTCTAACCAACAAAAGTTAGTAAATAAACCAGTCAACAATAGAGCAGTTGATCAAAGTAGGATCAAGTATGCAAAAAAACAACCATAAAGTAAGTCCAAAATTTAGAATAGCATTCAAAAGGGTTAATCAACTGTAGCAAGCAAGGAGCAAGCCAGATCTCTATTTTTTAAGATTTTGTCACTAGAATATGGCAGCATTTCAATAACCAGAAAGACTATGTATAGCTTGCACCACATCAGGCAAGCAGCCCTTATTCTCACCGTCTGGTTGTTTTTAAATAGTATTTGATGTCATACTCTAGCATATAGCAGAGGATCAGTCAGTACCAGGTAAAGAAGCCAAACAACATCCTATACTGATGTGGACACAACTGTATCAGAAAATGGTAGCCAAAACCAGTGTACCATTTAGCAATACCCTTAACTAACTGATGTCATTTTTAAGTCAAGCAACAAAAGACCCAGAGTGAGTATAAGTAATCAGTGCTATGCAATAAAAGAAAGCCCCATCTATAAAGATCAGGTATCTCAGCCCAATCTATGCATAACCAGCACCACCACCAGGATTTTAGCCTTTATACTCACCATTTGATCAAATCCAAATAGTATATATATGATAAGTTTGATGTTATATTCTTAGCACAATAGCAAACAAAAAAATTAGAGTAAATGTATGCAATCATTACCAAAAAAAGAAGGCCCCATTTGTAAAGATCAGTTAAATCAGCCCAACTCTGTTAGATCCGGCTACTATTCAATCATACCAAAGATTTAAGCATGAAGATGTAGAGACTGTGTATAACCAGCTAGACCAGGCCAAGCATAACCTCCCCCCTCCTTTTTTTCTTTTACAATTGTGAATGTAACATCACCAACTGCAACCATAAAAAAAAGGCAGAATAACCAGTATCTCTCCTTCCATTACTTGGAAAAAAGCATGCATAACCAGCACTCCACAAGGCATTCAGCCTTTATATTTACCATCAGTGTCAAAACACCAAAGTAATAACCATATGAAATATTTGATGTCATCTACTAGTACTACAACTTAAAAAGGCATTAGATTCAAAACAGTCCCAACCTGTGAGGCATCGGGTGTCCAACACCTTGTTTTCAAGAGATGAATCAACAGATCAAGCACCATTCCTTCCTCTCACTCTTTCTCAAGAAAAAACAACAAAGTCTAAGTGAGGGAGCAGAAGATCCCTCACCTCTTTATATATGGTCTTGAAGCACCAAGGTGGATCATATAGCGCACTCCTTAATGTGATAGCTGCCTGGTTTAGAGACAGAGTTAATGTAAGATTCCGCAACAGAGGCAATCCCCAAAGAGATCCGTGGCCGCGATGCAATATGATAGCCGCGATAGTTTGATGAAAACCGAGCAGAGTCAATGAACTCGAAAGCCGCCCAATTACTTAAGAGGCCAAAGAATAGGTTTGTAGCTAAGAGATAGATTAGGGGGTAGTATCTATAGGGTAGCCCCAAAAGTTGGTAAATAGCTCTAAATTCACCAGCAGTTGTACAACACACAATAATTTCTTATAAGGCAGCAACTCAGTTTTTCCACACGAGCTAATAAAATTGGATGATACAGTGATAGTCAACAACTCACTCCAGATGAGGTGCCAGAGCAACCACAGCCCTAAGGCAGTAATTTAATATGTAAAGCATAAGGTAAAAATCCCCCAGAGCCACAACTCAAAAAAAGGGTTTGAGTGCCAGGTGGGAGGTCATATAGTACGGCGAGAAATAATGATTTAGAACATTAACTGAGCCCCATAGATGCTATCTAGGTCAGAAGCTGTGACCAAGTGTGTGTGTGTGTGTGTGTGTGTGTGTGTGTGTGTGTGTGTGTGTGTGTGTGTGTGTGTGTGTGTGTGTGTGTGTGTGTGTGTGTGTGTGTGTGTGTGTGTGTGTGTGTGTGTGTGTGTGTGTGTGTGTGTAGCTATGGTCAGCTGCTATGACAGAGTGTGTGTACTGCCTCACCAGAAAGATGAGATTTTTAATTTCATAAACATAGAAAAATAAGAGTGACCCTAAGAAGGGAAGATTTGTATGTAGATAAAGTCCTCAAAGGAAGACATTAATCCTGTAGGAGTTTTAAGGCTTTGTCAGGTAGTTTGAAGTAAGTATGGTTGTCATTGAGTAGCTGTTGGAAGAAAAAGATAAGGCAAGTCATCTTGTTCCGAAAAGTCATCTTGTTTAGCATATGAGTAGCATGTACCTGTAATAGTCAAGAAACCAATTTGCCAAAGCATAGGTAAGCAGAATTGGATTAACCTGCTACTTAAAAACGACTGAGCCATAAAGACTATAATACTCGTGAGAAGGAATCCAGTCTATAGTCAAGGAGAGACCACCTAACACCTGTCGACCAGTAAAGGAATTACAGACAGTGGGTCACTCAAAGCCTATAATACTCGTGAGAAGGAATCCAGTCTATAGTCAAGGAGAGACCACCTAACACCTGTCGACCAGTAAAAGAGTCACAGCACTCTGTCATAGCAGCTGACCATAGCTACACACACACACACACACACACACACACACACACACAACTTAAAAATTATTAGACCAACTACTGTCCTGTATAATAAAGTACCAAAGATTTTTTTAGCATCATATTCCTGCTAGAGTTATTCCATTTGTTTTTGACTTCTGCCATAAGTCAAAGCAATCAAGGTATCCGTTATACATTTGTTTTAGGTTGAGGTTATCAAAACAGTCAGCAAAGGCCAGCCAAAGCCAACAGATATCCAACATCCTTAGAGAGAACTCATGTATCCAGTATTATCAGTCGAATCAGTTAAATTAGGTTGTGTTATAGCAATATTGGTAATCATTCCTCCTAACCAGCAAAAGTTAGTAAATAAACCAGTCAACAATAGAGCAGTTGATCAAAGTTGGATCAAGTATGCAAAAAAACAACCATAAAGTAAGTCCAAAATTTAGAATAGCATTCAAAAGGTTTAATCAACTGTAGCAAGCAAGGAGCAGGCCAGATCTCTATTTTTTAAGATTTTGTTACTAGAATATGGCAGCATTTCAGTAACCAGAAAGACTATGTATAGCCAGCACCACCATCAGGCAAGCAGCCCTTATTCTCACCATCTGGTTGTTTTTAAATAGTATTTGATGTCATACTCTAGCATATAGCAGAGGATCAGTCAGTACCAGGTAAAGAAGCCAAACAACATCCTATACTGATGTGGACACAACTGTATCAGAAAATGGTAGCCAAAAACAGTGTACCATTTAGCAATACCCTTAACTAACTGATGTCATTTTTAAGTCAAGCAACAAAAGACCTAGAGTGAGTATATGTAATCAGTGCTATGCAAAAAAACAAAGCCCCATTTGTAAAGATCAAGTATCTCAGCCCAGTGATATGAGCTAGTGAGCAGAAGTATACTCACAATAGTCTCCCAAAAGCCAAGATCGGAAAAAATCCAATGACAGCTACAATTTTAACTATCAGAATATGGCAGTATTCCAGTAACCAAAAAATCTATGCATAACCAGCACTACCACCCGGCTTTTAGCCTTTATACTCACCATTTGATGAAATCCAAATAGTATATATATGATAAGTTTGACGTTATATTCCTAGCACAGTAGCAACCAAAAAACTAGAGTAAATGTATGCAATCAGTACCAAAAAAAGAATGCCCCATTTGTAAAGATCACTTAAATCAGCCCAACTCTGTTAGATCCGGCTACTATTCAATCATACCAAAGATTTAAGCATGAAGATGTAGAGACTGTGTATAACCAGCTTAGACCAGCTCCCCCCCCCCCTCCCCCCCCCCCCCCCTTTCCTTCTTTTACAATTGTGAATGTAACATCACTAACTGCAACCATCAGAAAAAGGCTCCTTCCATTACTCGGAAAAAAGCATGCATAACCAGCACTCCACCAGGCATTCAGCCTTTATATTTACCATCAGTGTCAAAACACCAAAGTAATAACCATATGAAAGATTTGATGTCATCTACTAGTACTACAACTTAAAAATCCATTAGATTCAAAACAGTCCCAACCTATGAGGCACCGGGTGTCCAACACCTTGTTTTCAAGAGATGAATCAACAGATCAAGCACCATTCCTTCCTCTCACTCTTTCTCGAGAAAAAACAACAAAGTCTAAGTGAGGGAGCACCTCTTTATATATGGTCTTGAAGCACCAAGGAGGATCATAAAATGCACACCTTAATGTGATAGCTGCCTGGTTTAGAGACAGAGTGAATGTAAGATTCCGCAACAGAGGCAATCCCCAAAGAGATCCGGGGTTGCGATGCAGTGTGATAGCCGCGTTAGTTTGATGAAACCAAGCAGAGTCAATGAACTCGAAAGCCGCCCAATTACTTAAGAGGTCAAAGAATACGTTTGTAGCTTAGAGATAGATTAGGGGTAGTATCCATAGGGTAACCCCAAAAGTTGGTAAATACCTCTAAATTCACCAGCAGTTGTACAGCACAAGGTAATTTCTTATAAGGCAGCAACTCAGTTTTTCCACACGAGCTAATAAAATTGGATGATACAATGATAGTCAACAACTCACTCCAGCTGAGGTGCCAGAGCAACCACAGCCCTAAGGCAGTAATTTAATATGTAAAGCATAAGGTAAAAATCCCCCAGAGCCACAACTCAAAAAACGGGTTTGAGTGCAACAGGTGGGAGGTCATATATTGTGGCCAGAAATAGTGATTTAGAACATTAACCGAGCCCCATATATGCTATCCAGGTCAGAAGGTGTGACCAAGTGTGTGTGTGTGTGTGTGTGTGTGTGTGTGTGTGTGTGTGTGTGTGTGTGTGTGTGTGTGTGTGTGTGTGTGTGTGTGTGTGTGTGTGTGTGTGTGTGTGTGTGTGTGTGTGTGTGTGTGTGTGTGTGTGTAGCTATGGTCAGCTGCTGTGACAGAGTTTTTGTGTGTGTGTGTGTGTGTGTAGCTGTTAAATCTTAGATAATAAGACATAATTGAACTTTTATATTCAAAAGATAGTGGGCAATGGAACAAAGAATAGATAAGTACAAAAACAACTCAGTATTCGAATCATTTAAGTACAATGTTTGTAGGAAAGAGATCCCCTTTCAGTATGCATATAGTAAAGGAACTTCCCAAATCATAAGTGAGTGTTCCATCTAGTGTAGGACAGCTTGCCAAAGTCAAAAAGACCTTCCAAGATAAGATAGAGTCCTTATCTGCATCCATCCACACAAGAAACAATTCAAAGAGCCTTGGATGTGTTTTACAGGTATCAGTGGACAGACTTGCCAAAGTCAAAAAGACCTTCCAAGATAAGATAGAGTTTTATCTGCATCCATCCACACAAGAAACAATTCAGTTAGCCTTGGATGTGTTTTACAGGTATCAGTGGACTATACCATTTGTTATCAATGTCCATCTTACAAAACGTTTTTACCTTTTACAAGCTAAGTCCAAAGTAATATCATTTATATATATTTTCATAGCGTTTCTAGTCAAAGAGAACCTTCTTGTATTAATTATCTCTTCTAATCCAAGTATTAGATTCCCCCCCCCCTTTTTTACCCCAAGTGGTATATTCCTTCAAAACACAAACTACTTGAGTTATACTTTGTCGAATTAATGAGGTTTTATTAGTAAACAAGCCTAAATTCTTTATATCGAGTATGTTCTAAGTTTAGAACTGATAAAGTTTTTGTTTTTTCTCAAATGGAGTCCAATTCTTCCTTTTTTATAAAAAAAAAATCACTATCTCATAGCTAGCCAAAAGGTAGAGGCATAGCCCATCTAATTGTTTTTAGAATCCAAAAGCAATGACCAAAAAGTGAATGCAAATATTGTATTACATTGCCTCGAATAATCCAAAAAAATACCGATCAGGTCTATACATAGAATGCCACGGAACCATATTCCCTCCAAGGTTCATCAGAAAAAATAAGCAACTTTACCTTGTACAAGGGCCAAAAAGTATATGGTTTTTTAAAAAGTTCAATACGCCGCCTTACACAGAGGGTTTTAACAGATTGCAAAAGCGACAAACAGCATGATACCCAATTATACCAACGACAGTACCAGTTGTAGGATAAATACTCATCCGGGGTGTACCCCCAAAACGATAGTTCCAACTCAGATGCCCAGTATCCCATAGTCCCCAGTGCTTCCGGTGCTAAAACTGCCAAGATCAACCCCATTTTTTTAAGAAAACCAGTCTGACGGGTATGAACCGACACTATCTGCAAACGAAAAAAACCTACAGAGGCTAAAAAATTCCAAAGTACCTTGGTAATCTCAAGACCACATTCCATTCATAGGAGTAACTTTGAATCATGCTGCACACAAAAGAGTGACAGGAGAAAAAACCAGTTAACGACATCCGTATTTTAGAGTCAAAAAGCCAGTCCTTATACCTCATATGAAGGTTCTCTTTGACTAGAAACACTGTGAAAATATATATAAATGATTTTACTTTGGACTTAGCTTGTAAAACCATACCAGATGTATGCTCAATGTAAAACCATAGTAAAAATTCAAACACAACCAGTAGAGAAGTAAGCATGAGTAGAGATGTAAGCATGGGTAGAAAAAAAACCTGAGAAATGAGAGTGGTGAGCTCCATAACTCCTTTTTTGAAGCAAGCAGTAGGTTTTTCAAAAAAAACAAGACAGAACAACCCTGGCTAAGTGAGGGGCAGAGATGCACCCTCACCTGTTTATATAGTGGAAGGAGGAGGGACTGCCAGTCCTATGAGCAGAAGCCATAAGTGAGCCGGGCCGCCTTTCTCGAGACTGTGTGTGTGTGTGTGTGTGTGTGTGTGTGTGTGTGTGTGTGTGTGTGTGTGTGTGTGTGTGTGTGTGTGTGTGTGTGTGTGTGTGTGTGTGTGTGTGTGTGTGTGTGTGTGTGTGGTAGCTCTGTTCGGCGCGCAGATACCCATGAGTGGAGAAATCCACAGCAAGGATGGAGAGGCCGCCTTCGTGATGTGATGAAGAGGGACTTCCCGAAATGCAATCACGCTCGGCCACGCCAGAGATAGTAATCTTTAATTAGATCCTAAGTTTAATACAAGGGCTATGCCCCATGGTGTTACTAGGTAGTAGTGGCATTTTAAGTAGTAACCCTAGTGTTTTTATGCTACCCAGATGGTCCCGGGCTAGATCAATGTGTGTGTGTGTGTGTGTGTGTGTGTGTGTGTGTGTGTGTGTGTGTGTGTGTGTGTGTGTGTGTGTGTGTGTGTGTGTGTGTGTGTGTGTGTGTGTGTACCCACCTTAACCCAGGCGCCATACACAATTGGTTTGGTAGTAGGCCCATTGTGTATGGCCCTACTACCTAATTAGAGAAATGAGATTCTCTTGTTTAAAGTGTAGCCCAGGCCAACTATGTTGGGTGAGAGCTTGTGTAATAGTGTTACAGATTTGGTTTCTATTAAACCCGTTAAGGCAATACTTTCTGATTAGTAGATAAACCTCCTCCCAGGCAAGAAAAGAGTTAGAGGAAGAATAGCAAATTAAGTGTAGCAGGCTGATATATGAGCTAATAGCAACCTTGTAAGGCCTATTGCTATTCTTTTTTATGAATTCTACAAGTGGTAGTTTCAGGAGATCCCTTTTCCACACAAACCTTAGGTCATACCCACCAACAGATGGGATATGAAGGGAGATAGAAAGATTAAGGAATTGGACTGATGTGCAAAAAGCCCCATTGGGTGTGATGATCTCATGGAGAGAAGTGGGTTCAATTTTAAGGCAGTGAGGGTAAATCAGACAAATTTCTTTGAGGAAGTCTCTATTGTTGACACTAAGTAAGTCATCCATATATCTATAGGTATGTATGAACTGTGAAGGCTTATTTTTGTATGATTCCATGGTTTTGAGACACCACTTGTATTCAAAAAAAGCAAGGTAAATATTACACATAAGTGGAGAGCATGAAAATCCCATGGGGATGCCTAGGCATTGGTTAAAGCAAAGACCGCCTTAAACTATAGTACAGTTACATAGAAGACAAGAGATGTAAGAGCAAATCTTAGCTTCATTAAAGTGTAAGGAGTGTAAGGAGTGAGATACGTTTATCCACCTGGGTTTTTTGGAAAGAGAGATGTAAAAAAGTTTCTTCTTTCTAGCATTGGAGAAATCCATTTTAATCACCTTGGCAAGAATAGTCTTAAGGCCAAGATCCCCTTCAAGGGGAATGTTTTCGTAACATTGTGTAATGTCAGCAGTAAAAATGTGGAAGATTTGATGAGGAAGATTAAGCAAGACTTATGTAGATTCTTTTGTAAGCCAAAAGGGATTGTATTGAATATGTATGAAGTCATGGTAGATTTTCTATTTAGTGGCACAAATAAGCTCAAATTTGGATAATATAAGGTCAAGGCAAAAAGTAATATCCTTGGTGATATCAGTAAAAATACAATTGAAGGCATCAGATATCCATCTGAACTTATGCTTATGAATTTTATAAGTGGGAAATAATACAGGTAACTTAGTCTTCAAAATAGAGTAGCTTAGATTCCCTAAGTGTTTAGCAATTTTATTGGTAACTGTTTATAGTGGAGATTTAATATTACAGAATTCCTTACCAGATACTTGTTGGGTTAAAGGCCCGTGTGCCCGGTTGCCCGTTGTTCAGCCGCCCATGTACAGCCATTCATTTACTCATTCATAATAACTATACTTACAACTACACATTGTAGTGTGAGTACCGCCCCGCCACACATTGTGTCTATCTCCTTCTTCATGCTGGCTCTCTGTGTGTGTGCTCTCCGATCCCAACAAGTGGTATCAGAGCTTGGTAGTGAGAGCATTGAGAGCTTCATCATCATTGTTAAGTGTGCTGGAAATTGCTGCTATTTCATTGCCGTTTTTCGATTTCGTGCACGCGCGCATTTCTAAAGAGCAGAAAGTTTTTCCGAGTTTGGCATTGGAAGGTTCAGCACTCCGCGAGTATTCTTAGCAGGCGTCCTAGGGTTTAACCCCCCTTTCGGAGCCATTCGTGCCATTAGAAATCCCATCCGAGCTACAGACTAGGAGCTGCATTTTTAAGCTCTCTTTGGTAGTTTTCTGCTGCCAGAGCTTCCATAGCCATTACAGGTGCCATTGTTGTAGTGTCTTCCACTTACGTGAGCCCACAACTCATTTGAGAGTGTGTGGCCTCTTCTTGGAGTGGCCTCATACACACAGATAGAGTGGGAGTTTGGCGGCATTCTCTTCTTCGACTACAGGTACAGGTACAGGTGCAGGTACAGGTACAGGTACGGGTACAGGTTACAGGTTACAGGGAGCTTTGGATACAGGTTTCTTCTGTGGTTACAAAACATGTATTTTGACTGTGGGACAACCATGTATATGGTTGTGGTTTGAGTGGGAGCTTCTACTCTTCTGGGCAGTCTGTTTATGCGTGTTCTTGAGCTACAGGTTTACATCATCTATGTATGTTGATGGATGTGGATATGGCAGTTTGACAGACACTCTTTATGCATGATATTGTGGAGATTTGGTTCACTTATACATAGAGCGGGTTTGCACTTGCTTGCAGTGTTGCGGTTTGAGTACAGACAGGTACTTGGTTGACAGTAGAGATTGGACTTCGTTGAGCTTGTGCATTGGTTATATGCTCACTTGGATCCATTTATGCTCATGGATTTGTGTAAGCTTGGTCAGCTTATGTCTCTATTGTGGTTATTCAGACATGGAGTATGTTTATGCCTCTATGACAGCTCATTGTTGATGCATTTTGTGGCACGGTTTGCCTAGGCCGGTTGAGTTATAGGTGTCACGGGTTTATGCATTTGTTTGTGGATTTCTACGTACGTTTTTTGACCATATTAAGGGCTGATTTATACTCTATGCGTTTGCTCTTTGATTGAGCAGCAGGTGTTGTCAGATTTGCAACACTACTTTGTTGTGGCAGTTTGTTGGTTGGTTACAGGTTTCTCATTGTTGCATTCTTGTTGTAATGGGCACTAAAGAGGACACAGTTTTCAATATTGAGAATTTGGATGGTGTTAACTTCTCATATTGGAAAGATCAGATTTGGGATGTCTTGGTGCAGAAGAAACAGATTCGACCTCTAAAGTTGCAGGGAGTTAAGCCAGAGAACATGGACAGGGATGATTGGGAGGAGTTGGATGAGATGTGCAGGTCTACCATTAGGCTTTCCCTTTCAAAGTCTGTTTATTACAATGTGAAAGATGCACAGGGTGGAGCTTATGAGCTATGGCAGCGGATTTGCGATATGTATGATAAGCATTCGGCTGCTTCTATGGTTTATTGGATTAAAAAACTTATTGATTTGCGAATGGAGGAAGGCGCTTCCATGAATGCGCATTTGAATGAGTTCAATACAATTTTCAGCCAACTTGCTACGTAGAAAATTACGTTTGAGGACAATGTAAAAGCTATGTTTTTACTTGTCACGTTGCCTGAGTCAAGGGACACATTTAGGACAGCCATAAGTAACTCTGTTCCTGCGGATGAGTTGACAAGTACTAATGTGGAGTCTAGTATTCTCACGGAAGAGATTAATCGAAAGAATAATGCAGGTAGTAAGTCTTCTAGTGCAATGGTTGTCAGAGGCAAGACTATGGACAAGTGTAAGTCCAACAGGGGTAAATCTAGAAGCAAGTCCCGTGCAGGCACAAGTAAAAAGGATGTGGAATGTTTTCATTGTGGTAGAAAAGGCCATTTCAAAAAGGATTGCTACAAGTGGAAAAGGGAAAATGGAGATGGTAAGAAGAAAGACCATGATGCTAAGGACAAGCCTAAGTCCAATGTCAAGATTGAGTAGTTAAATGCAACACAAGGAGAGTGTAGCTCTCAAGATGACCATGTATGTGCTCCGACTAGTGCTACTAGTGAAGAGCTTGGTGATGTGTTTCTTGCATGCTATTTTGATGATGCTTTTCTTCTCACTCATGAGAGTAGTATGCCTATGGATTGGGTCATTGACAGTGGTGCTTCTTTTCACGTTACGCCTCATAGGTCGTGGTTTCATGACTATGTTGTACCATTTCCAAAAAATGTTATCCATCCTGAGTAAGTGCATAGGCACTTACCTGTCATGCTAATGTCGAAATGTGGCTATTGGTTGTAGCCAGATTTGTTTCCCTTGTAACATAGTGAATGTAGAGCATATCAAAAATTACGAATTTGCGAACCAAGCCATAGCCTGCCTGGAAGGGTTGATAAAGTGGAAAATCTTCCGGATCAAATCTATCCAAAGATCTGCAAAGGCCAGCATGTCCATACCATCATTTGCGCCATTGCTATTTGTGTTCATGCAAGGATTGTCCATGATGCTGCAAGTAGGGCACCAGGGTATGGCGAGTAGGAAAAAGTACCTGCACTCCATCGGATGTGTGTGTGTGTGTGTGTGTGTGTGTGTGTGTGTGTGTGTGTGTGTGTGAGAGAGAGAGAGAGAGAGAGAGAGAGAGAGAGAGAGAGAGAGCGAGAGAGAACCTATGGTGAGTCACTGGTATAAGCAAAGGTGCAGCCATATCTATGTGTGTGTGTGTGCGCGCGCATGTAGCCCGCACTGTGATAGCCACGCACCTACGAGGAAAGGAGTAGAGGGAAATGAAGCAGGTCCAGGTAGCGTATACGAGATGAGAGAGGGAGACCTGAGATTTATTCCACGAATGAGATAAAGTCGCTCAACATGAACCAGAAGGGGAAAGTGGGTATGCAGAGAATGACCTTCACTCTTATAATAAGAGAATGCCCATTCCAGAATTAGAGGCGCCACTCAAGTACCCATCCCTAATATTGCTGACTTCTTTATGACCACCCATGTTTGGTGAATTATCCCATAAATCATTAATTTCAGTGAGGAGTTCCTGAGTTAAGGAAAGGTCCAATGCGTTAAAGGAGTTCACATGCACCTACCTAGCAGCAGAGCCACTTCACGTGAGGATTTACCGAATCAATGGTGTGGGTTCGCCAGTGGGGACTCAGCTAACCCTATTAATGAAAGAGAATCTCCTTCGAGTACTTGCTAGTGATCCAACTAAGACCTTGCAATAGGAAAATGCCCAAAGAGTTTCCATAGGAAATGTGAGGCTCTCTGTCCAAAACCAGACCCATTCTCAAAACCTTGAAAGTTACGTGTGTAACAGAGGCCATTCTAACAGATGTAGACATGACCCCCTGTCCAAGACTGACATCGGTCTAAAGCACCAAAAAGGGAATCTGTAAGCCGAGGGTTAGCCAATGAATTGTCAGCTAGATAAGTGTGTGTGTGTGTGTGTGTGTGTGTGTGTGTGTGTGTGTGTGTGTGTGTGTGTGTGTGTGTGTGTGTGTGTGTGTGTGTGTGTGCGCGCGCGCGCACGTGCAGGTGTGCCCACCCATACCAAAGCACATACCTAATTAGTTCATAGAACCATTAGGTATGGGCCTACTTCCTTATTAGATTGCAAAGTAAAAGAGGATCAATTCTGGCATCCGGCCAACTATTTAAGCAAATTGCTTTTGTTATACTAATAACCAGTTCATTTTGCAAAAAACCATTATTACAAAATTTACATATCAGCTTGTTGATTTCTTCATAGGCGGAAAACTTATCCATAGATGAGTATAAAATAAGTGACAGAATACCTAAGCAAGTGTTACGTGCATTCTTAATAGGTCTATTACTTTTCCTCTTAAAAAATTCAATAGGATTAAGTGACAGATTATCCCGCTTCCAAAAGAAGCATGTAGTGTGTTGTCCAATATAGGGAGAGTGAAGTTGAATTTCCATGTTCAAAAAGCAGGTTTTTTAAACTATAGTTTTATCATCTTTCACCAACTTTTTTAGAGAGGTAGGCTCTATCATGAGGCAAGGTGGGTAAATCTCAACCAGGTAGTCTTTGAAGATCTCATTGTTAATACTCAATAAATCATCCATGAATCTAAACATGTTATTGAAGACAAAAAGTTGTTTGGCCTCCTCATAATGTTTTATTTTTTAGCACAACCATTTGTATTCAAAAAATAATAAGTATAGATTGCACATTATTGGTGAGTAGGAGAACCCCATAGGTATTCCCATCCTTTGTCTATAGCAGTTTGGCCCTAATTGAACAAAGCAATTTTGCAATATCCATTTAATTACCATATTTAGAGTAACTTTGTCAAAGCACATTGGTGGCTTTTTGACTGACTTTTTAACCCAACAAGGTGTTCTTACCAGTGAGATCTTTTCAAACCCTTGTGTTTTTTTGTTGGAAAAATCCAGGTTGATAATCTCTTTGAGCACTCCAAGAAGGCCGTCATTTCTTGAGAGAGGAATGTTTTCATAACATTGTGTAATATCAGCAGTGAAGATACAATAGATCTCCATAGGTAAGTTGATAAACACCTCTGATTAATTCCTAGCAAGCCAGCAAGTACAGCACTCTATACCAATGAATCTTTTAAGATATTTTCTTCGTTTAGCACAAAGATTGCAGACCTCTGCCATGACTAGGTTCAAACAGGAAGTAACATCTTTTGTAACACAAGAAAAAATACAGCTTGAAGCATCAGAAATCCATATGAACTTTTGTTTGTATTTTTAAAAAGTCGAGAACAACACGGGAAGCTTACTTGAATTTTTATTGTATCCCATATTGTCCAAATCTCTCAGCAAAGCTAAAGCCACATCCTTTAGTGTTTCATTCACCTTTTCAAATTCATTTCCACCCAAGCTTACCAGGGCAACTTCATAAGCAAGCTTCTTACAGATAATTGATACAGTGTTGGCAGCTTTATCAAGGCGGACTATAAACCAATCACGAGTCAGCTTGAAAAAAGACCGCCGTCTTAAGTTTTTCAACAAGATCCTGTAGGATCTGTTGCTCCAGTTGGAGCTTTAAGCCCATGTAAATCTCAAAGAGAAAAAACCTTAATTATAGTCAGGTTTGTCATACAGACATGTACACCAAGTAAATCAAAATCCTTGCAGCAGTAAACGGTAAAATTTTTGCATTTACACCTTAAAATAGGTTCATGTCCTAGAAATTCATTTGAGTATACAAAACACTTAATTAGGGTCATAATATTTCCAACCAAATGCCACATTTTCAATCACAGACTGATTACCATATATCAAATCAAAGCATTCAACAAAAATTGATTTTGGTGAAAAGAAATACAAAATTCTATGACAATGAATGAAATTTGCACTACAATCCCCAGTTTTTCTTGGAAGAAAGTACCTCCCGATCTCATTGACCGTGTAAAGCTTCTAGACTTTCCTCTTCCAAAACTGGATTCGGCATACGAAGAGGGGGCAAGAAAGGAAGTAAATGGAGTTTGGAGTTAGGAGTGTGTTGGGTCTTTTTTGAGAAGGGGACTCATCATCTTCAAAGTTAGGCTTCAGAAGACCCATTATAGTTTTAATCCCTTTGTAAGAACTCTAAGTAGTAAGGAGCATCCCTGGTTCATTTGCCACGAGCTCAATGTACGAAATTGTATGAAGGCAATTTGTGCCAAAACCAACTCCTTGGCTTGCCCACCTAACCAAGAACATATGAGAGTAAGATGAAAGGATGTAGGCTTTTTTGGGAATATAGATTCCAGATTTTTGATTGCATACGAAATGCATGGTCAAACCATATAATGCTAGACTCAGATGATGCTTTAGGGTCAAGAAATCTGCAAGCGTACTTGAGATACGATCTGTAAATATTCTAGATTGATTTCGCATAATAATCAACATTGTTTTTACTGAATTCCATGAGACCTTTGGTTCTCACATAAAGACCTGCATTAGAGCTACACTTCTTGAAATACAAAAAAAATATGTTGAACGGAGCCGTATTCAGCTCTCCTTTGTCCAAACATTGCACTCCTTTGAGTATCTTTAGCCAAGAATCCTCCATTGTAGCAACTGGCAGATTTGCTTAAAAAATCAAGGTCTCTATTGAGATAGGAGCCAGAAAACCTTTATTTGGAAGTAACCAAAGTTTGTGCTCCACACCTAAAGATTCACTTAGGTAGAAATGCGAAAATAATGAATACCTTAGGTACCAATTCCAAAAGCAAAGTCTCACTAAGCGAACATAAATATTTTTGAAATTCTTCAACGGCTTCCGTAGCAACAGCATCCCTACATAAAAGACTGTTGGTAAGTGGGAGAATCGGAATAGTCAGGGATGTGACAAAACTCGGGGTGAGCCCACAATGCTTTCTGAGAAGGGTAGCAAGTTCAACACCATCAGAAGAGAACTTAGCCAAGTCCTCTTTATGAGCTTTAGAGATAGTTGGGATATAAGCAATAATGTCGGTAATAACTGAGGCACGCTCCTTACTGTTTTTAACCAAAACAACCAAAGTTTTGACCCATTTGTCAAAGGAGACCATGTGAATCAGGGAGGTAATAGAATTACTAGACAAGGCCACAATGAGAGCAGATGCTTCCGCATCTTGAATGCATCTAAGAACCAAAAGTGAAGCCCGTGAAAGCGGCTCCATTGGCAAATCCAGTCCTTGATACAAGGAAATTGCCTAAAGGAGGCATAGTTAGAAATGTCCCATAAATTTGAAAGAAAATATTATAAAAGACAGAATCTTTAAAAAAACTATAGAGCTAACGGTGTAGTGTAATATTCTCGTAGCAACCTCAACCTTCAACCGGCTAGAAAACATTCATAATAATGACCACGTGAGGTTAGCCCCTCCTAGCTCAAACCGACTGTATCATCAAAACAACCTAACCTAGCACAATATTGGGAGCCTAGTCCTGACCCATTGGTAAAACTGGATCTAAGTGCAATTTGGGTGTGTTTTAGTTATTTACTTATATTACCCACATACGAACATATACATGTTCAAAGACCAAGGTACCCAGATAAATACAAGGTTTACTGTACAAAAAAAACTTAGATAGCAAGATTTTGTACAAATAAATAACATCAGGTTGGTACAAATCACCATCCCAAAAGATAGAAACTCCTTCACAAACTTCGAACCAGCAGCCAATCTTCCAAATAGTAAAGCAACCAAAAAGCTGAACCAAAGAGAGTAGCCCTCACCTGCACCCATAGAAAAAACATAACATTATGTTAGCATTGGCTCTCTATGTAGGTGATTCACGGGCATCCTAGTTGTTATCCATGTCACAAAGGTACAACTTTTTTGTGCAAGTGAACTTATCACTGAAACTTTAGGAGACTTTGGTAGCCAATTACATCATCATAAAAACTTCTACAGCCTACAAACTGCCAATGATTGTCATTAGACAGAATCTATGTTAAGGGTCTTTGTAGTTTATCTCCTTATTCTTGCAAGTTCTATTAAGAAAGGCTCTCTTCCTTGAACACGCCATGTTCTTAGCCGCAAAAGAGGCCACATATTCTGCCCTAGCCGCTATAAGCTTTTCCAAGATCTACGCCCTCTTGATAGGATCGACTATAGTACTCATCTGAGTAGTCATCTTATACCTTGGTATAACCTGATAACAATAGGCAAATCTTCCTTGGCTTTATTAGCAACGAAATCGTCATATATGTTAGGAAATAAGACGTAGCTAAATAGATAATTGAGTAGATTACTTAATGGAGAGAGACAGATTTATATACACGAGATTATAGAGTAGAGAGAGAGAGAGAGAGTACACACGATAATATGTGGTTCACCCAATGTGGGCTACGTCCACAGGAAAGCAGCCACTCAATGGCTTTAGTACTTCAAAACAAGAAGTAGTTTACAAAGGGATTATACCCTTAATGGAGCTCCCGCCTTGCTTCACTCTCACCACCTCAAACTCACCTTGTTGCATCAACTTCACACTATGAAATGTGTGTAGAAATGGCCTCCTTTTATAGGCCAAAAGGGCTGCCCTCTCTTATGAGAGACAGCCATGTGTAGCCGCCCTTGTGCGAATAAGTCCAAATCGGACCCTCCAATCCGCCCATGTGTGGCTGCCCTTGAGAAGACAAGTCCGCCATTGAATTCGGCCACCGGCCATTGACTTCCGACCACCGGCCATCGGCCATTGACTACCGGCCACCGGCCAACCGACCGGTTGTTTTCTGACCACTTTCCGGCCGCCGTCCGGCCGTAATATTCCGGCGAAAAAGAATATTCCGGCGGAAAAAAAAGTCTCGGGGGCCTCCGCCCCCGAGGCCTTTAAAGTTGCCCCTGATTCTTGTCCGTGAAAATTTTGGTTTCCGGTGAGTGATTTTCCTTCACGCACGATGGCTTCTCCTCATAATGGGGGCCTTACAAATGTGCGCTTTTACCACAGAAAATTACAAGGGTAAATCAGGCTCCATACTTAACAATCTCCCACTTGGAGACTGATCTCCAAACCAAACCTGTGACTGCTTTCCATTTTGGCTTCTTATCCTTGAATGCCGATTGAAGATGAGCAAAAGCTCAACTTCTCCTTATTGACCACCTTTGTAAACATGTCTGCAGGATTTTCACTTATATGCACCTTTCCTAGCTGTAGCTGTCCCTCTTCCAAAAGAGTGCGTATGAAGTGATATCTCACCTCAATGTGCTTTGTCCTTGAATGAAAGGCTGAGTTCTTCGCAAGATGGATAGCGCTTTGGCTATCACTGTACAAGACACAATTGTCTTGTTTGAATCCAAGCTCTTCTAAGAATCTGTGAAGCCACAGAATTTCTTTGCTTGCCTCCGTCATTGCTACATACTCTGCTTCCGTGGTAGAAAGTGAAACCACTTTCTGTAGCTTTGAAGCCCAGCTTACTGCTGTGCCTCCAACCGTGAACACATAGCCAGTAGTGCTCCTTCGAGTATCTTTGTCACCTGCCATATCTGCATCAGCATACCCTTCTAGAAAAATATCAGTTCCTCCAAAATACAAAGCATTTGTTGTTGTCCCTTTTAGATACCTAAGTATCCACTTCACAGCTTGTCAATGCTCTTTACCTGGGTTGTCCATGAACCTACTCACAACTCCCACTGCATGTACAATGCCTGGCCTTGTCCAGACCATAGCATACATTAGAGAACCTACCGCTGCGGCATATGGAACTTTAGACATATAGGCTATCTCCTCTTGTGTCTTTGGACACATATCCTTCGTTAGTTTAAAATGACCAGCCAAAGGTGAAGAAACTGGTTTTGCATTTTGCATTGCAAACCTTTCTAGTACCTTCTTGATGTAATCTTCTTGAGATAGCTTTATTGTCTTCTTCGTCCTGTCCCTTGATATTTTCATACCAAGTATCCTCTTTGCAGTACCTAAATCTTTCATTGAAAAAGATTTGGACATCTCCTCTTTTAGGTCTTTGATGTCCTGCATGTTAGCACTTGCAATCAACATGTCATCAACATACAACATTAGGATGATGAATTTCCCATCTCCCAAATTCTCCGTGCAGACGCAGTGATCTGAGTTGCATCTTGTGAATCCATGATCCAACATCCATCGATCAAACTTCAAGTACCATTGTCTTGATGCTTGCTTTAAACCATACAAGCTCTTCTTTAATCTGCAAACCATTTTCTCCTTACCTTTTACTTCATACCCCTTTGGTTGAAGCATGTAGATTTTCTCCTCTAAGTCACCGTGAGGGAATGCCGTATTTACATCCATTTGCTCGAGATTTAGATCATGAGCAGCCACAAGGCTTAAGACAAGCCTAATTGAGTTCATTTTTACAACAAGAGAAAATATTTCATTGAAGTCAATACCTTTCTTCTGAGAAAAACCTTTTACCACAAGCCTAGACTTGTACCTTTTCTTCCCACCTTCTTCTTCCTTTAGCTTGTACACCCATTTGTTTTGAAGTGCCCGCTTACCTTTAGGCAACTCAACCAACTCCCATGTTTGGTTGCGATGTAGTGAGTCCATCTCCACTTGCATGCTCTTCGTCCATTCTTCTTTGGATTTATGTTGCATAGCTTCTTCATATGATTCCGGCTCTCCAGAATCTGAGATCAAGAGATGGTTGAAGGAAGGAACAAACCTTTCTGGAGGTCTACTTTCTCTTGTAGATCTTCGGGGAATAGGTTGAGGCTCCTCATTTGGTTGACGTTGTTGCACATTGTCACCGTTTGTAGTCCTTGAGTCTTCACCGTCCTCAAGCTCCATGTACTCATCACCTGTTTCTTTTGTTTGTTTTCTTTCCAAGTAATCTTTGTACATATTTTGTTCGTTAAAAATTACATCCCTACTCCTTAAGATTTTACCATCTTCAGGATTCCATAGGCGATACCCAAAGTCTCCTTCTCCATAGCCAATGAAGAAACACTTTTTGGACTTCGCATCTAACTTTGATCTTAGGCTTCTATCTATGTGCATGAAAGCCTCACACCCAAACACTTTGAGAAATGCATAATTCACCAGTTTACCTGTCCATGCCTCTTCTGGAACTCCCCAATCCAATGCCGTTGAGGGTGACCGATTGATTAAGTACACAAACGTACTTACAGCTTCCGCCCAAAGCTCAAGCGGTAGGCCTGCATGTAGCCGCATGCTTCGTGCTCGTTCCATGATTGTCCTGTTCATCCTTTCCGAAATCCCATTTTGTTGAGGTGTCCTTGGGGTTGTCCTTTGCCTTCGAATGCCATTGCTAGCACAAAAGCTTGGCTGCAATATTCGCCTCCATTGTCGGATCTAAGGCATTTAACCTTGGTACCTGTTTCATTCTCCACAAAGGCTTTCCACTTTTGAAATATGGAAAATACATCGGATTTATTCTTCATGACATAAACCCATGTTTTTCTAGTCGCATCGTCTATGAATGTTACATAGTACAATGAGCCACCAAGTGATGGTGTACTTGCAAGACCCCAAACATCAGAATGAACCAACTTAAGTTTTTAATTTTTTCTTTCATTTCTTGATTTTTGAAATTTTACCCTCTTTTGTTTACCATAAACACAATCTTCACAGAACTCTAAGTCCACTTCTTTCAAACCTGGTAGAAGCTTCTTTGTTTGAAGGATTTTCATTCCTTTGGCACTCATATGCCCAAGTTGGTAGTGCCATACCGCACTGTCAACTTCTGTAGTTGCTGCACAAGCTAAAGGTTGCGTGCTAACAGTACACAAGTAAAGTGTACCGACTTTTTCACCCTTGGCAACCACCAAAGATCCCTTTGAGATCTTCCACCGTTTGTTTCCGAATGCAATGGTGTGACCTTCATCGTCCAATTGTCCTGTAGAGATCAAATTTTTGCGAAGAGAAGGAACATGCCTAACATCTTTAAGCTTCCATTCATTTCCGTTAGCAGTTTTGACAGAAATTGTACCTTTGCCAACAATCTCACAAGCTTCATCGTCTCCCAAGTATACATACCCAAAATTACCTTTGGTGTAGTCTTGGAAATGTTGCTTGTGTGGTGTCGCATGGAATGAAGCCCCGGAATCTACTATCCAGGAATTAGACACATTGTCTAATGAGAGAATTAGAGCATCTTGCTCTACTTTACCTGCCACATTGGCCTCCGATGTTGGCTTGTTGTCTTGAGACTCTGTCTCCTTCTTCTTCTTGGACCAACAATCCTTCTTGACGTGGCCCTTCTTGCCGCAGTTCCAACATTCAAGAACTGACTTTGTGCGTGACTTGCTCCGCCTTGAGCGATCACGACCCTTTTGGTTTTTGAACCTCTCCTTAAGCCTTCCTCTTGTTTCCACTCATAGTGCAGCACTTGATGATTCTCCTATGCTTCTCCTTCGCATTTCCTCGCTTAGGAGAACACCCACAACATCATCAAACTTAAGAGTATTTGTGCCAGAGATAGAATTACTTACAGCCATCACAAGGTTGTCCCAACTATCCGGTACAGATGATAGTATAAGGAGAGTTTGCACTTCGTCATCGAAATTGATTTTCACTGATCGAAGCTGACTTATGTTTGTGTTAAAGTCATTTAGGTGTTCTGCAACTGAACCATTCTCTGCCATCTTTAGATTGAACAAGCGCTTCATAAGAAATACCTTATTGGATGCCGATGGTTTCTCGTAGAAGTCGTCAAGTGACTTCATCAAGTCCTCCGTGGTCTTCATCTCCGAAACATTGAAGACCACCGTTGACGCCAAGCTTAACCGGATTGTTCCCAGTGCCTTTCGATCAAGGACAATCCATGCTTCATCTGCCATTGTTGCCGGCTTCTTCGCAAGACCGCCTAGTGGCAAATAGAGGTCCTTCTGGTAGAGATAGTCTTCAATCTGCATCTTCCAAAGTTGGTAGTTTTTGCCGTTGAACTTCTCAATCTTGAGCTTCCCTTCCTCCGCCATAACTCCCACTCAATTCAAGGAATCCTTTCCTTGAAATAATTTAGCTACGAGCAAACCTTGCTCTGATACCAGTTGTTAGGAAATAAGACGTAGCTAAATAGATAATTGAGTAGATTACTTAATGGAGAGAGACAGATTTATATACACGAGATTGTAGAGTAGAGAGAGAGAGAGAGTACACACGATATACGTGGTTCACCCAATGTGGGCTACGTCCACGGGAAAGCAGCTACTCAATGGCTTTAGTACTTCAAAACAAGAAGTAGTTTACAAAGGGATTATACCCTTAATGGAGCTCCCGCCTTGCTTCACTCTCACCACCTCACACTCACCTTGTTGCATCAACTTCACACTATGAAATGTGTGTAGAAATGGCCTCCTTTTATAGGCCAAAAGGGCTGCCCTCTCTTATGAGAGACAGCCATGTGTAGCCGCCCTTGTGCGAATAAGTCCAAATCGGACCCTCCAATCTGCCCATGTGTGGCCGCCCTTGAGAAGACAAGTCCGCTTTTGCATTCGGCCACCGGCCATTGAATTCGGCCACCGGCCATTGACTTCCGACCACCGGCCATCGGCCATTGACTACCGGCCACCGGCCAACCGACCGGTTGTTTTCTGACCACTTTCCGGCCGCCGTCCGGCCATAATATTCCGGCGAAAAAGAATATTCCGGTGGAAAAAAAAGTCTCGGGGGCCTCCGTCCCCGAGGCCTTTAAAGTTGCCCCTGATTCTTGTCCGTGAAAATTTTGGTTTCCAGTGAGTGATTTTCCTTCACACACGATGGCTTCTCCTCATAATGGGGGCCTTACAAATGTGCGCTTTTACCACAGAAAATTACAAGGGTAAATCAGGCTCCATACTTAACAATATACACATTCTTGTATACAAGAGAACCCTGACATGTTCTACCATAATCGTGAGCAACACCAGCCAATAAATGGTTGGATTCCAACAAACTTTCCATGAAGCTGAGAGTCTCACTACTCATACGCTATATGAAGTAATTTAACATGCTACAGTAACATGCCAAGACATAAACTACTTTAAATATATATAAACCCTTAGTCTGGTCCTACCAAAGTTATTCCCTCCTACTCCTTATAGAAAAAGAAACCAGGGGATAAAGTACACCTACAAACAGAGATCATGTCTATGTTCCTAGACATATTTTTGATGTCCAGAATAACCAAAAAACTGTAAAAACCGGGAGTTTTACACTTGAAAACAGGAAATAGGTAACTCTATTAGAGTCCTGCTAAGAGCCGGTAACCATATCCATCCAGCAATGTCATCCACTATTTCAAGGAGTCATAAGTTAGCAGAATTCCATTAGATAATCGTAAATAACAACTATTATTGCTAATGTATACAACATCAGCCAAGAAAGCTCTATGCTAAAGCCCTATGCTGAGCTATATCTGCTAAACAAGAAGGATATTTACCTGGTTATCAATACAAACCAAAAACAGACCCATATCAACAACATAAATGGTTGCAGTGCCTTGTACCATGTTAAGTTAGCATTAGGTCGAGTCTTAATGGAGCTAAGGAGTTTAGTGTAAACCCATGCCTGTCTAGTAGGAAGCAAAAAGAGTGGTTTCATTACGTACCAACAAAAGGTACTCACCCGAAAGAAATCTACTCAGCCTATCAACCCAAGGCATCCCTCAAAAAAACGACTTAGCCCAAATAGAACAGACAAGCACTTATACATGAAGGCAAGTTCTCTCGACTGACTCTTTCATGCTTGTTATTAAACAGACCAATGAGAACACCAAGCAACCCACCAATCTAATTCACAATAAACCCTCTTAGGTCAAAACCCAATTGATTCTCGGGTCAAAACCCAAAAAGGCGCTAAGGAATTTAGATACCAGCAAAGGTACACATCCTAGCCGAGTCTTCTTAGCATACCTTACCAATGTATTCATCCGAAAAACAATCTAGCCCTAAACTGAGAAGACCAACACAAGTACCATGTGTTTACCAAAATATATTCCTTAATGCATGTTTATCAAACAAACCGTTGAGATGTTTTACATACCAAGCAACCACCAATCCAATTCTCAAAGAACCATTCCAAACATACATACTTTACAATCCCTTGATATGGTAACCCGCACCATATTCAACAAAACCTATCAAGACCAGAGTCTCCCATCCGAACCGCAAGCAAACCCATGCCATAAGCACATCACAACACATTTAGAAATGTCTATAAGTTCTCAAGTACCAAGCAAAGAGGTATTACTTTCAAAACTTAACCCATCAAGCCAAAGAACTCCACCTAAGAAGAAGAAGAAGAAGAAGCTAGAGAATGGAGCTTTAAACCTTGTTGCTTTTCTTTCCCTTTAGCCATAGCATCACACACTCAGAGTACAATCACTCAAACAATGCTTCCTCACCTTTTTATAGGATTGACGTATCAGGCTGAGAGTAAACCACTGCTCGTAGAGCCGAATGCAGCTTCACTCATCCACGGCCAATCATTAGTCAAAAGGCATTTTGCCATAAAAGGTGCCATGTGTAATGCCAGCAGATGGCCTCCAAAATAGGGCAGAATCAACAACTTGCAGATATAGCTCATCACACATACACATGCAGGCAAGTGGAATTACCGTTTCGACCCTAACTCTACTTCTACACAAAGCCATAAGATAATGCTACTAATAGTGAGGTCAACATTGTTGGAATTAGGGTTGCAGAGAAACACACACAGCTTGGAGAAGACGAAGGAAGCTCAAGGCACACAATAGAGAGTGTGTTACTTAGTGTGCAATGGAGAGATAGATAGACCTAGAGTGATGGGCGTATATACAATGCACGGGGGAAAAAACCTCCTAAAGAGGTAAAAAATGCCCCGGTGGTCCTAGTGTGTTCACACACATCACTACCACATGTATATGGTAACAAATCCCCCCTGGAGTGATGCGGTGAACGAGAGCTGGCACATGAGTAAAGGGAAGTGCCATGCCCTGAGGACAGGATCAGTCCACAAAGGGGAGTAAGCCCAAAGCTTTGCAGAAAGCTTCAAGCTTCTCACGAGACAATGCCTTTGTGAAAAGATCTGCAAGGTTTTCCTGTGTTGGCACATAAGCCAAGCTGATCTCTCCTGCTGAGAGCCTCTCCCTGACATAGTGGTAATGCACCTCAATGTGCTTTGTGCGAGCATGAAAAACTGGGTTCCTCGCAACTGCCAATGCGCTCTGACTGTCAGTGTAGATAGTGTTGGCAGTGTCCTGTCCAACACCCAAGTCAGCCATAAGGCGTCTGAGCCATACACACTCAACCGTAGCTGTGAAGACTGCCCTGTACTCAGCCTCACAACTCGAAGTGGCCACAGTAGGTTGCTTCTTGCTCAACCATGATATACATGAACTGCCAAGCATGAAACAAAAACCACTTGTGGACACTCGCGTGTCAAAACAACCAGCCCAATCTGAGTCCGAAAAAGCATGTAAGTCTGGCGGCAATGATCCCCCCTTGGGATAAAACAAGCCAAGATGTAAAGTGCCACTAAGGTAGCGGAAAATCCTCTTGACAGCCTGCCAATGCTTAGACCCTGGGCTCTGCATAAATCTGCTGACCTGCGAGACTGCAAACTGAATATCTGGCCTCGTGTTGCATACATAAATGAGGCAGCCAATAGCAGTTTGGTAAAGAGTGACATCAGCAGGATCGCCAGCATCATGTAGACTCAACTTCAAACCTGTTTCCATGGGAGTGGCAATAGGTTTGCAATCCTCAAGTCCAAACTTACATAGCAATGTCTCTATGTAACTTTTCTGACACAAGGCAATACCACCATCACACTGCTTAAACTGTATACCCAAGTAATGATGCAACAGCCCCAAATCTTTCATCTTGAAAGTAGCATTCAAATCAGCCTTAAATTCAGCAATATGTCTCTCATTTGGTCCAGTGATCAGCAAATCATCAACATAAAGAACCACAATGAGAAATACATCATCCTCACGCTTTACATACAATGTGCTTTCTGTTGGACTGTTACGAAAGCCTCGTTTAACCAAATGAGTGTCAGCTTTCTCATACCAAGCACGAGGAGATTGCTTCAACCCATACAAAGCCTTCTTACATTTGCACACTTTGTCCTCTTGTCCTTTTATGACAAAACCGCGAGGCTGCGTTACATAAACTTCCTCAAATATGTCACCATTCAAGAAAGAAGTAACAATGTCTTATTGATGTACATCCCAACCAAAATGAGCTGCCAATGCACATAGAAAATGTACAGTAGTCATACGACAAGTGGGAGCAAAAGTCTCTTCATAATCTATGCCTTTTTGCTATGCATAACCTTTTGCAATAAGTCGAGCCTTATGGCGATCGATCTCACCATCCGGCTTGCGTTTCAACTAACCCACTTCGTACCAATGGCCTTTTTGCTAGGAGGCAAATCACATAAAGTCCATGTGTCATTTTCTATAAGTGCATCATATTCTGATTGCATGGCAACCATCCAATTTTTTGAATTATGTGCTTCATCAAAAGACAGAGGCTCCTCAACATCATGTAAGCTAGACACAGCCAAAGCATAACAATCTGATGCATAAGATGCATGGCGAGAGCCTGAACGAGTACGACTAGACAAAGGTGCATCCAATTTACTGTCACGCAAAGTGTGCACCAGCCATTTTGGCATACCTCTAGCCTGCTCATTTTCAACCCTTTCCTCATCAAGTACATCATGTACATCTGCATGAGTGATAGGCTGATCTAAAACATTTTCAGAAACCCCCATAGGCTGTACATTTGCCTCATTGGAACTTACATTCGTATTTCCACCACTGAAAAGAGGCAACAAAGTGTCATAACTGTCCTGTGAGCTTACATTACTTACTATCTCTAGTACATGACAGCAAGGGCTGAACAGAATCTTCCACAAACACTACATCCCAAGAAACCAGAATACATTTTGTTTGCGGATGATACAACCTGTAACCTTTTCTTTCAGCACTATAACCAACAAAAATACATTTGACAGCCTTATCATCCAATTTTCTGCGTGGCACTTGTGGCACCAAAGCATATGCCAAACATCCAAAAACACGCATGTGCTCAATAGAAGGCTTTCTATCATGCCATGCTTCATATGGAGTAATAGACTGCAAAGCTTTTGTAGGACACCTGTTAAGTACATAAGTGGCACACATGATGGCCTCAAGCCAAAAAGAATGCGGCAAAGCTTGACTTTTGACCATACATCGTGCCATTTCTGTCAGTGACCTATTTTTCCTCTCAACAACACCATTTTGCTGAGGTGTATAAGGCACTGTACATTGGTGTTTTATCCCACGACTAGACAGAAATTCATTAAATTCATGAGACATATACTCCCCCCCTTGATCGGAATGGAGGGTTCCCATAGCACATTTCGAGACATTTTCACCCATAGCCAGAAATTGTTTGAAGCACGTAAAAACTTCAGACTTCGCTTTAAGCGGAAATACCCATGCATGCCTGGAGTAATCATCAATGAAAGTCATGAAGTACAGGTAATTGCCCAAGGACGGAGTTTGCATGGGCCCACAAACATCACTATGCCCAAGCTGCAACCTGCATGTGGCCCTAACTGAACCATCCTTTGGAAACTTAGAACGCTGCATTTTACCTAGAATACATCCTTCACAAACATGTTTGACAGGTGCTTCAAGAGGCGGCAAAGAAGCAACCATATCAGATTTCTACAAACGCAGCAATTTGGCAAAATTCAGATGACCAAAACGTGCATGCCAAAGTTCTGCATCTCAAATAGCCCTTGAATATGCAACAACATTTGCAAAATTTTGTCCACACTTGTCATACAAAGTGAGCTTATACATCCCACGGCACAAAAGCCCAAATGCAACAATTTCATCACCAAAACTGAGATCATAAACTGTACATCTGTCATCCACAAATTTGACTACAAGTCCAAGTCTAGCAAGTGCGGATACAGACAAGAGATTCTTCTTGATCCCAGGTACATAAAGTGCATCAACAAGTGTGAAGGAGCTGCCATTAGCAGCAGTGAGCACAATCTTTCCAACTCCCTAAACTGGATAAGAGGGGTTGTTGGCACAAGTGATTGAATTCCCATGAGGGACAGACTCGAGACACGTAAAAAATTCACGATGTGAGGTAATGTGCTTTGTAGCACCACTGTCGAAATACCACACATGTGAATCTGTAGCAAACTGAGAAGCATGCATCATGGACAACAGGATTGTAAGTGCACTCTGCGCTAAAAGCCCATTCTGCATCAACATCAGCATTACAGTCTCCTTTCACAGAAGACTCAACAATGACTGCATTTGTAGTGGAACCAGCATTTGCAGTGGAACCACCCTCCTTCTTCTTAGCCTCTTTGGCCTTCAACTTGGCATTACAGTCTCCTTTCACAGAACCCTCAACAATGGCTGCATTTGTAGTGGAACCAGCATTTGCACTAGAACCACCCTCTTTCTTCTTAGCCTCTTTGGCCTTCAACTTAGGACACGACTTGATCAAGTGATCATTACCTTTACAATAATGGCAACGCATCTTCTTTTTGCCCTTGTCACCAGAATTTCCAAACGAATTGCTGCCAGTAGAGGCATTAAGAACAGAATTTTTGCTACTTGCAGCAGAACCATAAGAAGTGGTTGCATTACTGTTACCACCCTTTCTTTGAGAAGCAATAAAAGCCTATTCAACTGCACGCTGCCTAGTCCCGTTTTTTCTGGAAAGTGACTCTTGCAACAGCAATGTGCATAATGCATCAAACTTGACAACTTTTGGCTTTCCTTGGGTCACAAGTCTCCAAGTACTAGCAAAAGTCTGGTAAGAATCTGGTAAGGCATCAAGAACAGTCTGCACAAGGGAACTGTCTGAAATGACTTCTCCTATAGAAATAAGCTGCTCATTGATATCCTTGACCCTAGCAAGGAAAGTGTCCATATCATCTTCCTCATGCATAATCTTCGACTCCAGCTCTTTACGCAGCAAAGCAATTTTAGCCTCATTGCGGCTTGCATAAAGACCTGCTAGAATATCCCAAGCCTGTTTTGCTGATTTAGCTGAACGGATGTGAGGAACAATGGTGCGCTTCACAGACAACGCAATCAATGCATGATCCTAAGCATCCTTAACATCCCAACGAGCTTGTTCTACCGTAGGCAAAACAACTCTAACAGCTGCAATCCTTGCAGCAAGACCTGCAACATCCTCAACATCGCCTACATCCTCAGAACCAGGACGTACATCAATGCCCTGCACAATGTTCCAGACACCCTTTGACACAAGAACATGTTGCATCATATAAGCCCACATAGGGTAGTTGTCCCCATCCAACCTGTCCTCAGTAGCAAACATCTTGAACACATCTGTGTTGTTGTTGTCAGCCATGGTAAATGCTACACCTGATGTGAAAACTGCCCGAAAATAGGAGAAACGGAGCGGGAACAACCTGTGCTATATAGCACAAACCGTAGAAGACTATAAGGCACCTATTATGCTGGAAAACGGCACTGACAGAAATTTTGCGCAAAATGACAAAATAGCCTGTACAGTACTGTCTATAGTGGAAACGGAGGCCGAAATGAGCCCAAATCAAAATTCTGAGCAAACTGAGCCCAAAATAATTGTCGACCTACGAACGCTTGCCAAAGCTCACTGTAATCGGAGAAAGTGAGGAGGTGTGTGCTGGAGCAGCTAGCGACTAAGCCCGAGAGGACGTGACCTGCTCTGATACCAATTGTTGGAATTAGGGTTGCAGAGAAACACACACAACTTGGAGAAGATGAAGGAACCTCAAGGCACACAATAGAGAGTGGGTTACTTGGTGTGCAATGGAAAGATAGATAGCCCTAAAGTGATGGGTGTGTATACAATGCACGGGGGGAAAAACCTCCTAAAGAGAGAAAAAATGCCCCGGCAGTCCTAGTGTGTTCACACACATCACTACCACATGTATATGGTAACAAACATAATGTAAACCCAAAAAGGACATACATATGAGGTCATGAAAAAAGACCAAGGCCGGCCCAAAAAATACCATGTAATCACAAGCTACATAAGATGTGAGCTATGCAAGCCTATGAATGAGAAAAAAAAATATCATCCAGACTTGTGTGTGTGTGTGTGTGTGTGTGTGTGTGTGTGTGTGTGTGTGTGTGTGTGTGTGTGTGTGTGTGTGTGTGTGTTATTTATATAAATTTTCACAAATGCACATACACATGCTTAAAGACCAGGGTACCTAGACCCAAAAAGAAGGTTTCTACACAAAATGAACTTAGATAGAAAATCTTTCACAAAAAAGTAGTTTGAGATTGGTACACATCACCATCCTTGATAAGTACAAATACGTTTTTTTTCAAAAAAAAAACTCATAACCTAGATTAGCATAGTCATGACCTGGTTGAAGCTAAAAACTCCTCAAAGGGAAGTATACCTCCATTCAAGAATCTGAGTGTGTAGTGGCAGTAAAGCAAAGAAGTACTTTAGTAACCGTCTCATCCTTCAGCTAGTTGGATTTCCATAAGACCATGTGAAGCTAGCCCTTCCAATTAAGTTCTAACTCAATTGTGCCATGTGTCCATAGCTGTGAATTAAGCCTGAACTAGGTAAATTCTAGGAACGTGGTCCTGAGGGAATTGTATGACTGGCTATATGTGTTGAGGTTTGTGTTTTTGTGATTTAGATAAATATTCACATCAAACAAACATATGCATGTTCAAAGACCAGGGCACCAGACCAAAAGAGAGAGTTTCTGCACAAAATAAACTTAGATAGAAACTTTTGAACAAAAAATAGTGTCAAGTTGGTACAAGTCACTATCCATGATAAGTACAAATACGCTTTTTTTTTAAATCTCATAACTGCATCCTTTTCTTTAGTGTTGATAGCAACCAAGTTGAAGCAAAGAGAGTAGCCCTCACCTGCACCCATTGAAACAACACAACATTCAGTTAGCATTGATTTTGTATGCAGGTGATGCATAAGCATCCTAGTTGTTATCCATGTCTCTAAGGCCAATTTTTACAGTATATGTGATGTAGAACAAAAGAGAGAGTACAGAACTCCATTGGGCAACTTTAGGTAGTTGTAGAAACAAAGGCTAAACTTAATTCTATAGCATTTTCCATAAAGGCCAACACTTTATTGCAAAATTAGTTACGACATCATGACAAAAAAGGTAGAGATTTATAGATGAGACAAGCCTCTTCTAAATGTCCTAGTAGTTAATAGCCTTATCCTTGCAAGCCCTTTTTAAATAAGGTTGTTATCTATTCTTTTCCATGTTCTTTGATGCAAACAAGGCCACATAGCTAGCCTTGGTGTCTCTAAGCTTTGCCGAGATTTGAGCCCTCCTTACTGTATCGTACGCAGTAATCATACAACCAATCAACCTATACTTTGTTGTTTCCTAGCAACGATAAAAACACAATTACTCCATTTAATTAGGTAAGATTAGTACTTTTCAAAGAATAGTAGTGTATACTTTATGGTGGCAAAAACTATTACATTAGTGTACACTTGCTGTAGGCAAAGAACCACCTTCACTTACTATGACAGATGAAGTTCAATTTCCAACCAAGTTTAGAGCATGTGAAAACCAAATTAAAGTTAGACCATCGTGATACTAGCCCTTTATCTGTCAAATGTAGTTCAATTCCCACCCCAAGTAAAAACCAAAGTAGAGTTAAACCAAATATGGCTTGGAAACCCTCCCACCATTAATCATATGGTGTTGTTTTCAAGCTTCTAGAGAAATCACTCAAAGAAGCAGCTCTTGACCATGATGAGTACTACTGGGTACAATCAATGCTACACCACCCTAATCAAGCCACATCTCAACTTAAGGTATTGTGAATCCTAGAATACGACAACCCAATCTTATTTAAGATGAGCAGATTACCAATCCTAGTGGCAGAATTCAAGCCATACTTCCATCAATAATGATTAATCCATTGCATTATTAGGCCACTAGAATCAGCAATTGAGACCCTCGTGTGTTTCCATCAAAGTCAGCTCTAGGCAAATAGGCATAGCTTGCCCAAAAAAAAAAACCCAAATACACCTGGTGATAAAAAATTTGATGACTAAAATGTAATCCTTTCTACATTTAATTATACAATAAGTATCAGTCAACTTCCCAGCTACCATACATTTAACCATGTCAAAAGGGATATTATTGATCACTACCTGAAAGTAGATTCGCAGTAGCCATCAGTATACCACAACAACCAAACCTTATCACCACCTCCCGATATTGCCGATTTGCCTTCAATACTCACCAATCGAATGTCAAACTTGTTGTACTCTTTTTTTTACCCAACCCAAAACAATCCCTATTGAAAGGCCAATCGAGCTCTTACTTATGAAATGTAACCAAATTCTCCACCAAAACTATTGGTAAAAGAGTACAAAAGAGCCCAACAATCCTTCGAGTTAAACTAGAGCACAAATACATGAGGCAAGCCAATGAAGACAATCCTTCCATACAATGTATAACAAAACTGTCTATAAATGCAAGCAAAATTGTGTTGACCTCCATGCTGGAGAAAGCAAGAACAAACCCAAGAAAAATTTACTTGATGCGAGAGAATGTCCTTATAAATTCTGAATTTTAACCGTTGCCATTAGTCAAAGCAATTTTTTGACTACGTATAGTTAGTAGGCAACGTACGTTGGATAATCCTGACAGCAAAACCAATTGTTCCTCTTATTACAGTAGGCCACCGAAGCCACCCACCTAAGATGTTGCCACATTTTGCAATTCCAACAAAGCTTGTTTTTCCTTCCCCTTGGCCATAGAGTATCCTCACAATATATTGAGACCCAAATCAACTTATGCAAAAAGATGTCCACAAGTAAACAAAAAAGCAATAGAATCATGCTGAGGATGACCACCTTTAAATAGCAAAGTACTCCAATCCTTCTAGACCGGATGCCATTTTCACCAATCCGAAGCCATCAAAATGTATGCACATCACTTTACCAATTTTCTTTACTTAGCCGTGGGTACATGATGGAGTCTAGCATTTAGTTCGCCCCATGTTGCTCGTAAGATGACGCCAGTGCTGATCCTATGTTTCCCTTCGTAGCGTGTCAAAGCAACTTGCTGAAAACATAAGTAATAATACCAGATACAGTTACACTTAGGTAGTGAGTACGGAATTTTGTATAACAGTTATCAAATTACCAAAGTTGCAAACGGAAATTACTCGACTTAATGTGTATGTGTAATTGTGTGCGTGTGATCCAAACCGAACCCCTTTTTTTAACAACGTCAATGTAGGGAGAGCCTCATGGTACAACATATATGCAACTAATCAATGCAAAAGATTTTTGTATGTTTGGAACTCTTGTATTGCACCCGAGTGATTAATTTGAATGATCCTACCAAAGCTACCTTTAAATTTCATCGGTTTCTCTACCCATGGTAATTGACAGGTTAGTTGATCAATACCATTCATGAACTAGCACTTGGATGTTTCAATGTTCTAATGGAGCTAACAGATATATTGATGGCCTACCAACAACCTATCCACAATAAGTTTGTTGCTTGCACTCTTATTGGTGCCCTGAATCATAAGTACTCTCGAAGGCACCTTCATCCTTACACTTAAGGTAAACTTTCCAACCACACTACTTTGTAGCCTTGATATTTATAATCAAGCTCTACCATTTTTATTGGCTCACATATAGCAATTTAGAGCTATATGACTGGGAAAGTGGGTGGGCGACATTGGCATCTTTATTTACTTCAAATCAATTAACCGCTCCCTAATGTCGCATCATCTGCATAGGGAGCCTCATGTTAAGCTCCTCATGCAAGTTGCTTTGGACCTTGTCCTTCACTCCATGGAACAAAGTTTAGAAGAACGTAAGCATAGATGTGTGAAGACAAACAAAATGTTTATCTACTAATAGATCTTCCATCATTACAAAATTCAATGAAGCCATCTTACCATGGAAAAGTGTTTATTTGCAAACAAGTATAACAAAGCTCAAAACAAAGGTTCCAACCCTTGAAAACACATACATTTACAAGTCCACCTTAATCTAGAACCACATTAATCTATGTTACCAAAACTAGTGCAACTAGGTTTCTATTTGTTCTTACATATAACAATAGTCATTTAAATTTCACCTTCTGCAGTGTCGTAGGCATGAGTATAAAAGAATTGGGCTCTTATCCATTTGGCATGCTAGACACCCAATCAACCATTTGTACGCAAACAATGATTCAACTCACGTCAAATGCTTAATATTCAATATACTCCCGTGGAAAATGCCTCCTATTTGGCTTACACGTTCCTTTAGCAGTCGCCTGCAAAATTTGAATGCAAGTAAACATTACACGCAAGGAATGGTGTTAATACAAATTAACATATGCTATATGTTTGGATAGCATACATAGACCAATAGTATCTCAAATTATGTGATTTCTCAAAATCTACTTTAGATACAGTTGACTTACATTTTTAATCAACCACCGTCTCATCAAATGTCCCATTTTCCAACAATTGCAATGTAAGCATCCTCTATTGAAAGATTTTCCTTGGCTTATGCTCCCTCATCCCTCCAGAACAACTGGTTCTCTCCTTGTTTACAATGTGATTATCCTCGAGGGAAAGATTTGCCCTTGCTTATGCTCCTTCATCCCTTCACAACAATTGGTCTTGGAGAATTATCTCTTACAACTAAAAATCTCTGGACTCATTGGCAATCTACATATCCAACTTAACAAATAATTTCCAAGACACCTCTCCACGTATCTCCTGTTTCTTAGTTTAATTCTTATCAAAAAGACATTACTTTCACAAAGCAAATGCATGCCTATCCAATGCAACGTATTTTACATTAGAATCATGTTCGGTCATAATATTTTCATTGCATAATCACGGTATCGTACAAGAATAACCACCCAATGAGAAGGAAATAATCATGTTGTCAATAGAGCCTCACCAAGAGTGATCCCACGATATTACATAAGCTAAGAGTTCATGCATGTAAGCTAAGTCTCAAAATATTTACACCGAGTGTGGCCCCTAAGTATGAAATAAGGCACAAATTCTGCACGTCCAGATTGAATAGTAATTGAATTATCATGCACACTCTTTTATACCAGTTTGATATACTACTAGACATTCACATTTAACATTTTTTCCATACAAAACACTTGATATTTGACATCTAATAATCTTCCAAAAGATTTTCCTCACTTTTTGAACGCATCTAGATTCTGTATGTTCGAGGTGGATCTGGTCACTAGAGGTTTTGCATCACGCAACTCTTCTAGATAATAAGTATTCAATGTTTCTCCATTAATAACACGATGACAAGCAACCTAACCACGCTTTTAATCCAAAGGGGCTGAACCTAGCAAAGATGCAAGGGAAACACTAGCATCACATAGATGTGCTGAGAAGCTACTTCCAAAGTTCAACCAATTGTATCGTTTGACACAAAGCATTTGAACATTTTAACAAACTTTCTATTTCCATTTTTCATGCACAGAATTTAACCAAGAGATTGCATCATTGTCCGATGCATATCCAAGATCCACATGCTATTCCGTGGGAGGAAGCAAATGGTTCTATCGCTACCATACAAACATTTATAAGCCTCTTGCCTGACTCATATGCACAAGTTAAAGACATCCTACATCTTGTTACATTGATCACCCACATGAGCTTTTCTGCCCAGTAAATGACAAATAAACCCGAGATAAAGAGTTTTTGCCCTCTAAACAACTACAAAAGTCAAAAAGACAACTAGCAGTGCACTAAGCCATTTCAACCTCTCTCAATTTTCCAGTGAGGCAACATAAGTCACTTTTCTGTAGAACCCAACAAAAGGACAAGCCTTCTTGTGAACACTCAAAATAGTTACACCAAGTGTGACCCCGCAATATTAGCAAACATGCGACAAACCTTTGAATGTGCAAATTGAAAGTAAGAGTGTTTACGCGCGGAAAAAGTCGAATGAAAGAATTACAAGTTAGAAACAAGGAGCTTTTAGTGGGTGATTACGTGCTTGTACACACCCTAAGAAGCGAGGTGAAGGACCCCTTGTGATTCATGATATATCATCAAGTCATGCCATCAAACTTCTTACACTTGTGGGGGGAAAATTACCTTAAGTGGATTAGTGGGTGCAACCTTAAATATTTCCTCAGGCAAAAGAGGCTGGAACAAGCTCGCGAGGCACAACAGCAATCAGAATTCGGGAAGCACAAGATGAAGCAAGACTTCTAATCCTCAAGTGAAAGGCTCGATCGCACCCACCTTTTACCATCACCCCCTCCGTCACAACAAAAAACAATATAGCTAGTCTACTCGTTCAAAAAACGTGATGAAACTAGTGTTGCAATGCTGAATTTTAAAAACGTCATTAATGCAATAAGTACGGATCAAGAGGTTTACATGAAATTTTGTAAGATTTGCAAAACAAAATAACACAACGTGACTTTGAGACAATTCAATCTCTATTTACAAAAACAAAATAAGCAGGAGGGCCGCGGGGGGGAGGGGGGAGAGAGATTCCAAATTTCTAGTATGGTTGTTAGACCTCCAATTTGAAGCCTCATTTTGCATGCAACTACTTATCTTGGTTCACCGCCGCTGCTTCTTCACAGGGACCCTTCCTGGCTTCCCCCCCCTCTGCAATGCAAATCAGGAGAGAACATGTCTTCCAACCCTCATCAATGTCCCACACGTGCTGTAAAAAAGCTCCTTCAAACGCCACGACCCTGCCTACACTTTGGCAGAGAGAGAGAGAGAGAGAGAGAGAGAGAGAGATTAGCTACCTTCTCCCAGTCTAGCTCTTACAACCCAGTAACTGCTTACACACAAACTTGCCTTAATAACTCTATACTCATCAGATACACTCCCAAGCCAAATATACAAAAACCTTCCCTTCAGTAACAGGCCGAAAAATGGAGCGCTCTCGCTCTCGGAGAGCTATCAGATATAATAACAAGCACGTCTAAGAGAAATTTACAAAAACCTTCCCTTCCATGACAGCAGGCCGAAGAATGGAGAGCTCTCGGTAACTAGGACCATCCTGCAATTCCACCAGATCCAACAGGTCACCTCATTTACAAATCAAATACCAGGCTTTTAAGCTGCAACTTGGTGTTAAGATCATTCATGGCAAGGGCATAAAACACTAACCATGGCCTTTTCAATGGCTGGTGGCAAGTGCTGTGACAAAAATGCCAAGAACCAGAAAGGGCTGTGCGCTTGCCTGTTCCAAATGTCATAAATGATGTTGAGCCCTCCAATCACTCACAAATGCTTTCATATAAACCATGACAAGAAAAGACCTGGTACTTCACATCGTTCTTGAGCGGGTCCTTGAGGAAGTATTGAAACTGTGAAAATTGAAATTTAGCAAATTTTACAATAGCGTGCAGGGGTTATGAGCTACTGAATTGAGATTTAAGGTTCGCTTACTTGGAAAAATATTTGGGGGCAAATGAGCCCTAGCAGACCAATCGCGTAGTAGAGCTTTCCAGTGGCAAAAAGGTAAGCTGGCCAGATCCAAAAACTTCATTAGCTCTCTCCCAATTGAAAAAGAAGATCGACACATTCTTGCCACAAATAAAACTGAAAATCTCAAGACAACCGGTCTGTAACGACGAGATTACAATGTCTTTTTCTTTTTTTCTCCTTCTTTTTTTTTTTTTTTTGGGGTGGGGGGGGGGGGGAATTATGAATGGATGGCCAATGGTAGGCCGAGTGATACGCACAAGTCAGACTCTAGAGAGATGAGATGTGAGAGAGAGAGAGAGAGACAGAGACACCAAAAGATTGCTAAATAAAGCAAAGAAACGAGAAACGGAACTAACCTGCAACAGATAGTTGAGTCATGTCAATACACCCGGCACATATCCACTTAGCTGTATCGACGCCGAAGGCAACTGGTAATGACTAAAGCAACACGAGTCATCAGGAAATTAAAGAAAAAGTAGTGTTAGGTCAGTAACAGTGGGTGAGTGAGTCAAAGAGAGTGTGAACATGAGTGTAGAGCGTGAACATCAGTGTAGACTGTGAGGGTGAGAGCGATAGAGACTGTGTGTGGAGCTCCAAAGAGCTTTCCGTGCGCATTGGTGCAACGCAAGGTGAGTCCCCCTTCCCACTCCACCCCCTTTGGTCAATTCAAGCCCGCACTTGTGGCCCCTCTTTTTGTGTTGTTTTCTTTGTTTGTGTAAAGGGTTTTCCTCTGCATTTTTTCTTTTGCTGCATGTGAGTCATTTTCTTGTCTACTCCATATGTGTCTAGCTCTTGCTGTGTTTGATTGCATGTTTGCATCCATGTTAGTGTGGATGTGTGCATGGTTGTTTGTGCTTGTTTCTTTCCTTTCATGTTTTCTCCTGTTAGATGAGCAAACGTGTGTGTGTGTGTGTGTGTGTCCTCCGGAATGCGATGGTTGGATAAACGCCCCCCTCTCAGTTCTTTGACCTACTTACTGCAGATTTGTTCCATACTGCATTACCATTTCGCTATGGCTGTTCAAGGGTTTCTGAGTTAGGGTTTCTGATCCAAGATCAAAGACGCAACTGATCATTGCATTTGTCTGATCAATCAGAGATGTCTATCTCTAGAAAGATGGTCCATGCCTAACTTTTTTTCAGGGCTGGAGTTTTCCATGCCGTGCATTTGACACTCTACGTTCTCTGCTCCCTCTCTCTAGAGAGTGCTGACTTTCTCTCTCTAAATCTGATTTTCTGCCTCTAGACTATCCTTTCTCTTCTGGCAGACTCGCTCTCTAGAACCAGCTGATTTTGAAGTGTTGCAGATTCCAGTGAAAATAACATATGGAAATGTATAGAGCTTTGCAGCCCTCAACATATACTATGACATCTCAATCTTTTCGAACTACCTGAAAAATACGATACATGTAAGTCCTCTCCGCAAAGTACTCCAACAACCCCAAATCCCTTGAAGAGAAATGAAATGTTATATTAATGTCACAAAGTGATGACGTGGCATGACCACCCAGGCCGTGTGGCTGGCATGGCAGCAGTACGGAACCTTGGATTCTGCGCTGACATGCTGACGTGGCAGACTGTATGGAAGGCCCCGTAAATCCCGCTGGCAGCTGTACGGAATTTCCGTGATTTCCACTGACTGCTTTTGGCAGTTTTCGGGATCGGTTGATTTTGGAACAAATTGCTTTGAGGTTCATTGCTTTAGGAACCATTAGCTTTTGAGTTTAACTCCTTTTGGGGCTCTCCTTTTGGCATAAAAGGACTCTTAGGGGCCTCACTTCTCAAAGCAATTGGACGCAGAGTCTGAGAGCAGAGGACCCCAACAGGAGTTGTACTTTGCTCAAGATTTAATATAATAAAGAAATACCGAAAGGGGCGCCAAGTTTTGGAGCCACTACCTCTCGGCACAGAACTACGCCGGCCCATGTCGTCTCGAATTGAGCTGTGATTTAAAGTTGTGAAGTCTTGAGCAAAGTACAACCCCTACGGGAGTTGTACTTTGCTCAAGATTTAATATAATAAAGAAATACCGAAAGGGGCGCCAGGTTTTGGGGCCACTACCTCTCGGCACAGAACTACGCTGGCCCATGTCGTCTCGAATTGAGCTGTGATTTAAAGTTGTGAAGTATTTTCAGTGAATCTCTCTCTTGTGTCGCGACAGATTTTAGTCTTGGGGTGCCCAAGTCTATTACAGTGGTATCAGAGCACGGTCGATTTATCTTCTACCAGGAAATTCGATCCTTCTTCTCGCGGCAAAAATGTATTCTAAAAAGAATCAGACGACTCCATCTGCCACCTCCACAGCGGGAGGCAATATAGAAAATTCAAGCGGATTATGAAAGAACGAGTATGGGCCACCTCAGCCTTCGTAGTATCAACTCATGGAGATGAAACGTCAACAGCAAGTTGACGAGTGCACAAAGCAAATGCTTCAGTTTGCCAAGGATCCACAGTATGCCAAATTTTTGACCCGGCACACGATGGCTTAAGTACTCATTGGTAGAAAGCCATGGAGTCACTAATAAAAAAGGCAATCAACAAACCTCCTGTCCCAAGGATGTTTACTAAAGATGAACTCGAGGACATTGTCGAAAAACGAGTCAACCAACTAATTGGGTCAAAAGGAGAAGCAATTGAAGAAAAGTAACAAGGGAATTGACTTCCCTGGTTACTTGGGCCAACAATCCTCTTTTGAGAAAGCAAGAAAACAGAAGAAGCGTGTACACTTCAAAGCATTGTCCAGTTCGTCCTCGTCTTCTTCTGAGAGCTCAGATAGCTCATTCTTTTCTCACTCAAGTGATGAGGACAAAAAGGGCAAGAAACGACGGGTGGATTATATTTTTTATTCAAAAAGGAAGCACTTTTACAGAGCCAATCAGTATGATTTTCTCGACGACAAGGGCAAGAAGGCAAAGGAATTCAAAGAGGGTGGACAAGCAGTAAAGTTAGAAACCTTTTCAGGGTCTCGAGGTCCTCCCAAGGCTTTGGCCTTTATCCAACAGTTTGACATAGCATTTTCTGAAGGCCGCTATACAAAGCACTTCAAGATTAGACGGACAGCCTCCTTTTTGAAAAGCAACGCACGGACATGGTGGTCCACTCCCTTGTTACGGAAAGAAGCACCAACCGAATTGCTGAAATTCAAGAAACTCTTTATTTCTTCATGGCTCACTCAAGAGTATGAACGAGATGTGAGAACCGATTGGAACCACCTTCAAATGATGAGAGGTGACAGTTGACACTTTGGATGATTACTATGAAAGATTTTAGGATACTTTCCTTCCGACCTCTTCTTTCAAGAGGATTAGTTTTGAGGAGAAAATTGAGAGGTTTTGTTGTAGACTTCCCAAAGAAATTCGACACTACTATCTTGAAAAGAAGTCAGAGTCCATTCAACAATTGATAGGACATGCTAAGCGGGGATTAGCTATGCATTCGGGTAACTTGACTTACCCACGAGATGAACCTTCGACGAGCCAGAACAAAAACAGATGACAGACAGACACACGAACTCAACTGATAGAAGAACAGAAAGATACGCGATCTCGATTGACTCAAGACCAGAAAGATAGATATTTCAAAGCAAGAAAATGTCTTGAATGTGGAGAACAAGGACATATCATTGCACGGTGCCCCAACAAGACACACGAATAAGGATGTCTGGCAGAATGGAAATACAACGGGACGAGGAAAACGGATTTTAGATAGAACATTATGGATGAATTAGCATTATTGTGTTGTATGAATTTATCAAATAAGACTTTTTCGAAACAAGATTTTTGGATGAAACCAATTTTGTATAGAAGAACCTATTATTTGTGAACATATAACACAATGAGATGATGATGATGGCTTTGGGAGCGGTGATAGCTCCCGCATGAGCCTGAATTGAAAAAGAGCGAGAAGATACTCGTTTAGGAAAAGATACTGACTCTCCAAGACTGGAAAGAGAAAGTTAAAGTGAACGATGGTTCTTAGTTGAGAACGATCCGGGATTAAATGCAAATTGAATGGAGCAGGCGATACTCCACAAATTTGGAACTTTACCTCGACACTTTTGGTGTCTAGCTATGGCTATTCCAAGAGTTCCCACAGATTAGCGTGTTGAATCTGGTGCAAGCAGGACTCTACAAGAGGGGAGTTACTCCACTCCTTTGTCACAGATTACCTTGATGGAATAAAGTCATTGATTTCCCTTTGGGTTTCAAGGATACTGATGGGCTGACACTATTCTGGTGATGACTTTATGATAGAAGTACTTCGACAAGGAATCTCCGAAAATGATTAGTCGCACACGACCAAATGATTGCAACATTTCGGTCTCAGAATCTATGGACGTGATCGCGATATGGGATTAGTTAAATCGACATCAGTGAGATCCGGTGCCGATCTAGATGCGATTGCTAAATATGTCGCAGGGAATCACGGTCCTAGATTCTATGTGATGTGAATGTAAATGTGAATGTCATCCGAATGTGATCTACACGTGATCTGATGTGATGTGACTGTCGTCGTTGTACAAGTGTTGGATGGGTGTCGTCTAGTGCGTCAGTACTTAGAATCAATGTCTACTGAACTGGTTTTTATGGCCTCTATTTGTTTTGCAGGAGTAATCAAGTGTTACAAACTTGGACACCCCAAGTCAAGATTCTACCGCAAGTCCGCGACACAACAGAGATTTACTTCAAAAGAATGCACAAGAGACGACACGGCCCAGCGTAGTTCCGTGCCAAGAGGTATTGGCCCCAAAGAGTGGTGTCCCTTTCGGTATTTATTTTTATATTAATCTGTGTGCAGAGTACAACTGAGCCTGAGCCCACGGGTGCTCACTCTCAATCTCTAAGTCCAGAGTCTAAAGGAGATCATTTATCTTTTCTTTTATTTGAAAAGGGCCGTAATACCTCATGCTAAGCTTTGGAAAAAGCCGCTCCTTTCCCTTTTTCTTTCTTAGGCGTGCCTTCTCAAAACGTAAGACCACCCAATCGTCTTCCTTTAATTCCAAATCTCGTCCAAGTCCCTCATATACTTGTCGGCTTCAAAACATTTATCCTTAGTGCTTAGGAAGGGTGGAACCTTCGGAGCACCTCCAATGATCTCAAATGGTGCCTTCCCTGTCGAAGAGAGGATCGTGTTATTGTAGGCAAATTCCACCAGGGGCCAAAAATAATTCCCATTGAGTCCTCTGATCAGGAATGTAAGACTTCAATAAATCCAGTATAACTGAATTTGCAATCTCAGAGTGCCATTCTGTCTGCGAGTGGAATGATGATGAGAACTGCAACCATGAGCCAATGTTCTCCCAAATAGCCGTCCAAAACAAACTCGTGAATTTGCGATCTCTGTCAGAGACTATTGTCTCAGGCATGCCATGTAGTCTAAAAATCTGTGCAATGAACAAACTCGCTAAATGATCAGGCTTGACTATTTCCTTCACTAGCATGAAGTGAGCTTGCTTGCTATATCTGTCGATGACAGTCCAAATACCATCATGCCCACTCCGTGTCTTCGAGAGACCAAAAATGAAATCCATTGCCATACTTTCCCAAGGGCGGGTGGAAATGGGTAAAGGCTATAACAATCCCTGTGCCTTATGCGTGTCAAACTTGACCTTCAGGCATATTAAACAACTGCGTACAAAGTCGTCCACATCTTTTTGAGTCTCGATCAAAAGAAGTAACGCTCCACACCTCTCAAGGTAGTGCCGATGCCGCAGTGACTCGTAAAAGGTGGACAATGGCACTCACTCAAAACCTTTTCCCTCAACGGTTATGTGACGCACAACATCGTTTTTTGCATCAAGTAGCCATCCCGTATCAAATATCCCGCTACTATCTCCCCATCCTGTATTCGAGTGAATACATTGGATCTGTGGCATACTAATCAACCATGTCCTCGAAGCTTCTATGATGAATCGCGGAAATAGCCAAGACGAGGGGCTTCCAAGATAAAGCCTTTGCCACCAAGTTTTTGTCCCTGAACATAGACAATCTGGGAGTGAAACATTGACAAGATGTTAGATCACCTCATCTTCTTTTCTGAAAGCTGCTTCTGTGACAAGTAGCAAACTCTGATGATCAGTGAAGACCGTGAAATCGGATACGAGTAGGTGATGTCGCCACTAAGTAAGAGCATGAATCACTACTAAAAGCTCTTTCTCATAAATCTGTACTGTCAATTCTGGCCTTGGAAACAATCGGCTTTCATAGGCAATGACATGGCCTTCCTCCATTAAGACCGCTCCCAGACTACGACCACAAGCATCACAATATACTTCAAATGAGTTTTGCAAGTCCTGCAAAGTCAACACTGGTCCAATAGTCAATTTTTCTTTTAGTGTCAAAAAGGCAGTCACCTCTGTCGGTCCCAACGAGAAAGGGACACCTTTCTGTGTCAATATGTGCAAAGGTTCAGTTACCTCTGCAAACTTCCGAATGAACCGCCGGTAGCCCAAGAAGCTTCTAACCTCATGAAAAGTCTTCAAATCTGGCCAATCACGTATAGTCTCAATCTTGGCCGTGTCCATCTGTACTCCTCCAGTTGAGACAATGTGTCCCAAAAACTTGTTTGTCAACCAAGGCAGACCGCTTACCCACCTCCCCCTCTCTCCCCATCACCCATTCTCCCTAGCCCGCTACAACCTCTCTCTCCCTCTGTCGTCCATACCTTCCTTCCTCTCTCTCCCTCGTTCATCCCCACACTCCTTCCCTCGTTCCCCTTGACTCGGCCTCTCTCTCTCTTCCCCTCGTTCAAGCCCACGACCGGATATTTTCTCTCTCTCTCTCTCTCTCTCTCTCTCTCTCTCTCTCTCTCTCTCTCTCTCTCTCTCTCTCTCTCTCTCTCTCTCTCTCTCTCTCTCTCTCTCTCTCTCTCTCTCTCTCTCTCTCTCTCTCTCTCTCTCTCTCTCTCTCTCTCTCTCTCTCGCGTTACACACGCATTTATGTATGCAGCACGAGGCCGGATATTCAGTTTGTAGTCTCACAGGCCAGCAGATTTATACTCTCTCTCTCTAGACCTTGCGTCTCTCTTTAAAATCTTGTGAGACGGTTGGCAGGTCCATACAAAAAATAGGTCTCAGGAGTCTCTCTCTCTCTCTCTCTCTCTCTCTCTCTCTCTCTCTCTCTCTCTCTCTCTCTCTCTCTCTCTCTCTCTCTCTCTCTCTCTCTCTCTCTCTCTCTCTCTCTCTCTCTCTCTACACAAGATATTGCAATCTGGAAGTTGACTACGCTTGCCTGAAAGACCTGTAGCAGATGGTGTCGATGTTCTGCTTCATCCTTAGAGAAGACCATAATGTCATCAAAGAAAGTGCCAACAAATAATCTTTACTCTCGGAAAATCCTATCCATCATTGGGTTGAAAGTCGTTGAGCATTAGTAAGGCCAAAAGGCATCACCAAAAATTCATATAAACCAAAACTTGTTCGAAAGGCTGTCTTGTAGACATCTCCCGGAGCGATTCTGATCTGATGATATCCGCTTTTCAAATCAATCCTATTGAAACAAGAGGATCCTTAAAGTCGGTCAAGAATATCATTGATCCTTGTAATCGGAAATCTGTTTTTGATAGTGATTTTATTGAGAGCTCTATAATCAATGCACATTCTCCAAGATCCGTTAGAGCAGTAGGGTGAAGTACTCAGCTAGATAAGACACTTTTCAAGAAGGTCTTTCACTTGGTTCATCATCTCTTCATTCTGGGCTCGGCTAACACGGTAAGGTGGCCGGTTCGATGGTGTTCTTCCAAGAATCAGATGAATGGTGTGATCCTCAGGACGAGATAAGGGTAACTCGCCTGGCAGGTCCTTAGAGAAACAATGAGCATGTGCATGGAGAAAATCTTGCGTTCTTTGTCAAGCTCAGACATGTTCGTTCTGTGTTTATCATTTAACTCTTTTAAGTAGATCGAGTAAACAAAGAGACTGGATTTCATTACTTTGGAAATGGCCAAGCCAATACTATAGGGACGGGCTGACTCCTAGGAGGACGTCACAGCCTTCCAAAGCACGATGTAGAAGTCCCCATGCCTTGAGTACCCCTGACAATGCAACCAAAGTTTGCCAATGACAGGTGTAATGGCTATGTCCCGTTCGGGTGCCGCTAGAGCTGCCTCTGTTGGTGGTCCCATCTTGTAGGGTGTAATCTCTGCCAATTCAAGTGAAATGAAGTTGGCCTTGGCTCCTCCATCGAAGAAAATCAGGGCTTCTTGATCTTTCGCTTTGCCCCGAGCTCGGCAAAGTTCTGTACTTTTATCAATCAGGCTTGGGTTAGTACCCATGCAATTTGGTACCATCTTGCCTTTTCTGCCACGTTCCTCTAGTGCTCTAGAACTCTCTCGCCTCTCTTCAGTCGGTCCTTGCAGTGCCTTTTTGGGGCACTTTGAGGAGATGTGCCCTTGTTCCCCGCAACCAAAACACTTCCCCTCTCTGATATAGTTAGCTCTTTCTCGAAGAGTAGGCGTGGTCGTCTATCCTTATCCTTCTTTTCTTGGGAACTTTTATTCTTTCTACTTTCATTGTTGGAGGCCTGTCAAGTTCTCTGAGTCAGAATCTCATCGGTGGGGTAAGTCAAATTTGCCGAATGTATCGAGAAACCCCGTTTCGCATAACCCATTGATTCTTGGATAGAATTTGACTTTTGTTCCAGGCAATAGTCTCATACCTCTGTAGGGAGTCCACAGCAAAACCGCTCAATCTGTTCCTTAGAAGAGACCTTCCTAAATGAAGAGATTGGTAGAAAAGAGTCCCAAAACCTCTTGCAATAAGCATCCAAAGAATCTCCCTTGGTCATCAGAAGATGGTTCCAAGCGGTTCGTATATCCCGTTCGTACTCCCGGGTCGGCCAAGAAGAAATAAAGAGCCTTTTGAATTTCAACCACTTGACTTGACTCGAGCTTCTTTCCTCAGAAGAAGGCTGGACCACCATGTTCGAGCATTTCCTTTAAGAAAAGATGCAGCCCTCCTAATCTTAACGTGCTCCGAGTAATGCCCTCCAAAGAACGCTATGTCAAACTATTGGATGAAGACCAAAGCCCTCGGAGCATCTCGGAATCCAAAAAAGGATTCAAATTTCATCGATTGTCAACCTTCTAAAAATTCTTTTGCTTTCTTGCTCTTGTCTTGGAGGAAGTCATATTGGTTGTCTCTGTAAATGTGCTTCTTCTTTGCATAAAACATATGGTCATCGGAGTTCGAACTGTCAGAGGATGACTCCTCTATGGAGCTGTCAAAAACTCGGTGGAATCTGGGTTTCTTTGTCTTTTTCTTGCCCTTTCCAAAGCTTTACTTTTTGCTTCGCTTTTTGCCCTTTGTGTCCTCCTCGCTCGAGTTCGAAGAGCTAGAAGAACTATCAGAAGAAGAGGAAGAAGAAGAACTGGGTAGTCCTTCAAATTGTACATGCTAGCAACTGTACGGAATTCTCGTGATTTGCACTGACTGCTTTTGACAGTTTTTGGGATCAGTTGCTTCTAGAACAAATTGCTTTTGGAGTTCATTGCTTTAGGAACCAATAGCTTTTGAGTTTAACTGCTTTTGGGCCTCAGCTTTTGGCATCCCTTGCAACAATAAAAGGACCCGTAGGGGCCTCACTTCTAAGAGAATCTGGACGCAGAGTCTGAGAGCAGAAGACCCCTACGGGAGTTGTACTTTGCTCAAGATTTAATATAATAAAGAAATACCGAAGGGGTGCCAGGTTTTGGGGCCAATACCTCTAGGCACGGAACTATGCCGGGCCATGTCGTCAATCCTGTGATTTAAACTTGAAGTATATTCAGTGAATGTCTCTCATGTCGCGACAAATTAACGCCTTCAAAAGGCCAAAATGACAAAAAGGTTACCAACCATATGTGACTCTAGTACAGTGTTGAGCGAACATAAAGATAAAGATAAATGAGGGTATTTAGATTGGGTAGGTATGTAAGCCTAACCTAGATCCTCATCATCATCAATGTCGTCATCACATAATACATCAGCTCAAAAAACATATGGGGAGAGGGTACATTCACATGAGGGCTAATGAGGTGCACAATGGGGAAAGTAGACAATGGTGATCATCCCATGAGCTCTCTCATGGGTCTTTGCAATATAGCCTCAATATCCTCCATGGTCAGCTCTCCGGGAGGGGGGAGGGGGTCGATGTCGCTCAATGATGTTGCGTAGCCTTTGATGTAGACCTCATATGTGGTGTGAAGATCTTGGCATCCTTGCTGGATGGCTCGACACTAAGAAAAAATGCCTTGATGAGGGTGTGACTGAATAACCTGCGGTGCGCCATCCGGAGTAGTCCCTCGATAAAAAAAAATAGTGATTTGGCTCGGTATGGATCCTCTATGTGTAGGCCTTTTGCTCCTAAGGGTAGTCTCTCTAAGTCTACGGATCTCCATCAAGAAAAGACCTAGGCACCTGTGATCATAGTAATCCATGATGCAGGATAAGGGGTCAAAGCCCTCTCTGAAGAAGCAATGAGAACACCCGCGGATCTCGCAATATGCTGTGTATTGGCAGATATAGTGCTCCTCTGTCTCTGACTCTCTCTGGAAAACCTAGTATAATAATCTCTTCTCTGGGGGTATACCTCTGTATTGGCCACTATCTATCTCCATCTAGTGGGATGAGGTGCGTAGCTGACCAATAACAGATGGTCTCGATAAAAAGCCATCTTCGTCCCCAACTCATGTGACGGAGACAACCAAGTCCTAGTAGTATCCGGCTGAATGGGATCATGTTGAATCATCTTGCTAATCTTTGAACGTGTGAGGGTGAGGGAAGGTGCATCCAAGGAATACTGAAAAGGGGGCAACATGTCCATACTAAATCCACGTAGCTCAAACCAAGATGATACCTGTGCAAACCAAGATAAGTATCACCATCACTGGCTGATTGTCGCGATGACTCAAGCGCTTGTCGTGCATATGTGTTGCGTGGTAGCTCCCATGTGCTATGAATGAAAGACACTAATCTAGCAAGAGCCTCCACTACAATTGGTGGTACACTCATCTCAACTCTAATAATCTCATGTGGCACGGAGGCTTTCACCCGGATCAGCCTGAAGATCATAGATACAAGTGGTCTCTCTATGGATCTCCATCCATCATATGTGCGCCTTGATCTACTATAATGATCTAGGCCCCAATATATGCACTCCATAAAGCATGGTGGAAGTGACCAATGTGTCAAATAGCCACAGCTTAGTGCGTGGCTCGTGAAACTACACCTATGAACATATCCTCTCTAGTCCTCCTAATGCTGCATACCCCCTCCTCAATTTCGCCTCTATAGCACCTCTCATAAAAAAAAGTAGGTCCACTAAATATCACCAAGATATGTACTATCTCCTGTCCATATGTACAAACAGGTGTTGATCTCCTAACCCACTGCGCTGTAATACTAAAAACCATCACCTTGGTTTTGCCAAGGTTGATGGAGAGCCCATTGTCATGTTCATCAGCATATAACGCATCTAGATATATCTGCATACCCTCTAGAGAGTCTGAAATAAGCACAATGTCATCGGCATCAAGGAATAGAGGTATCCATGTACTTGACAACTGTGCTCCTCTATCTCCTGCAGTCTCAAATATAGTCAGCAATCTCATCAATATACAATCCAAACAAAGTTAGAGAAAGTGGGCATCCCTGCTTCGCCCCAATAATAGAGTGAACAGGGGAGAGAAAGAAAGAAAGAAGAAAGAAAGCTTTTTAATGTCTATGTGAGAAGTCGGCCTAAATGAGACAAATCAAGTATACATATGTGTATGTCCTCTGTCTATCGGAAAAGACAAAATAGTTCGGACTCGTACAAAATAAAAGAGAAGGACGTCTGGTGGGTGATAAGATCTATGGGGATGGGTCTCTAGTATTACGGATATGTGCATGTTTATATGCTGAGGGTAGTACAACCATGCAAATGCATTAATCCAACTAGCTCCATCCTGTGCTAATGGGGGGGTGTAAAATGTAGTACATGGGAGGGTCGGGGGTAAGGGCTCCCCTGATAAACGCCTCTGGGTGAGCCATCATCTAGGCTCGTCTCTCCTCAACAGCTCGATGTGCTCGAGTCCGGATCTCCTTGATCTATCTATGGTGGAGTCGTGGGGCATGCATGGCCTCTGGTAGCCCGTCTGGCCCGGCTCGCCTCGGCCTGCTGAAGGGTCACTCCCCTCGATGGGTTTGGGAGTGCAAAGGGTAGGGGTGTAGCTCTTTGAAAAAATTTGTAAGCTCTCTCTCTCTCATCTCTTGCGTAGAAAAGCAACCCACACTGCGTAGCCAGAAAAGCAACCTAGGGCTTCCGCAATTTACGCCGCAAAACAAGGGCATCCGTACAGCATGCCACGTGTCATCATTTCGGGCCGGATTATGCGGGCATGTTCGTACTGCAGTGCCGCGTCAGCATTCTCAGCCTGCCAGGTTGTCCTTGCCAGAGACTGTGTGTGTGTACTGTGCAACCACGTCACCTAGTTGTGACATACCCCCCTCTTGAAAGCATTGTAATCGCCCTCGATTACGCCTACAAAACAGACAAAAGCCATAAATTGCCTTGGTCGACACTGACTGTTAGTACGGACGCACTAGGAACACACATCTAGCACATGTACCACATCGACAGTCACATCACAGGACATCACATTCAACATTCATTCGGATCTCAGACCATGATTTATCAACAATGCAATTAGCAATCACATCTAGATCCACTCAAGACCTCATAGGTGCCTGATTGACTAATCCCTATTGCAACCATGTCTATCAAGATCATTCAAACCAAACTGCTGTAGTCATTTGGTCTATCAGTTCCTGCACTTAAACCAGTCAAGAACAAATCATTTTCATATTATCCGGAATTCCATTTCATAAAGTCATACAGCAGAATAATGTCAGCTCTCAGTATCCGTGAAGCTCAAAGAGACATCAATGACTCTAGTATTCAAAATCGAGGCATCTGTTGACAAAGGAGCGGAGTAACTCCCCACTTGTGCAAACTCGCTGCACCAGATCTCCGGCCAAGCTGAATTCGGGGTTCCATTTGGAGTACACTATGCTAAACCAAAAGCTTCGAGGTAAAGTTTCACAATCTGAGGAGTATCTCCTAGGTCCTCCTCCTCCATCCACTTCACATCCAATGCAGGATAGTTCTTGAAAATAACCAAGAACCGACTTCTCACTTTACCCTTTTTCTTTTTGTCCTTATGTGCCAAAATCTGTTCAGGAACAAGGATCTCCTCGTTTTCTTCCACTTCCGGTTGCTCATCAGGCTCCCCATCTTCGGGCACATCACCTTTAAAAGGTTTCAAGAGACTAAAGTATCTGAAAGGCTTCAGACTGAAACGTCCACGTGAAGACAACGCTCGCTGCTGCTGTCGCGCCCCCCCTCTCACCATTGCTGCCCCCCCTACCCTCGCACGCCTTCTTGCCCTCACCTGCTGCGCGCAGTCCCCCAACGCGCTCCCCGCCCCATCCGCTGCCTAGCCCGCTTGCTGCCTATCCGCTACCCAACCCCGCCCGTCACCCTGTCCGCCCGTCCTTCGCCGCTGCCCTCCCCGCCATTCGCCTCAACCCGCCAACCCCGCCTCCCAATCCCTCCAATCCCGCTAGCCCTGCCTCGGATCCCCGGTTTTCTGCTTGATTGAGATCGCCATCTTCCTCGACGTACTCGGGCAGAGAAGGCCTCCTCTCGTCAACGACTCTGCGCCTTTTCTTCACAGCAGCAGACACGGATGGAGGCTCAACCTCCGTCACAGAGGGACTCCTCCAAAGTCCCCTCGCCCGACCCCGCTCAACCCACTATTCTACTTGCTCTTTCACCCACAAAGCAAGCGAGCCTAGCTGCAGAGGTAGAGCGCTTGCAGGCGACTTCTGTCATCTGCAAGATTCTCGGCACCATACCTAGCAGAGGAGAGCTGCGTGCAAGGTTATCCACGTCCGTCGAACGGAAGTCCCGTCCGTCTCATCCGGGTTCCGTCCGATCAAAAAAATGTGACCATTGCCAAAAAATTTTGACCGTTTTTTGGTTGGCGGATTTTGTAGCGCCTAACGCTGGCAGTTTTTGAACGTTGGGGGCCTTGGAGCCTTGGGGCATCATAAGCCCTTATGCATGATGCCAAATTCCAATGTGCCATCAAGCCTCTCTCTCTCTCTCTCTCTCTCTCTCTCTCTCTCTCTCTCTCTCTCTCTCTCTCTCTCTCTCTCTCCCCCCCAACATCCACACACACACACACACACACAAAGCCACATGGGCCATGGCCATGGCACATGAAATTTGAATTTTGAATCATGCTCTCTCTTTAACCCTCTTCTCCCTCTCTCCTCAAAACCTATATAAGGTTGCCCACCCTCTCTTCTTCTCCATATCTCCCTCAAGCTCTCTCATTCGTCTCCTTCCCTACTCAAGCTCCCTCAAGCTCTCTCCATTCATCAAGGGCCAAGGCTTCAAGCTTTGGCACTCCATCAAGGCTTCAAGCTCCCTTCATCTCCTTCAAGCTCTCCATTATTCCTTCAAGCTCCCTTCATCTCCTTCAAACTCTCCATTGTTCCTTCAAGCTCCCTTCATCTCCTTCAAACTCTCCATTGTTCCTTCAAGCTCCCTTCATCTCCTTCAAGCTCTCCATTATTCCTTAAGCTCCCTTCATCTCCATCCATCTCCTTCAAGCTCTCCATTACTCTAAAGTTCTCTCATCACTCCCCATCCCTCAAGCTCTCCATAATGCCGCCCGCTCTTCATGAAGCCTTCAACAAGCATTGCCGCTACTTTGAAAGGGTGAAGAATAAGCAAAATGTTTGCAAATGATATTGCAAATATTGCCCCAAGACCATGACATCAAGCTCCACCCACCTTATCATCCACTTGACCAAGATGGGAGGATGCTTCGAAGCAGGCCCTTGTCCGAATATCCCCGACGACATTCTCGAAGAGTGCAAAGCAAAGTATCTCCCTTGAAGACGCGCAAGGGGGTTGCAAAGGCATCGGAGGAGGGAACCAAAAGGCATCGGAGGAGGTGGTTCCGCCCGACCATGATCTCTCCGATTCGGGAGAGGATGCTTCTCCATCAATGTCCGTTGCATCCAGCGCCGCTACCATGGCCTCCACCGAGGGTGGTACCGTCTCAAAGAAGAGCAAAAGAAGTCATGGTGGGCAGCCTCCAAAGCAAGCTACTCTTGCACAAACGGTGGGTGGAACTTCCGGTCCATTGTCTTTCCTCAAAGAGAGGCAAAGACAAGCGGAGAAAGAGATTGCACGCACCATCATTGAGTGCAATCTCTCTTTTCATATTCTTCGCACGGATCGTTGGAAACGCATGGTGAAGGCTATTGCCGCGGTTGGTCCATGTGAGGGGTCGACGGGAGTGTCATACCATGACATGCGCACCAAGAAGCTTGATGAAGAGAGGGCACGAATCGACAAGTCTCTTGACCCCGTGCGTGCCGGATGGGTAAAGTATGGTTGCTCTATTCTCACCGATGGATGGAGTGACCGCAAGAAGAGGGGAATCATTAATATCCTTGTCTCATGCCCTCTTGGCACCTACTTCTTGCGAGCAGTTGATGCGGGAGCAAGGAGGAAAAAGGTCACGGGTGCCTTCATTTACCGCCACATTCGTCAAGCCATAAAAGAGGTAAACTTTTTGATTCCACTCTCAAGTATCTACTATTTTCAATTTTGTCTTTTGCCTTGGCTCTTCTCACTTTCCCTTCTTTCTCCATATGTAGATCGGTCCAAGCAACGTCATTCAAGTAATCACCGACAATGCCTCCAATTGTGCTTCCATGGCCAAAAAGCTAGAGACAGAGTATCCACACATAGTATGGATTCCATGTGCATCTCATTGCATTGACCTCCTCTTGGAGGACATTGGCGACCTACCTTGAGTGAAGGACATTCTATCCCAAGCCCTCTGCATCGTCAACTTCATCAACAAAAAGGTGAGAGTACTTGCGATATATCGCACTTTCTCCGGCTTGGAGTTGAAGAAGCCTTCCGCAACACGCTTTGCCGCTATGTGGCTCCTCCTTGAGCGCCTCTATGATGTGCAAACCAACTTGCAAAAGACAATGGTCTCGGATAAGTTCAAAGCATGGATTGAAGAAGAGACCCAATCATCCCAACAAGATGCAAAGGCCATCCAACGGCTTTGCTTGAAGGAGTAGTTTTGGCAAGAGGTCAAGGGTCTTGTCATAGTGGTATTGCCATTGTATAAGGTGCTTCGGATGACCGACATGAAAGGGTCTACCATAGGTCTCCTTTACCACTTCATGGAGGAGGCTTACAAGGAGATTGAGAGATCCACATTTCTTGATGGAGCACCCGATGGTTCACGGTAAACATTTCACCTTATGATTTATGTACATTGTAAGTAGTCTTTTTCCATCTACGGTTCTACCCTTCCATGCTTGACTATCTTTCTCTCTCTCTTTGTAGTGATGTGTTGGAGGACTCTCCAAAGAGAGATGACATTCTCTTCCTTGTTAAAAAGCGGTGGGATTGGATGAGGCGACCAATCCATGGCTTTGCCGCCCTCTTGCATCTGGCTTTCAAAAAGCCATCCATCTTTGCGGATCAAGCACTTCAAGAGGAGCGCGACAAGTACCTTCCAAAGATACTCAATGAAGAACACCATGGAGAGTTTCTCCAAGAGCTCATCAACTATGGAGACCAAAAAGGCACGGCATTCGCTTCCTCGGTGTGTTGGAAGAGGGATTCGTTAGTGAAGCCTCTTTTTTGGTGAGAATGTTTTGGCTATCAATTGCCTCACCTTCAAAGGGTGGCATTGAGGGTTCTTGGACAGGTATATCATATATATTAATAATTATACATAATACCATACCATAAATTATAAATTTATAATCTCAATCATGTCATCATTTGAGATTCATGTGACATAAATCACCTCTCAATTCCCACAATTCAAATCTCATGCCTCTCTTCTATCATCTATGTGCTCTAGGATTGCTCATCGGGTGCATGTGAGCGGAATTGGTCAGCGTATTCTCTTATACACACCAAGATCCGCAACAAGCTTTCTACGAAGCAATTCGAGCGACTTATCTATTGTCGCTCCAATTTACACATGTTGCGGTCCATGCATGAGATGCCAAAGGCTAGGCAGGTAATTGAGTTGGCTACATCATACTCTTTATTTATGCTTTCACATGTATGATGTATGATGTATCATGTGCTCATATTTTTGGCATGCCAAATTGCTAACTCCATTAATCTTCCTGCATGTTGTAAATGACAAATAGGTGAATGTAGATGAATGCAAGCTCTCCATTGAGACTCTTAAGAGTCTCAACAAAGATCGCGATCCACAGGAGGAGCAAATATTTCGAGACCTCTACTTGGAGTTGGAGGAGATTGATCGCCGTGTCTCTCGCACACGGTCCCGCAAGAAGGTGGTTGTGCGAGCTTTGGCAACTAGAGGTAGAGGAGCTTCCACTTCGGTTGCTCGTGGGAGTGGAAGAGCGTCGGCACAGACACCCAGGACCTATCTACGGCGAGGCTCAGGTAGCGGATCTACTATGGCGGGCACCACTATGGAGAATGTGTCCAATTCTAGGCCTGCGGATCCTAGAGAGCCAGAGTTTGATGATGAGGGCAACATCCTTAGTGAGGGAGATTATGGTCTTGCATCTAGTGCATTTGATGCAAGTAGTGATGAGGATGATGCAGCTACCTCTAGCTCAAGCTCGGACCACAACTCCGGTGATGAGAGCGATATGAGCACTTAGAACTCTCTCTTTATGCTTTAAAGTTTGCACCCATGGGCCATGAGACTATGAGTTGTGTCACTACTTTTTTGTATTACTTTTTGTTACTTGTATCTCTAGAGCCTCGACTCTCCACTTATGTAATGAATTATGAAATCAAATGCAATCATGATCATCTTTTTTCGAACATTGCAATTTGCCGTTTCCAATGTCCATGGCCAAATCTTTAATGTTCTTACTTGTAAGACATCTCCTTTAAAACTTAATACTAAGTAGTTACATTACTAAGGTCTATGTCACGACTCATAATAGACTAAAGGCTCTAAAAAATATATGATTTATTTTTTTGCATAGTACGTTACTTCACATACGTCTAACTTTTTTAGTTCGATTGGTACCGCACATCTTCGTACGTGTAACCATCGTACGTGACCGTACGTGTCAACTATGGCTGCGTGACCTTCTCTAGGCCCACCTTCTCGCAGAGGGGGGCAAGATCTTGGACGTTAAGATCCTCGGACGAGGCTACTATCAAATCGAGTTTGAGACCTCTGAGATGGCGTCCAAGGTCATCGCCATGAGCCCCTTGACCATCCGAGCAGTTCGAGCCCACTTTCGACAGTTGAGACATGGTTTTGACCCTGCTTCAGATGTTTTGGTAGAGGAGGCAAACAATCCCACCTCCGTTTGCTTTCCTGGTTTGCGGAGGGAGCACCTACCACTTTTGTCCACGATAGAATCAGCGATTGGGACTGTCCTGGAGACACCTCGCACGGCAGCCTCAGTAGCCGCCATTCCCTCAGTTCGCATTCTAGTTAGGGACACTCGCACTCTCCCGAATCCTCCTTCCTCGGGTGAGTGGGGGTTGGTTTAGACAAAGCGTGGAGTATTCGGGCCTCCCGAACCAGTGCTTCATTTGTCGACAGATGGGCCATCTTGCGAAGGCCTATCCACGGAGGAGGCCCCGACCTACACCACAGACTCAATCCTAGCCTGCAAGGGCTCGCAGCAGCCACAGGCAGAGACACAGAGCACACAGGTAGAGCCACCCTCCGAGCCTGGGGCTCCAACCAAGGAGGGATGGCAGCAGGTTCGTGGTCGACAACGACAGGGGCCATAGCGACAACTTGGCACTCAGAGTGGTCCTCAGGCGCGTACCTAGCAGAAGTGGATTCCCACGGGGAACCGATTCGGTCCTCTTGAGCAGAACGAGGTTCTTGCCCCAGCCCCCACCTGAGCTTCACCCTCGACAGCCCCTCCTCCCCCCGAGTTCACCCCCCTCCTCATCAGCCTCCCCCCCGCCGCCTCTCCCCCTCGCCCCTCTACCTTTGCCGGTCCCCGCCGCCTCTCTTCTCCCCCACCTCCCCCTGCTCCTACACCCCCCCCTCCCGCTCCAGTTCCACAGTCGACCCAGGGGGCAGGGCCATCTCCGGTTGCTAGGAGATCTCTTGGCAACGCCTTTGCCATGAGTCGCTTGGCGCGAGAGGGACAGCCTTTCTTGTCTCCCTTTGCCGCAGTCCCTCGTGGTCTCACGAGCTTCAACATTCGGCGCCAATGGGACTTCTTTGCCTACGACTTTACACGCTTTCTCGGCGACTCCTCATCAGACCTTGAGGCAGCCTGCTTCAGGGTTCATGTTCTGTTCCTTGCAGCTAGGGGGATAGAGGCCTTGGACTTAGCGGTTGCCTTCTCTTTTCCCCTCAACCCCCTCGCCCCCACCTCCCGCTCCAGTTCCACAGTCGACCCAGGGGGCAATGCCATCTCCGGCTGCTAGGAGATCTCTTGGCAACGCCTTTGCCACGAGTCGCTTGGCGAGAGAGGGACAACCTTTCTTGTCTCCCATTGCAGCAGTCCCTCGTGGTCTGACGAGCTTCGACATTCGGCGCCAATGGGACTTCTTTGCCTACGACTTTACACGCTTTCTCGGCGACTCCTCATCAAACCTTGAGGCAGTCTGCTTCAGGGTTCATGTTCTGTTCCTTGCAGCTAGGGGGATAGAGGCCTTGGACACAGCGATTGGCTTCTCTTTTCCCCTTTGCGGCAGGGACCAGACTTGGTGGACTCTCGACTCAGTGTTGGAGTGGCTGCATACACAGGCCCTAGAGTTCTCTCACCACATGGGTGACCTAGGAGTTATAGACATGCTTCAGACTCTATGGCCATTGGCCAAGTTTGCAATGACCCCTCCAGATGCAGCGAGATGTACACATTCATGAGGACTCCTGGACAGAGGAGGTTGCTTTACGTACGGCTCACTCTACTTGGGCTTGGGCCAGACACTCTTTGTAGTCACGCCTATCTAGAGGACCCTTGGATACGGATTACTCCCCATCCAAGCCAACCTCGAAGCTAGCACGTTTAGCTGCTGCGGCAGCATCTGTTCTCTCTCGCTCCCCACGAGGATCGTGTCATGGAACGTGCAAGGACTAGGTGGGCACCAGTTTTAGCATCAGAGGGACCAACTGCGTCAAGAGCTGAATTCAGCGTTGCCTTGTGAGAGGAGAGATTGACCTCCTTATGCTACAGGAGCATCATCTGTGTGATAGCCACATTAGACATTGTGGTCAGCTCTTGCGCGGACGTTATTATACTTTTTGGTCAGCTCCTTTTGGACCTTGAGGCATCCAGGGTGGGGTATGTATAACTATTGCGGATTCTTTGCAGCAGGCCATTGTGGGCAGAGGGATTATTCTGCCAGGCAGGGCTTAGTGGATCATTATGAAGGTTCAGGGTTGCCTTGTGGGCTTCCTGAACATATATGCACCCAATGTGGCGAGTGCACGAGGAGTGTTTTGGTCACAGATTGTTGAGTCTCTGCCATAGGCAAAGCAGTGGTGCATAGGGGGTGACTTCAACATGTTAGAGGACCCTTCTAACAGGATTGGTGGTAGCCATGCTACTGTGCATGGAGTTGAGCTGGCAGCTTGGGAGAGGTTTTGTATGACTGAGGGTTTTAGATGTGTGGCAGCACTCTAGCTTTGTGAGGCCCCCAGACAGCTGACCTTCTCTCGTTCGGACCGCAGAGTGGGAGGAGTGATTCTATCGCGAATAGATCGCTTCTACACTAGTGACCATTTCTGTGACTTGGGTGGGACAGTTGGCATTCTGGCAGGGACTTCTTCTCGGACCATGCACCAATGATCCTCACAGTGATAGATAGACAGAGGAGGGGAAGCACGATGCTTCGCATCCCTGAGAGGGTATTTGCTGGACTCTGCAATCAAAGAGCGAGTAGAGGCTCTATGGACAGAGCTTGGACATGCCGGATTCTCCTATTGACAGAGTGGCCTCACGACTAGCTCAGCTTAGTCCCTTCTTTCTCCGGGAGTCTTTTGCTCGCCTGGCTGCAGCAAGAGAGGAGGAGCAACGTCTCAGACGGGGCATTGCTTCCTTGCAGAGGATGCAGGAGCAGCACCCAGACAGTCCTTGGTTGCAGGAGCAGATACAGCAGGCTCGTCAGGAGCTTGTTAGCACAGAGGAGCGGCGCCATGAGTTTGCTTTCCATCGACAGGCATCTCAGTGGACACAAGTGGGTGACAGAGTGACTGGTGCTTTCTTCGAGGCAATGGACCTCGGCATACGCATGCCAAGGTCAGTCAGTTGAGGAGGCTCGACGAGTCAGTCGCTTCTGAGCCAGAGGACATGCATGCAGTTACTACTGACTTTTACCGTGAGTTACTGTCTGCAAAGCCTCAGTCGGAGCGTCAGGATGCATGCAGGGAGTAGGTGTGGGCACAGATGCCTTGCCTTGTGACTGAGGAGATGCGTCAGAGGCATGAGCTGCCACTTCAGCTTGAGGAGTTGCACACGGCTCTTAGTGCACTCCCCAGTAGTAGCTGTACAGGTGAGGATGGCTTGACTCTTAGTTTTTTCTTGGAGTACTGGGACTTGCTTGGCCCAGATTTCTGTAGTGCTTTTCAGTACATCTTGCACACAGGAGAGATGCCTGACAACATGAGTGTCTCATCTACCTCATTCCCAAGGAGGGTGGCTCCTTGGATTGAGATTCGACAGCGGCGCCCCATCACCATCCTCAACTCAGCCTACAAAATTCTTGCCAAGGCTCTGAGTTTGAGGATCCAGCCACTTCTAGAGAGCCTTATACATGGGACTTAGACAGGTTTTGTCAAGGAGCGCAGTATCCTTGACAACATCTTTACTTTTTGGGAGGCTTCTGCCCTACCGCGGCTCCGGGGTGAGGATCTGGTGATTCTTCTTCAGAGGAACTTTGACGCGACTTTCTGGAGGCTACTCTACGCAAGATGGGCTCCTTAGATGCTTGAATCAGAGCGGTGTCAGCTTTGTACAGACGGGCACACAGTCAGACAAAGGTAGAGGTGATCGTTTCATGCTCACACGTTCGGTCAGACAGAGCTGCCCTCTTGCCCCATTCCTCTTTCTGTTCTATGCTGAGGCGATGAGCAGGTTTTTGGTGTCGCAGCAGGTTGGTCTATGGGCTTAGCACTCCCTATTCGGGGAGATGAGCTACTGGACGCTGAGTTTGCTGACGACTCAGCCTTGTACTTGGATGGCCAAGAGGCCAACCTTCACAACTGTGAGCACGCTCTTGATACCTTCTCTTGTGGATCTGGCGCACTGGTCAACTGGAGAAAGACAGTGGCTTTCTCGGTTGGTAGTGCTCTTGTACCCGATTGGATGCCAGGTGAGGGTTTCAGGTGGATTCCCCTAGGGATTGCAGTTCGGTACTTGGGCTGTCAGGTTGGTTTGGACTTGTCTCCCCAGCAGCAGATTGCTCCCCTCCTCTTGTCTATCAGGAGGAAGTTGTTAGATTGGAGCTCCGCACGACTTTCTTTGGCTGGCAGAGTTGTAGTGGCTAACCAGGCGTTGTTGGCTACTATGTGGTACATCCCTTCTTGCTGGATCTTCTTGAGTTCTTGTATCAGCCAGGTAGAGAGGCTCATCAAGAACTTCCTTTGGTCAGGGCAAGACGCTCAGACAACCCGGGCCAGAGTGGCTTGGTAGGTCATCACTCTTGCTTGTTCAGAGGGAGGGCTTAAATTCATAAACCCAGCACAGCAGAGCATAGCCCTTCTTGGAAAGTTCATCGTCCGAGGACTTCTTCCAGGTGAGGAGCCCTGGAAAGAGTTCTTGCTACAACGGCTTCCTGCTAGGGTGCCTCGGGTAGGAAGCCTCGGGCAACCTTCGACTAGATGGATCTTCACAAAGATGCACAGAGTTGGTTTGACCAGGAGACGGGAGGATCGCTTCGTTGTGGGTTTGCTTCGATCTTGGGAGCACTTGCGACGAGGCCTAGAGCTGCGACAGCCTACTTACACGGATAAGCGGCTGCGACAGCCCCTTGTTTGGAACCCCATGGTTAGCACTCAGAGAGGCCACTTGGTTGGTAGTGTCACAAAGTGATGATGTGGTGGACAACAAAAACCCTAATTTCTGCCAGAAACCCTAAAATTCCTGCAAACCCTAATTTCTACCAAAACCATGATTTCCGAAAAACGCGGAGGTTGAAAAAAAAAAACAGAAAATGATGAGCGACGCGAATTTTGCTTTTTTTTATTTAAAAAAAAAAAGAGAAAAAGACTCTCTAAGAGAGAGAGAGAGAACTGATGCTTTTTATTTTAAAAGCTTTTGGGACTCTGCTTTTGGGCATCCATTGTATCTTTAAATAAGTGGTGAGGGCTTCACTTCTCAAAGCATCTGGACGCAGAGTTTGAGAGTGAAACCCTAACCGCTCTCTTGTACTTTGATGATTGATTAATATAAAAAGAAATACCGAAAGGGGCGCCAGTCTTTGGGGCCAATATCTCTAGGCACGGAACTCCGCCGGGCCAGTGCAAATCTATTGTGATCTGTAAATTGTTTTGAAGTGGTTATTTGGTGCTGTCGCGATTGATTCTTGACTTGGAGTGTCCAAGTCTGTTACAGTGGTATCAGAGCACGGCCGATTTCTCTTCTACGGGAAATCCGATCCCCGAATTTTTTTCTGCGGCACCTATGGCTTCAGGCAATGATCAGTCGACTCCCTCTGCATCTGGAGATGCGCGCAGGGATCACAACGAAGATTCCGGCAAAGAGTATGGCCCCCCTTGGCCTACTTAGGCGGAGTGGCGAGAGATGGAGCGTCACCAATTGATCGGCGATGCAACAAAGATGATGCTCAATTTTGCCAATGACCCGAAGATGGCAAAATATATGAACCAGACCTCTTTGGAAGAGGTACAGATGGAGTGGCAGAGAACCACAACCGCTCCCGAAACCCGCTCTCAAGAAACCTTCTGCCTCCAAGAAATATCCAGAGAAGGAACTAGAGAACGTGGTTGATGCACGGATTGCTCAGCTTTTCAACATGCAAAAGAAAGGCAAAAAGCACAGCAAAAAGCAGCACTGACTTCCCGGGATATTTGGGTCGTCGGTCGACTTTTGACAAGGCAAAGAAACTCAAGAAGCGCGTCAAGTTTGAAGACCTACCCAATTCTTCTTCTGACAGTTCTTCTAGCTCCTCGGATTCGAGCGAAGAAGACAGAAAAGGTAAAAAGCGAAGTAAGAAAAAGGCAAAGAAGGCTACATCTCGCCCAAAGACTGACAGTTCTACTGAGGACTCGTCTACAGACAGCTCAGATTCCGATGACGGAAAGTTTTATGCGAACAAGAAGAATTTTTACAAAGCCAACCAGTATGACTTTCTCGAAGATAAAAGCAAGAAAGTCCCAAAGTTTAAGGAAGGTGGCCACTCGATCAAGTTTGATACTTTTCAGGATACTCAGATGCTTCGAAGGCTGTCTTTTATACAACAGTTTGCATCGCTTTTGCGGGAGGACGCTATTTAGAGCACTCCAAGATTCGGAGAGCTACCTCTTACCTTAAACGGAATGCTCGTACTTGGTGGTCCACGCTTCTTTTAACAAGAGTGCGCCAGTTAAAAGATTGAGCGGTTTACCTTGGGTCTACCTACAAAGATCAGAGATCACTGCTTGGAACAGAAGTCAGCTTCTATTCAGGAGTTGATGAGTCATGCGAAGCGGGGCTTTGCCATTCACTCTGGCAGTCTGACCTACCCCACAGATTAGACCATGACACAACGAGCCGAACAGACTTATGGGAATGAAAGTAGAAAGAAAAAGAGCAACCCAGAGAAAAAGGATGCACGACCCAAGCTTACTCCTGAGGAGAGAGCTTGCGTCATCAGAGAGGGGAAGTGCTTTGGATGCGCGGAACATGGACATATCTCCGCGAAGTGCCCTAAAATGGCAGAGAAAGAACAGAATGATAAAGACGACGACAAATCTGAGAGTTCGAGAGCAGCTGAGGAATGTGGCAGAAAAGGCAAATAGAAAAGCAGAACTGGTACCACATGGCGTGGGACCTGCACCGAATCTAATGAATGAAAGTACAAACTTTGCCGCTTTTGGGGCAAAGTGAAGGATCAAGAAGCTCTTTTGAAGGAGCCAAGGCCAACTTCTTTTCACTTGAAATTGGCGGCTTGATTTGGAATTACGCCCGACAGACTGACGCCACAGGCAGAGGTAGTTCGACTGGCACTCGGATGGGATGTTGCCATTACACCGAGCATTGGCAAACTTTGTTTGCAATGACAGGGGTGTTCAGGGCACGCGAGTGACGTTCTACTCAGGATCCCTTGGTACCACAAGAACTACGTCGTGGTTGACTACCGCGCCGAGAAAGCGACTTTGATAAATGAAGGGCTTAGAGATTGTACTTGATGAACTTCAGTTTCTTACTCATTCTTTTGGGAGACAATTGAACGCTGCATAAAGTTTGAATCTGTTTTGACCTGATCAAAAGAACGCCAACATTTTTCTCCACATTCATGCCGATTGCTTTTCAGAGGGCCTGAAGACCAAACCATTGATCTGATACCTGGAAGCACGCCACCGAATCGGCCACCTTACCGTGTGAGCCGAGTACAGAATGAAAAGATTATGAGCCCCGTGAAAGACCTCTTGGAAACGGGTCTTGTCCAGCCTAGTACTTCACCGTATTGCTCTCCAGTGTTGTTGGTTTTGAAGAAAGACGGATCTTGGAGAATGTGCATCGATTATAGAGCTCTCAACAAATCACCATCGAGAACAGATTTCCGATTCCTAGGATCGATGATATACTCGACAGGTTACAGGGATCCACGTGCTCTAGCAAGATTGACTTGAAGAGTGGATATCATTAGATCAGGATAGCACCGAGAGATGTCTACAAGACAGCTTTTCGGACGACTTTTGGGTTATTTGAGTTTTTGGTGATGCCTTTTGGCTTAACCAATGCTCCTGCGACATTTAACCGGATGATAGACAGGATTTTTCGAGAGTACAGGGTATTTGTTGGCACTTTCTTTGACGACATCATTGTTTTCTCCAAGAATGAGGCAGAACACAGAGATCATCTACTTCAAGTCTTTCAGGCATTACGATATCACACGTTAGTCATTAATGCAAAGAAAAGTGATTTTTTCCTACCAGAGATACACTTTTTGGGACACATTGTGTCAGCACAGCAGGAGTGCAAATGGACCCAGCCAAGATAGAGACTATCCGTGATTGGCCCGATTTGAGGAATGTCCATGAAGTTAGAAGCTTCTTGGGACTGTGTTCGTACTATAGGCGGTTCATACGAAAGTTTGCAGAGGTTGCTTCCCCTTTACATACCTTGACACAGAAAGGAGTACCTTTTTCGTGGGGATCCACAGAGGTGACTGCCTTTCGGACATTGAAAGAGAAATTGACTACAGGACCAGATTTGACTTTGCCGGACTTGCAGAAGTCATTTGAAGTATATTGTGATGCTTATGGTCGTCGTCTGGGTGCGGTCTTGATGCAAGAAGGCCATGTCATAGCTTACGAGAGTCGTTTGTTCTCTAGGCCGGAGATGACAGCACAGATCTATGAGAAAGAGCTTTTGACAGTTATCCATGCTCTTACTCAGTGGCGGCATTACCTACTCGGAGCGGATTTTACTGTCTTTACAGACCATCAGAGTTTGCGCTACTTCTTGTCACAGAAGCAGGTTTCGGAAAATCAGATGCGGTGGGTGAACATCTTGTCACAGTTCCACTTCCAGATTGTCGATGTGCAGGGACAGAACAATGTGGTGTCAGATGCTTTGTCTCGGAAACCGTTGGTTCTGGCTGTTTCCGCGATACATCATAGGAGGTTCGAGGATATGGTCGATCAGTATGCCAAAGATACAGATTTTGCAGATATTTTCACACGGATACGGGATGGGGAGACAGTAGCTGGATACTCCCTTCGGGAAGGCTACTTGATGAAAAAGACTATGTTGATGAAAAAGACTATGTTGTGCGTTACACAGCCGTTGAGGGATAAGGTTATGATTGAATGCCACTGTCCACCTTTTACGGGTCACCGCAGCATTGCTACCACCATGAAGGGCGTAGAGAGATACTTCTTTGGGCCGAGCCTCAAAAAGGATGTGGAAGAGTTTGTGCGCAGTTGCTTGGTATGCCAGAAGGTCAAGTTTGACAGGCATAAGCCACAGGGATTGTTACAGCCTTTACCCATACCCACCCACCCCTGGGAAAGTATTGCAATGGATTTCATTTTTGATCTCCCAAGAACACAGAATGACCACGATGATTTTCCGATTACATGGCACGTCTGAGACGATTGTCTCCGACAGAGACCCCAGATTTATGAGTTTGTTTTGGAAGGCAATTTGGGAGAACATTGGCACGCAGTTGCAGTTCTCGTCATCGTTCCACTTGCAGACTGACGGGCAATTTGAGATTGCCAATTCAGTGATTTTAGATTTATTGAAGTCTTGTATCTCGGATCAGAAGACTCAATGGAAAAAGAACTTACCTTTGGTGGAATTTGCCTACAATAACACGATACACTCTTCGACGGGGAAGACGCCATGTGAGATTGTTGAAAGTTCTGCGAAGGTTCCATCCTTCCTGAGCATGAAGATTAGATATTTGAAGCGGATGAATATTCGCGAGATTTGGATATGGCTATTGCCAAGGTTCGTGAGACTTTGCAGGAGTCTCAATAACGACAGAAAACGGCAACAGATCGCCATCGTCGCGACTTGAAATTGAAGGAGGATGATTGGGTGCTCTTACTTTTGAGAAGGCACACCTACGAAAGAAAAAGGAAAAGGAGAGGCTTTTTCCAAAGCTTAGTATGTGATACTACGGACCTTTCCAGATCACTGAGAAGATAAATGATGTCTCCTTCCGATTGAAACTGCCAGATACTTGGAGGATTCATAATGCATTGCATGTGAGTCTCTTGAACCCTGTTAAGGGTGATGTGCCTGATGATGGGGAGCCTGATCAACAATCCGAAGTGGAAGAAAACGAGGAGATCCTTGTTCCTGAACAGATTTTGGCACATAATGATACGAAGAAAGGTAAAGTCCGAAGGCGGTTCTTGGTTAAATTCAAGAACTTTCCCGCATTTGATGCGAAGTGGATGGAGGAGGAGGACCTAGCAGATACTCCTCGATTGTGAAACTTTACCTCGATGTTTTGGTTTAGCATAGTCTACTCCAAACAGAACCCACAAATTCACCTCGACCGGAGATCTGGTGTAGTGGGATGCACAAGAGGGGAGTCACTCCGCTCCCTTGTCAACAGATGCCTCGATTTTGATACTAAAGTCACTGATGTCTCAGTGAGCTTCAGGGATACTGAGAGCTGACAGTATTCTGCTGGATGACTTTATAAATGGAATTCCTGATTATGATACTGATTTGTTCTTGACTTCTTGTGAGTGCAGGAACTGATAGACGAAATGACTGCAGCATTTTGGTCTACTTGATCTCGAATAGACATGGTTGCAATAGGGATTAGTCAATCGGACATCGATGAGGTCTTGATTGGAGGTCCCGATTGGACCTAGATGTGATTGCTAGCTACATTGCCGATAAATCATGGTCTAAGATCCGAATGAATGTTGAATGTCATGTGATGTCCTGTGATGTCTAGTGATGTCCTGTGATGTCGTGTGATGTGACTGTCGATTTTGTACATGTGCTAGATGTGTGTTCCTAGTACGTAGGTATTAACAGTCAGTATCTGCTAAGACGGTTTATGGCTTTTGTCGGTTTTGCAGGCGTAATCGCGGTCGATTACAATGCTTTCAAGAGGGGGGTACGTCACAAAGTGATGATGTGGCGGACAACAGAAACCCTAATTTCTGCCAGAAACTTTGATTTTCGGAAATCGCGGAGGTTGAAAAAAAAAATTTGGAAAATGATGAGCAACGCGTATTTTGCTTTTTTTTATTAAAAAAAAAGAGAAAAAGACTCTAAGAGAGAGAGAGAGAGAACTGATGCTCTTTATTTTAAAAGCTTTTGGGGCTCTGCTTTTGGGCATCCCTTGTATCTTTAAATAAGTGGTGAGGGCTTCACTTCTCAAAGCATCTGGACACAGAGTTTGAGAGTGAAACCCTAACCGCTCTCTTGTACTTTGATGATTGATTAATATAAAAAGAAATACCGAAAGGGGCGCCAATCTTTGGGGCCAATATCTCTAGGCACGGAACTCCGTCGGGCCAATGCAAATCTATTGTGATCTGTGAATTGTTTTGAAGTGGTTATTTGGTGCTGTCGCGATTGATTCTTGACTTGGAGTGTCCAAGTCTGTTACAGGTAGTCGGCCTCATGTTTCCTCGGGTCCAATGAAGCGGGTCCAGCACGCTCTTTAGGTGACTGGTTACAATTTTCAGGCTTGTCAGAGGAGCTGCAGGGCTTTCAACTACAGGGCATGAGAGGGGTGCAGAGCATGCGCCAGCACATCTCAGAGGCAGTACAAGCTGACTGACTCACACCTCTCAAGTCGGCAACGTCCAGATGGATGGGAGCCTTCACGCGACTAGAGATTCTCATCTCAGTTTGGGCTTGCTCATAGACTGTTCCCTCCCTGTTTTTCCAGTTACAGGGTGAGGGACGCTTACAGCGAGTTGCAGAAGAGGCCCCGCAGGTGGTAGAGTGCTGTTTTCAGAGGATCCGAGTGGTGGGCATCTGTGGGAGGACTTGTGTCATTGATCCTAACCTAGCTGCTCTTGAGACTGGACATTGGAGAGTGTGGGCTTGGGAGTACTGTCCACTGGCATGAGTACAGTGGGATCCTGGAGAGTGGCTTTGGAGGGACCCTTTTCTACAGACCACCCAGGTGTCCCTTTCTTTCAGTACAATGTTCAATTGGGACGTGACATACTGGCAGCACAGAGAGAGGCTCACCCTGTTGCAGCTCCTCATTGGCAGGAGGAGAGTCTCACAGCTGAATTCTTGGCAGCTTTTTGGAAGAGGTTGTGGGACTCCAGGAGTCGAGGCGAGTCACTTTGTTTCAGTGGTTGGTCGCACACAGAGCTACAGCAGTTGGGAGCTGGCTTGTGCATAGTGGTCTCTCGGCCGCATGCGCAGCTTGTGACCATCTTGTGGAGAGTCGACGTCACTGTCTTTGAGACTGTCCCTTGGCACAACAGGTGTGGCTTCGTGTTCTTCGGCTGATGCCTGCTCTCTCCATGGTTCGGCAGTACACTTGGGGGGCAGCTGCTTGGTCCACTCTCACAGGCCCTGCACTTCAGTTTGAGCTATCTTCCACCAGCAGGATGATAGTGATGCAAGGGGGCCGGGGGGGGGGGGGGGGCACTACACTCCAGCCTGCCAAATTTCACCAAAGGTAGATACTTTTCCCATTGAGTTTTCTGATCTGAGATGTAAGACTACAATAAATCTAAAACCATTGAATTGCCAATCTCAGATTGCCCATCAGTCTGCGGGTGGAAAGATGACGAGAACTGCAACCACGTGCCAATGTTCTCCCAAATTGCCTTCCAAAACAAACTCGTGAATTTGGGGTCCCTGTCGGAGACAATCGTCTCGGGCATGCCATGTAATCTAAAAATATAGGCCACAAACAGTCTCGCTAAGTGATCCGCCTTGACTATTTTCTTTACTGGAATGAAATGAGCCTGCTTGCTAAATCTGTCAATAACAGTCCAGATACCATCGTGACCACTCTGTGTTCTCGGGAGATCAAAAATGAAATCCATTGCAATACTTTCCCAGGGGCGGGTGGGTATGGGCAAAGGCTGTAACAATTCCTCTGCTTTATGCCTGTCAAACTTGACCTTCTAGCATACCATGCAACTGTGTACAAACTCGTCCACATCCTTCTTGAGTCTCGGCTAACAGAAGTATCTCACTACCCTTTTCAAGGTGGTAGCAATGCCACGGTGACCCGTAAAAGGTGGACATTGGCATTCGGTCATAACCTTTTTTCCTCAAGGACTGTGTAACGCACAACATGGTTTTCCTCATCAAGTAGCCATCTCGAATGCAATATCCCGATACTGTCTCCCCATCCTGTATATGTCTGAACATATCTGCAAAATCTGTATCTGTGGCATACAGGTCCACCATATCCTCGAAGCTCCTATGATGAATCGCGGAAATAGTTAGAACGAACGATTTGTGAGCCAAAGCATCTACCACCAAATTCTTTTGTCCCTGCACATGGACAATCTGGAAGTGAAATTGTGACAAGATGTTCGCCCACAGCATCTACTATTCCGATAGTTGCTTCTGTGACAAGTAGTGTAAACTCTGATGGTCTAGACGTAAAGACAATAAAATCCGCTTAGAGTAGGTAATGTCGCCACTGAGTAAGAGCATGGATAACCGCCAAAAGCTCTTTCCCATAAATTTGTGTTGTCAATTCAAGCCTTAATAACAATCGGCTATCGTAAGCAATGACATGGCCTTCTTGCATTAAGACCGCACCCAGACTACGATCACAAGCATCACAATATACTTCAAACGACTTTTGCAAGTCCGGCAAAGTCAAAACTTGTCCCGTAGTCAATTTCTCTTTCAATGTCTGAAAGGCAGTCACCTTTGTGGGTCCCCACGAGAAAGGGACTTCTTTCTGTGTCAAACTATGCAAAGGGGAAGCAACCTATGCAAACTTTCGAATGAACCACCTGTAGTAGGAACACAATCCCAAGAAGCTTCTAACTTCATGGACATTCTTCAAATCGGGCCAATCACGGATAGTCTGTATCTTGGCCGGATCCATCTGCACTCCTGCTGACACAATGTGTCCCATAAAGTGTATCTCTGGGTGGAAAAATTCACTTTTCTTCGCATTAATCACTAAATTGTGATGTCGTAATGCCTGAAAGACTTGAAGCAGATGATCTCTATGTTCTGCCTCATCCTTGGAGAAAACAATAATATCGTCAAAAGAAAGTGCCAACAAATAGCCTCTACTCTCTAAAAATCATGTCCATCATCTGGTTAAATGTCGCCGAAGCATTGGTTAAGCTGAAAGGCATCACCAAAAACTCAAATAACCCAAAAGTCGTCCAAAAGGCCATCTTGTAGACGTCTCCCGGCACGATTCCGATCTGATGATATCCACTCTTCAAATCGATCCTGCTAAAGCACGAGGATCCCTGTAATATGTCGAGATATCATCGATCCTAGGAATCGGAAATATGTTCTTGATGGTGATTTTGTTGAGAGCTCCATAATCGATGCACATTCTCCAAGATCCGCCTTTCTTTAAAACCAACAACACTGGAGAGCAATATGGTGACATACTAGACTGGACAAGACCCTTTTCCAAGAGCTCTTTCACTTGGTTCATAATCTCTTCGTTTTGGGCTGGGCTCACACGATAAGGTGGCCGGTTCGGTGATGTCCTTCCAGGTATCAGATCAATGGTATGATCTTCAGGACGAGCGGGTGGTAACTCGCCTGGCAGGCCCTCAGAGAAGCAATCGACATGAGAGTGGAGAAAATCTTGGCGTTCTATATCAAATTCAGACATATTTCTCCTATCCTCATCAGTCAACTCTTCCATAAAGATCAAGTAAACAAACAGACTTGATTTCATTCACTATGAAATGACCGAAGCGGGACAGACTCGCACTTAAGTTTTACATCGAGTACAATAGTTCTTCCCTTCTCTGTGGTCAATGTCGCTTTCCTCACCCGATAGTCGACCACAGCATTGTTCTTGTGGTACCAGGGGATTCCTAAGAGATCATCACAACCTTCCAAAGCATTATGTAAAAGTACTCATGCTTCAAATACTCCTCACAATGCAACCGAAGTTTGCCAATGACAGGTGTAATGGCTACGTCACTGCCGGGTGCCGCTAGACCTGCCTCCGCAAGTGGTCCCATCCGATCGGGAGTGATCTCGAGCCCTACCGCCGATTCCGGTAAAATGAAGTTGGCCTTGGCTCCTCCATCAAAGAAGATCAGGGCTTCTTGTTTTTCACTTTGCCCCAAGCTCGGCAAAGTTTTGTACTCTCGTCCATCGTGCTGGGATCGGTACCCACACAATCTGGAACCAGTCATGTTTTCATCTTGCCTTTTCTTCCACATTCCTCAGCTGCTCTCAAACTCTCAGGCCTTTCGTCGTCCTTGTCGTTTTGTTCTTTCTGTGCCTTTTTAGGGCACTTCGCGGAGATATGCCCCGCATCCAAAGCACTTCCCCTCCTTGATGTAGCGAGCCCCCTCTTGAGGGGTGAGTTTGAGTTGTGCATCCTTCTCTTTCTTTTCTGGGTTGCTCTTCCTCTTTCTACTTTCATTTGTCAAAGTTTGTTCGGCTCTTTGCGTCATGATCTCATCTGTGGGGTAGGTCAAACTGCCCGAGTGAATGGCAAAACCCCGTTTCGCATGACTCATCAACTCCTGAATGGAAGCTGACTTTTGTTCGAAGTAGTGATCTCAGATGTATGTAGGAAGACCCGAGGTAGACCGCTCTATCTGCTCCTTGAACGAGATCTTCTTAAATGAAGAGATGGGTAGAAAAGAGCTCCAGAATCTCTCGCAATAGGCGTCCACTATATCCTTCTTGGTCATCCGAAGATGGTTCCAAGCAGTTCGTATGTCGCGTTCATACTCGAAAGCCAGCCAAGAACAAATAAAAAGCCTTTTGAGTTTCAGCCATTTAATTGGCGTTGTCTTGTTTAACAGAAGCATGGACCACCAAGTTCGAGCATTCCCCTTAAAGTAAAGGCAGCTCTCTGAATCATAGAGTGCTCTGAGTAACGCCCTCCAGAGAAAGCGATGTCAAACTGCTGTATAAAAGACAAAGGCTTCGAAGCATCTCTATAACCAGAAAAAGTGTCAAATTTTATTGATTGTTCACCTTCCTTAAACTCTCTGACTTTCTTGCTTTTTGTCTTCCAGAAAGTCATATTGGTTGGCTTTATAAAAATTCTTCTTCTTTGCGTAAAAGTTGTTGTCGTCAGAGTCCGAACTATCTGAAGAAGAGTCCTATGTAGAACTGTCAATCACGGGGCGTGTCACAAACTGCTAACGTGTCAAAGCCCTGAAGAAGGGAGCCAACTTACAGATGCCGGCCAAGGGGCCTAAACCCTAAGAAGAACATAAAGGAAGTAAAATAAAGAAGGACCCACACACAAACTCACGCAAAAACTCATGACGTGGCAGCTGTACCGACGCTCCGCGTTTTACATTGAATGCTCACGTGGCAGTTGTACGGAATTCCGCAAAGCGCGCTGGTAGCTTTTTGGCATTGTTTTTGGACCAAAAGCTTTTGAGTTTTGAAGGATTTTCACTAAAACTGCTTTTCAGGCCAAGGGCCTTTAAATATGAGGTTAGGGCTCATTCTCTGGCATGCTTCCTCGCAAAGGTGAAGAGTCTGGAGTACCAGCTTGTACTGTGTTGATGCAATATAAAGAAATACCAAAGGGGCGCCAAGGTTTGGGGCCAATACTCTCTGGGGTGGAATTCCACCACTCCGTGTCGTGTGTCGTCTCTCTGTCTCTTAGTTTTGTATTTATTGAAGTGTTAAAAGTATGTTTAGTCTGTTCTTTTCTATTGGCACATGGTGCCCGACTTGTGACAGGGGGAGATTTAGGCTTCTTCATCTTTTTCTTGCCCTTTCAGAAGCTTTGCTTTTTGGTTCGCTTTTTGCCTTTTCTGTCTTCTTCGCTCAAGTCAGAGGAGCTAGAAGAACTGTCAGAAAAAGAACTGGGTACTCCTTCAAATCGAACACGATACTTCTGCTTTCTTGTCGATTCAAAGGTATACTGACGACCCAAATAACCCGGGAAGTCAGCGCCTTTCTTCTGCTTTTTGTTGTGCTTTTTAGCTTTGTTCTGCGCGTCAAAAAGCTGAGCAATTCGTGCATCGACCACCTCTTCTAATTCTTGCTCTGTGTACATCCTGGGAGTAGGAGGTTTCTTCAGAGCCGGTTTGAGGGGTGGTTTTGTGGTCTGTCGCCACTGCATGTGCACCTCATTGAGAGAAGTCTGGCTCATATATTTTGCAAATTTTGGATCCTTCGCAGAATTAAGCATCATCTTTGTTGCATCACCGATCGATCAATCGCCGACGCTCCATCTCTTCGAGCTCTACCTGAGTAGGCCGAGGCCGGTCGTACTCCTCGCGTGAATCTTCGTTGTGATCTCTTCCCGCATCTCCAGATGCAGAGAAAGTCGACTGATCTTTGCCTGAAGCCATAAGTGCCGCGTAAAAAGGATCGGATTTCTTGTAGAAGAGAAATCGGATGTGCTCTGATACAACTGTAACGGACTTGGACACTCCTAGTCGAGAATCTACCGCAACACCACAAATAATTACTTCCAAACAATTCACAATTCACAATTGATTCGACACTGGCCCAGCGGAGTTCCGTGCCTAGAGATATTGGCCCCAAAGACTGGCCCCCCTTTCGGTATTTTTTTTGTATTAATATGCAACTCAAAGTACAAGCAAGTCGTCGGGACTCGCTCTCAGACTCTGCGTCCAGATGCTTTGAGAAGTGAGAGCCCAAAGACTCTTTTAAAGATTTACAAGGGATGCCAAAAGCAGAGTCCAAAAGCTGAAATTAAAAGCTGTCCAATAAAGCACTTTCAATTTCTTTCTCACAAGCTCTCTTGAGCTAAAATAAAGCAAAAGGCTTTCTCTCTCTCATCTCTTGCGTAGAAAAGCAACCCACACTGCATAGCCAGAAAAGCAGCCGAGGGCTTTCGCAATTTACGCCGCAAAACGCAAGCGTTCATACAGCATGCAACGTGTCATCATTTCGGGTCGGATTCTGCGGACCTGTCGTACTGCAGTGCCACGTCAGCATTTTCAGCCCGCCAAGGGGTCCTTGCCAGAGAGTGTGTGTATACTGGGCAGCCACGTCACCTAGTTGTGACATATAGCAAGTAGCGCCCCAGTTGTCTTTGATCTCGAGGTACCCGCATAAGCTCTGCATTTGCAAACAAAATGCTCCTCACTCTCCACTTCCTCTTTGCATACTCTACACACACTCTCCTCCCTGGGAATGTCATGAACTCGCCCCACCTCGATCTGCAGTCTGTGTGCTGACAATATGAACTGACAAATCGCCACCCGTGAAAAGTGTGGCATGCAGGTGTCCATATAGCGCGGTCGCTCTATAAACCCGTCCTCCAGTATGGTAAGAAAATGGTCTCTGTAGTGTGACATCTTCCGTCGGAGGGGATATATGATCCAAGTTTCTCTGATATAGAGTTGCCAGAGATCCTGTCGAATCACTATGTTTCTCTCACTACATGAGAGATGAAGCTGGGGGGATTCATGGTCGCACTAGAAAGGTGGCAGACTCTCCGGCTCAAGGCCGTGTGCTCCGAACCATGCTCTAATCTGTGTGTACCATGCTCTGTGGTATCCAGCCTCTAATATTTGTATAGTTGACAAGTGCTCCTCATGTGAGTCTGTCGTTCGGGAGCTCTCTCACTCTCTAGATGAAGTAGACCGTCCAGCAGAGTGCCTCCACTACCATGTTGGGGGGGGGGGGGGGGGGGGGGGGGGGGGGGGGGGGGGGGGGGGGGGGGGGGGCAAGCTTTGCCTTGATGAGGTCCAACGGTACTGTGTGTTTGCCTCAAAATAGGCGAGAAATCATATAGATCTATGATCTTTCAATCCGTGCCCATTGGCTATCTATCAAGCCAGGTGCCCACATTGCTGCTGCATACATCAAGGCTGGAGTGACACCCCTTCGTGCGGGGTTTCCGAAAGTGTGTATGTGTGTGTGAGTTGATTTCGAGGTTCACTCTCCGCCATCACGCAGTGTCCAGATAAGGTTTAGGTTTCTGAAAGAGACACATGAGAGTCCGGAGCGGATTCTACCAAAGATCCAGGGCTTTCAATGGGAGTCCTCACATCGAGAGAGCATCCGTCAACACACCACACGAGGGTCGGGAGGGATGCCTATACTCTTCAAACACGGACTCCGGAGCAGGATACAGATTGTTGCACGAGACCCACAAGTTCGTTACCTCTCGATCCGCTTTGAGCTATCACAAGCCAGGACTATCTACATCGCTGTCAGGTGCACCGGAATTAAAATGGTAAAGATCTAGTTTTACACTTTCACAAAATCCTTTCCTTCTTTTCTTGCATTAGTGAACACTTTGTGCTTCAATGAATGTTCCTTTTATGTTCCCCTGAAGAGAGGGGTTGAGAGAGTGCAATAGAGATGTGTAGAGGGAGAGAGAAAGAGAGAGAAGAAGAGAGCGACACCCGATGGGGTCCCAACCAACCCTCTCAAGGGCCCCCCACACCGTTACCAATGTGGTATTTGCTTTAGATTGCGTAAATGGAATGTATACACAATGCAATACCTCAATGCAGACTCTACTGACTTGACGACGACAAATCACCGCGGTAACTCCTCGGGAAAAAGCACCTCCGGGGCTAATTTGATGCACCTTTGGATCCTTCTCGATGTGGGATTGCGGATGGCCACCAAGGTAGATTTGGGGCTGATTTGCGCTCCCAATGTGAGAGGAATGAAGGGCTGAATGATGGCTGCAAAAACGGAGATCTGCGACAAAAAACGCAGCAGATCTCTCGCGTAGAGCAGGGCTGAAACGTAGATCTCGATGACGGCGATGATGGGCAGCAAAGTGGCACTCGTTGCCGGCAAGGGAATGGCCGAGAGGAGGCTCGATGGGCTGCCGAAGTACCGGACCGGGGCTGAAAATGCCAAGGGCTGAATTCTGAAAACGCTGGCTGCTCCTCTTCACAAACGCTGGGCTGATCTGCAGTCCCTAAGAATGAATAATAGCGCTAGCTCCTTGGGTGCCTTTATAGGGTTGGAATAGGCCTTAAGTAATTATTAGGGCACGTGTCCACCAGTTTTCCCAACAAATAAATCATAACATGATTTATTAAAAATTGGTCCAAACTTGGTGAGATTGTCGCACATTTGCCCACCTGGGAATCCGATCGACAAGCGGTCTAGCACGTCGGATTCCTCTAACCACCGTAGTGTAATAACATCTGTCAAAACACATATACAAACCATTTATGCAAAAGGGTTCCAAACTAAAAAACCTAATCTAATGGACTTGTCCGGACATGCAGGTCCTGCGAACAGGCTCACAAAATTGCCCGTACTAATCCTCCTAGGATTCTAGACATCCCTATCTAGGAAGAAGGGGAAAACTGGCTCTAGAAGTCGATGAAGTATGTCCATGTGGCACACAGAGCCGTGTACACGTGACAATCGCCCTCTACTACTTCGCCCCCTGAGGATCCAGATTTACTACTACAGAGACGGCAGGGGAGAGGGAGGAGAGACCATCCCCATACACATGCCTGTCAGATGAGATTATGGAGTACTCTACACTAGGGGGAGTCACCTCCTCAAGCCTCTCTGAATGTGTCCATACATCCCCATTGCAGTTCCAAACCGCGAGGTGGATCTCCTCATGTGTCCCATAGGCCGAGTCTCTATGCGATGGTCTTGCCATCAATGATGACCCTACCATCTCGGTATACCGCCTCCTTCCCTTCTTTACGAGTTTTCTTGACTCTAGGCATGCATGCTTGGTGGTGGTCCTGTTCCATCTTTGTGAGGTCGTCGTCAAGGTAGATAGGGGGCCCTACGAGCCCTCTCAGGATAACCCTCTTTCGGATGAAGGATGTTCGAGAGTCGAGACTCCTTAGAGGTGAATTGGAGGATGAGGACTCTTTTTTGTGGATCTTTGCCAGCTCTCCAAGCTTTGGAGAAGGGTGGCCCCTTTTCTTCTTTGTACCCGAGCTTCATGCATAGGGCTTTCCCATCATTCTCGAGTGCGGACCCCTCTTCTTCTTTGATGTCAGTCACTTGCGGCGGGCTTGTCGCATCTTCTCTTCCTCAATGGTTTAGTGCATGATGAGCACTTCATCTATTTGGGCTTCCGCTTTCGCCTCCTTTTTTATCTTCTTGAACTTCAACCCATCCTTCCTTGGTAGCCTCCAATTTGTCGTCGATGCTTGCCGTGAGAGCTTTGGTGATCTCCTCCTTGAGGGCTTCCTTGGCTTCCGTTTTGGTCTCTCGTTCTTCGGTGGTGAGGGATGCGATAGAAGCACGGAGGAGGTCAATTTGCTCCTTAAGCTCTTCCTTTCCTTTCTTCCATTCTTCTTCCTCCTTCTCTCTCTTCTCCTCCCACTTCTCCTTCTCCTTCTTCCATGCTTCCTTCTCCTTGGTCAATCCTTCGACCTCTTTCTCAAACTTGTATAGCCGGTTAGTGAAGACATAGAGGATATCCACGATGTACGAATTCTCCGGCTTGGTCGCCTCCTCCTTCGCAGCGTTCTTCCGCATGTCGGCCCTTTTCGCGGGGGGGGGGGGGGGGGGGGGGGGGGGGGGGGGGGGGGGGGGGGGGGGGGGGGGGGGGGGGGGGATTAAATGTAGCACGTAGTTATTGCGGAGCAGCAGGCAGCGCGAGCGAATGCAGGGGAGCAGGCAGCGCGAGCGCATGCAGGGGAGCAGACAGCGCGAGCGCAGACGAGAGAGAGAGAGAGAGAGAGAGAGAGAGAGAGAGAGAGAGAGAGAGAGAGAGAGAGAGAGAGAGAGAGAGAGAGAGAGAGAGAGAAGAAGAAGAAGAAGAAGAAGAGAATTTTAACGTCGTAGGAAACTATCCCAAGAGACCTTAAAGATCTATCCGACGAGGAGAGTTGAACTCAAAACCTGTTATTAAAGAGGGAAATGGCATAACCAATCTACCAAACTTGGGTGAGAGAGAGAGAGAGAGAGAGAGAGAGCCACGATAACAGTGGGTCACAACATTTAAGCATAATGATGACAAGCACATGGCCACTGGCAGCTGGTAAAAATGCTATTAAGAGAAAAGGCTGATAAAGACAGTATTACCTGCAATCCCATTTTTCGATCTCCTTCAATACTTTTGAAGTCGTTTACAATTGCTATCCCTAGCTGAAACCCAAAAAAGACCAGAAAATCTTTGAGCCAGCAAGCTAAAGCAATCTTAATTAGCTGCCTGCGGCATTAAGCGCAATTGATTGTCAAAGGTACATAAAAATCTAACTATAATAACATAATGAAAAACAAAACCCAAGGGCTAGTTTAATAGAAAAACTCTATTTTATCTAACCACCTCCCTTCTCAACTATGTGCAAAGAAGAGATAGAAAACAACCGGGCATCAAGCTGCTAAACCTTTCATATTTGATGTATGCTGATGTGACTCCTTGACTTCAACGAAAGAGACTCTCATGTCCTACTATTGCAATGATAGGAAGAAGAGCGCCAATGAAACATAAAAGAGAATCACAGCTTAGAACACCAGAACATGCTTGGAGAGGTCCTAATAAAATTGCTATAGCCCCTCCGTATAAATCAAAATGCCATAGGGAACCCCTCTCAGCTCTGTATGAACCAAAAAGAAATACACATGTTGATAAGCTATTCGCAAAATAAAAATTGTGCTCAAGCTCAATTTAGGCTCGCTTGCACAGTTTTTGGGTGCATTGGAGCTATTTCAAACACACATCATAAATCCATTGCTAATTCAGAAGTTTTGCATTTGAATCCTGATAAAATAAGAATGCTTCGTAGTCACCATGAACTGACAGCATCTAATGTCATTAACATTCGTCTGCAGACAGGCACAAATCTTCCAAGTTTTTGGTATCTCCATACATGCGAAAAGTCTATTATTATATGTAAATAAAACGTTGAGAATTCTAAGGAACACAGAAAAGAGAGCGTACACAAAGTACATACCCCAGCTATGCTGTACAGCACAGTCAAAACCATGACATCAGGTGGAAGTGTTCCAAAAAGAAGCTGGCCAGCCCACCTGCAGTGAGCACATCAAATGCTAGTGCACCCCATACTTATTTATTAACAAAGAACTGCTTCAAATGCAGGATACGTAGAAGTGTTGGCCACCATACCATGGAAGACAAATGTAGCTTGACCCCAGCGCAAAATTACCTATCCATCCATTTTGCTTAAGCTGTAACGCCAGAAGATTTGTAAGAAGAAAGGTGAAACAGTTCACTTGTGGTGACCTGCAAAGATACAATCCTGAGAGGAGGTGCCAGACACAAGAAGCCAGCCACAATGGAAAGTGCAGGACCAGCTAAGATGATATTAGAAAACCCGTGTCTTGGCATAACTATTTGCATGTTCATGATATCACTACAGAGCCCTTTGAGTTTTCTTTTTCATTATGTTTACCATTACTGTGCATGATTCTACGTTAGGTGCACATGTTGATTCTGGGCTTGTAGCAAAATCCGAATATCATACACTGGCAGTCTTTGGTTGCTTGACTTTATGTTCCCAGCTGCTACTTATTGTTCGCAACATTCTTTACAAGCAAGGGTACGCAGACATGTGCATTACCTTCAATGGAGGAGCCGAGTAAATGTATGAAAGAAATGATCCACCCAGGGCAGTAGCCAAGATAGAGGGGAAAGTGTGTCCCGCCTGCACAACCAGAGCAAGGTAATAAGTGAATTGGTGTGCAGTGCACTGAACCACAATACTAACTCAGAAGGCAGCAGGTTACCCAAAGGTCCAAACCATAAGCGATGCCCAAACCAGCAAGAAGTAACACCCAAATCTGGACGATGACCTGACAGTCAAAGTCAAGTATTGCTTAAACAGAGAAATTATGCAAACATACTTATGATTTTACAGTTCAAAATCTGCTGATAGACATGTTTATGACCATATGGTTCATAAGACATATTCATAGTTCATAGACACAGTTAACCACAATCCAGATCCATACAATTTTGCAATGGAGTGCCAGCAATGTATTAAAACAACTGGAATTTTGACAAGGTAAAATCAGATTCGCTTAAATCCAAGAGATACTAGGAGAACAAAAACGCTTGCATGGCATGTATTGATTCAGATTTGAATGTGAACATCTTACTCTCTTATATGGCCATGCTTGGGTTGGCTTTACCAACACCCTGAGACTGGTCAGATTTTGGGGGAATTCAGGGCTTTTCATGAATTCAACTCAGCTGTATGTATTGCTGAGATGAATCCATGGAAAGCTTTGAAGCCCAAATCCTCCCAAAAAGAAAGTGCGAGCAATACATTCAAGCAATACATTCATAGTCATCATCCAAAAGAAGACATATGATCAAGCACATCAAACATAGTAATGACTAGGACCTACAATATTCCCACTAACATCAGCAGCCCAAAATAGCGGGTGGTGCAACACTAGATATCACTAAGTCAATACTTGACTATATACGCCACACACACACACACACACATCAGCGTACATTAATCCAAAGGTGCACATACTAAGTCTATCAAGACTTGGCAGAGTCCGCCATAATGAAGCCTAGCACCAAACAGAAGTATTGAATAAACAATAATAAACACAGAAGGCTAGGCCATTTCCATCAGAAGCAGGGCTTCTTTTCAGAAAAAACTGCAATGAAGTCACAAAGGTTAACCTATTAAATAATCAGGTAGAAAGTTATCTTTGCACTTCATACTTGCTGTATGATAGGATCTCATTCGCAAGCTCATTAGCAAGATTTTGTGTCTTTACCTTGAGATTTAGTACTCCAGGACAAGGAAACTTATGCTCGCCATCAGTTTCCAACATCCTGAACTACTATTCCTACAACTTGGTTCCGTCAGTAACAATGAGCTTAGAAATTATTATTAATAGGTCAGAGGAGAGTGTTGAGAGACAAAGAACTTCATGAAGCTTTGCTGACATTGGGCACTGAGGTGCCAGAAAACACAAACCAACATCACCCTCTGCTCTTCATGGAAAGGCCACAAGCAAAATAACTTAAAAGGCAGCCTTTTCCTCAATAATCGGCTTGGACGAGAGACAACGACAAAAGATCACAGAAGGAATCCAACCAGATAAGCAGACCAACCAAATTTGAACTCACTTCAGTCTCAGAAATGGCGCCTGAGGGAATCGGGCGATATGGTTCATTGATAGCATCAATCTCACGATCATACCAATCATTTATTGTCTGCATATTCCATACAAAATAAGAAACTTCCATAAGATAGTATCAGCAAAAGAGGCATAATGTTTTAAAAATGTAGATGTTTTAAGACTGATCTTTTTTAACATAGGATGCATGCGTCGACTAAAAAGAGAGACTTAACTTGGGTATACCCAGTAAGGCATGGCCCTGACATGATCATACAAACAATTGACTTGGCAACATCTTCAACAGTCCACTCAAAGTTCCCTGTACAAACACATTTCAAATCTCTCCCATAAATGAAACACTGTCAATACGGCATATAAAACAAATACAACATTTGCAATGGTAACAAAGCAAACTACAAGGGCTATCATAGAAAAAACTTCACATTTGACTACCTTCAACTTTACATTTGACTACCTTCAACTTCTTCTCACAAAAATAGTATTGTAGGCGAGCTCGATAAGTAGTAGATTAATTCTTCCATAAGTTCTTATGATCTGCAACATAGGTCTTGAGTAGATCAAGTAAGATGGAGTTAGCATTCTCGGATGTCCATCAGCCTAAGGGTGAAACATAGTTGTCAGCCGTTGTAGAAATGGAGTTTCGGGCCTGGGACGAAACGGGGAAACACGAAATGGGACATAAATAACTATATAAATAGATTAGATAGTGCCTATATTGAAAACTTGCAATACTAAAAAATTCTCGTTAACCATTATATACACTTGTGACCACTAAGTCATGACCTAAGTCCTGACCAGTGACCATTGACTTGACCAATTGGACTTCGAAGTTCACAACAATAATACATCATACATTCAATTATTCGTGGTCAGTGTACCACCATTCACATCAAGAGTTAAGTCTAAAGAAAAAAGCATACTACTTGAACTTCCACTTGAACAAAAGAGTACAGGCATGAAACATGAAAGCAGAATACAAAAATGATAGCAAGAGTCAAGGCTTAGAAGATCATAAATAGCTGAAATCTGAAATGTCTAGAGACTGGAGTCTAGACTCAAAATGACTGATGAGAATAAGTAGTCTAGAAATGTCTGGGACTCAAAATGACTCTCCTACAAGCTACATACTACTACTCATCATCATCCTCGAAATCTGCATCACTAGTAGATCCATTAGCAGATGTAGCATCTGACCAAGAGCTTCCCTCTGCGGTGCTACTGCTAGCAGAGGGTGAGGCTGTAGCTAGCTGCTGAAGTGTTGACACCACCCCTCGCCATAGTGGCCCTCCAGATGAAGCTCGTGTGTGATGAGCTGGAGTAGACATCTCCTTGTACAATGTGGTGTAGATGCCCACCTCCTCGCTAGCAATATCAGGAATGTCCATCTTCTCTATGTCGATCTTGTTGACATCAACTTGGCGAGGCTCAGGAGAGGTAGAGGTGTGCTTGTGGAGGCGAAGGTTGCAATGACAAAAGACCAACCTCTCCACCTAAGCAGTGCTCAAACATTTCCTCTTCTTTGTATGAAAGAGGGCCCATCTGCTCCAACTTCTTTCGCATGGACCTGAACTGTAGTCCTCTGAAAGTACACGAATAGCAAGTCGCTTTTGCAAATCACAAGGAAAGACATTTGTCGAAATATTCCCGAGAGACGCAGTTTACAAGCCCCACTCTAGTCTTGACTCTCTACCTTATGTAACAATTCATAAGCATTCAAATGGCTTTAAACTTAGTAACTAAAGATGGTAGGTGCAGATGTGACACCGGTCTCTCGAAGCCTTGTTGTAGGGGAACCAAAGGAAGAGCTATGGTTGCAAAAGAGAAGAAGCTCATCCTCAAGCCTCCTCATCATGTGCACATCTCCACTTGCCCGATTCTCAAAGAAATCCTGAACTCCTTGTTCTAACTCCTCATTGGCATATTGCTCCTCATTGCGCCATAATGGATGCAACACGAGCGACAACATGGATTAGTCTAAAAAATCAATCCCACCGTGTGCTCCACACACCTCGAAGCTCCTCAATCCCGAGTACGGGCCACCTCAACCTACGGGATATCAATTGATGGAAATGCAGTGTCAACAACCGGTTGATTCAGTTTGCAAAGGATCCCCAGTATGCCAAATTTTTGACCCGGCACCTGATTGATGAGGTGCATTCCCATTGGCAGAAAGCCATAGATTCCCCAATAAAGTCAGCCCTCAAGAAACTTCCTGCCCCACGGATGTTTACTAAAGATGAAATAGAGAACGTCGTTGAAAGATTAGTCAACCAACGATTGGGGGAAAAGAAGAAGCAACTGAAGAAACGTAACAAGGAATCTGACTTCCCCTGGTTACTTGGGCCGAAAATCCTCTTTTGAGAATGCCAGAAAACGGAAGAAGCGTGTACGCTTCAAAGGATTGTCCAGTTCGTCCTCATCTTCTTCTGATAGCTCGGACAGCTCATCCTCTTCTGACTTGAGTGATGAGCACAAAAAGGGCAAGAAACGACGAGAGGACCATACGTTCAATTCAAAAAGGAAGCACTTTTACAAAGCCAATCAGTATGATTTTCTCGACGAGAAGGGCAAAAAGGCCAAGGAATTCAAAGAGGGAGGACAGGCAGTAAAGTTACTTTTCAAGGTTTCGAGATGCTCCCAAGGCTTTTTAGCCTTTATCCAAAAGTTTGACATAGCATTTTCTAGAGGCTGCTATTCAGAGCACTCCAAGAGTAGACCGGTAACATCTTTGTTGAAAGGCAATGCACGGACATGGTGGTCCACTCTCTTATTAAGAAAAGAAGCACCGACAATGTGGCTGAAATTTAAGAAACTCTTTATTTCTTCCTGGCTCACACAAGAATACGAACGAGACATGATTGCTGACTGGAATCATATGCGGATGGTCAAGGAAGAACCTTTGGATACTTACTGTGAAAGATTTTGGGATGTCTACCTGCTTCATCTTTGAAGATCAGTTTCAAGGAGCAAATTGAGCGCTTTTGCTATGGACTTCCTACAGATATCCGAGACTATTGTCTTGAAAAGAACTCTCGAGTCCATACAACAGTTGATGGGACATAGGAAGCGGGGATTTGCTATACATTCGGGTAACTTGACTTACCCACCATATGAATCTTCAACAAGTCAAAACAGAAGCAGACGACAGAGAGATACATCCTCTCGACTAACAGAAGAGCAGAGAGACGAATATTTCAAAGCGGGAAAGTGTTTTGAATGTGGAGAACAAGGACATATCTTTGTACGGTGCCCCAAAAAGGCATGTTGACAGATTGAAAATAGAACGGGGCAAGGAGATACTCGTTCCAGACCAGATATTTATCAACTAGCATTATTTTGCGTTATGAATGAAATAGGACTTTTTGAAGATGATTTTGATTTAAGTATGATAAACCTTCATAAGTTCAGAATAGTCTGAACTCACGAATTATAAGAGGGACTAAAGTTGTAACAAACTTGGACACTCAAAGTCAAGAATCTACCACGACAGCACCAAATAACCACTTCAAAACAGTTCACAGTTCACAATTTATTCGACACTAGCTCGGCGGAGTTCCGTGCCTGGAGATATCGGCCCCAAAGGCTGGCGCCCCTTTCGGTATTTCTTTTTGTATTAAAAAGTGTTCAAAGTACAAGAGTGCAGGCAGGCGCTCACACTCAGACTCTGCGTCCAAATACTCTGAGTTATGAGGCCCTGCCCACGTATTTAAAGAGTACAAAGGGATGCTAAAAGTAGAGCCCCCAAAAGCTTCAAAAGCTGTCCCAAAAGCTGTAAATTAAAAGCTTTGAAAATAAAGCAAAAGCTTTCTCTGCTTTTCACAATCTCTCTCTCTTGAGAGGGAATAAAGCAAACAAAAGAACTCTCTCTCTGTTGCTTAAATAGAAATAAAGCAAAGAGGCTTCTCTCTCTCTCTCTTTCTCAACTTGCATAGGAAAAGCAAGTCCAAAAGCTAAAATCAAAAACTGCCGCCAAGCTGCCCGAAAATCACACCGCAATTCGCGGGGGTCCGTACAACTGCCACGTGTCAAGACACGTCAACAAATTAGGGTTTTTGATTTTCAAGGTTAGGGTTTCAACAAATTAGGATTTTTTATTTTTTGCAGTTAGGGTTAGGGTTTCAACAAATTAGGGTTTTTGATTTTCAGGGTTAGGGTTTCAACAAATTAGGATTTTTTATTTTCTGCAGTTAGGATTAGGGTTTCAACAAATTAGGGTTTTTGATTTTCCTGCAGAGCGGGCAGCCACGTCATCACTTTGTAACATACCCCCCTCTTGAAAGCATTGTAATCGCCCTCGATTACGCCTGCAAAACAGACAGAGACCATAAACTATCTTAGCAGACTGTTAGTATCTACGTACTAGGAATCTAGCACATGTACCAATCGACAATCACATCACAAGACATCGCAGGACATCACATGACATTCAACATTCATTCAGATCTTAGACCATGATTTATCGGCAATGTAGTTAGCAATCGAATCTAGATCCGATAGACTAACCCCTATTGCAACCATGTCTATTGAGATCAATTAGACCAAAATGTTGCAGTCATTTCTTCTATCAGTTTCTGCACTTAAAAACAAGTCAAGAACAAATCAGTTTCATATTCGGGAATTCCATTTCATAAAGTCATCCTGTCAGCTCTCAGTATCCCTAAAGCTCAAAGAGACATCAGTGACTCTAGTATTCAAAAATCGAGGCATCTGTTGACAAAGGAGCGGAGTAACTCCCCTCTTGTGCAAACCCACTGCACCAGATCTCCGGCCAAGCTGAATTCTGGGTTCCATTTGGAATAGACTATGCTAAACCAAAAAGCTTCAAGGTAAAGATTCACCTTCCGAGGAATATCTGCTAGGTCTTCCTCCTCCATTCACTTCGCGTCCATTGCGAAGTAGGTCTTGAATTTAAACAATAACCGTCAGTTCGCTTTACCTTCTTTCTTTCTTTCCGTGCCAATTTCTGTTCTGGAACGAGTATCTGCTCGTTTTCGTCCAATTCGGGTTGTTCATCAATAGGCACATCGCCTTCAAAAGACTTCAAGAGACTCTCCAAAAAAAACATTGTGAACCCTCCAATTATTCTGATATCATTTATCTTTTCAGAAAACCTAGAAAGGTCCACACTATGTCATGCTAAGCTTACAAAGAAGCCGCTCTTTTCCCTTTTGTTTTCTTTCTCGGTCGTGCCTTCCCATAATATAAGAGCACCCAATCTTTCTCCTTCAATTTCAAATCACGACAATGGCGATCTGCTGCCTTTTTATATCTTTCCTGAAATTTCTGCAAAGCCTTCCGGACCAAGTCCCTCGTGCACTGGTCAGCTTCAAAGAAAAATCTTATCTTTTGCGCTAATGAAGGGTAGAACCTTTGTACCAAATTCAAAAATCTCAAATGGCATCTTCCCCATCAAAGAGTCAAACGTGTTTCTGGAGGCAAATTCCACCAAAGTAAAAACCTTTCCCAAGTAGGCTTCTGATCCAACCAAGAAGACTCCAACAAATCCACTACCACTGAATTAGCAATCTCTAATTGCCCGTCAGTCTGCGGGTGGAACGAGAATTGCAATCTCGTGCCTATGTTCTCCCAAATAGTCGTCCAAAACAAACTCTTGAACCTGGGGCCCTATCGGAGACAATTGTCTCAAGCATGCCATGTAATCTGAAGACCTGGGCAATAAACAATCGTGCCCACGCTATGTTCTCGGGAGATGAAATCCATTGCAATACTTTCCCAGCGTGGGTGGGTATGGGTAAAAGGCTGTAACAATCCGTGTGCTTTATGCCTGTCAAACATGACCTTCGGGCATACCTAGCAACTGCGCACAAACTCGTCCACATCCTTCTTGAGTCTCAGCCAAAAGAAGTATCCCTCTACCCCTTTCAAGGTGGTAGCAATGCCGCGATGACCCGTAAAAGGTGGACAGTGGCATTTGGTTAGAACCTTTTCCCTCAACGGCTGTGTAACACACAACATAGTTTTCTTTATCAAGTAGCCATCCCGAATGGAATAATAAGCAACTATCTCCCCTTCCTGTATTCAATTGAATACATCTGCAAAATCTGTTACGTGGCGTACTGACCGACCATATCCTCGAAGTTCCTATGATGTATCGCGGAAATAGCCAGAACCAACGGCGTTCGAGACAAAGTATTTGCCACCAATGTCTTATGTCCCTGCATATGGACAATCCGGAAGTAAACTGTGACAAGATCTTTGCCCACCGCATCTGTTTTTTTTTTCCGATAGCTGCGTTCGTGACAAGAAGTAGCATAAACTCTCATCATCCATGAAAACCGTAAAATCGGCTCCGAGTAGGCAATGTCGCCACTAAATAAGAGCATAGATGGCCGCCCAAAGCTCTTTCTCACAAATCTGTACTGTCAATTCTAGCCTTGAGAATAATCAGCTCTCTTAGGCAATGACATTGGCCTTCTTGCATTAAGACCGCATCCAGACTACGACCACAAGTATCACAATATACTTCAAACGACTTCTGCAAGTCTGAAAGGCAGTCACCTCTGTGGGTCCCCACGAGAAAGGGACTCCTTTCTGTGTCAAGATATGCAAAGGGGAAGCAACCGCTGCAAACTTTCGAATGAACCGCCTGTAGTACGAACACAATCCCAAGAAGCTTCTAACTTCATGGACATTCTTCAAATCGGGCCAATCACGGATAGTCTCTATCTTGGCCGGATCCATTTGCACTCCTACTGCTGCTGACACAATGTGTCCCAAAAAGTGCATCTCTGGTAAGAAAAATTCACTTTTCTTCGCATTAATCACTAACATGTGACACACTCTGAGTGGCCAAGACATGCCAACCCTGCCTCTACCGTGTACCCCATCTCTTCGTATCTGATGCCCAGCTTCATAGCTAACTCTAGTGAGATAAAGTTCACTTTGGCACCTCGATCAAAGAAAAAAAGTGCCGTCGGGTCTCTAAATTTTGAGAGAGTTAGCAGTGGAAAGGGTGTGAGCCACGCACGTCGGAAACGTTGGACGGAGAGAGAGAGAGAGAGAGAGAGAGAGAGAGAGAGAGAGAGAGAGAGAGAGAGAGAGAGAGAGAGAGAGAGAGAGAGAGAACACAAGTGCTCTGCAAATGCTCTCAATACACAATCTGAATGACTACAAGACCCTCAGTATCCTGTTTATAGAATCTTAGGTTGAGAAAGGGCAAAATGTGTAACAAGTGCAAAAAACATAAAAGCCCAAAAATGGTTAAAAATGTGTCCACCGAGGCAAGCTCAGAAAGTGACCGGCTGGACACGTACTAAAGTGTCCACCGATGCAATCTACATGATGTCCAATGGGTGGCCAACCTGGGACAATCACTAGCCGTACAAAATGGCGAAGCAACCGTGGTGTAACTGTTAACACCCCCTCTCAGCACCGGATGTTGAGACAACACACATGAGTAGAAGGTGAGAAGCCAAGGTCCGCTGAGGTACAACCTTCGTGAAGATGTCTGCTGCATTGTCCGTCGTAGGAACATACTCCAAATGAAGATCTCCAGTCAAAACCCGCTCCCACACATAGTGGTACTGCACCTCAATGTGCTTTGTTCGAGCGAGAAAGATAGGGTTCTTGGCAATAGCAATGCAACTCTGATAATCACACAAAAGACGAGTCGTGGCAATCTGGGAAAACACAACTCTCAGTAATCTCCGTGGCCTCACAAGCAGCATAGCAAGTTGCTCTGTACTCCGCCTCTGTAGAAGATAACGCAATGGTGGGTTGTCGCTTACTGCTCCATGAAATGGGTCCCGAGCCGTGTGAAAACTACTCCTATAGTCGAGCGCCAAGTATCTGGATTTCGTGCCCAATCTGAATCGCAGCAACCAAATAAGGTGCAACCCTTGGAGAGACCATAGAATACATAATGGTCCATGGTGGCACTGATGTACCGCAAAGTACGATGGACACACTGCCAATGTCGCTAACAAGGTCGGGTGCCGAAGGAATTGAGGACAGAAACTGTGTAGCAGATGTCTAGTCGGGAATAAGTCAACCATACAAGGCAACCAACAGCATTCTTGTACTGTTCCAAGTCAATCTGTGGGGAAGGATCGTGAAGCGATATGTTCTCTTCGGGCTCAAGAGGTGTGTCAATCGGTCTGCAACCTGTCATCTCAAATCTCTCCAGGATAGCCTTCGCATACTTCCGTTGAGAAAAGAAGATAGCCTATACTTTCAAAAAAGGGCGGTAGACTTTACTTCTAACCTTGATTTAGCTTTCACCCATTATAATTTGTCACCCACTTTACCTGTGCTTTCAAGACACAACAAAGGGGAAAGGGATACAGGCTGCTAGATTGCACCTGTATGAGAAGACCGACAACAGATTGGCCCCTAAGTTAGGCGCCCCTTTCGGTATTTCTTTATTGTTCAAAAGAGGGAATAAACGTTGTGGTTCCCTACAAGCTGCCCCGCACAAGCTTGGCTGAATTTCAACGATTCATATATATATATATATATGTATATATATATATATATATATATATATATATATATATATATATATATATATATATATACATATATATATATACATATATATATATATATATGTATATATATATATCTATATACATATATATATATATATATATATATATATATATATATATATATATATGTATACATATATATATATACATATATATATATATACATATATATATATATATATATATATATATGTATACATATATATATATATACATATATATATATATATACATATATATATATATATATGTATATATATACATATATATATATATATATGTATATATATGTATACATATATATATATATATATATATATATATATATATATATATATATATGTATATACAAAGATATACACAAAATGGATTCATATATATAATTTTACTAAAAAAATACTACGTTTTTTACACACACACACACACACACACAGCCATATATTAAAAAAAATGATTGTATGTGTTTGTGTGTATAAAAAACGTAGCATTCTTAAAGTTAAGTTATATACACACACACATGCACACACAAGATGGAAAAACTATGTGCACAGTCATACATACACTTATTTTATTCCGGCCGGATTTCGGCAACATAACTGTACTAGGACACTTCACAGTCAGTATTCCCACGCATTGACTGACTCTCCCGACGCATACGGGCACTTTGCAAAACCTAGAGAGAATCTGTAGCACGCTGAATTCTCTGTTTTTTGGCCCGAAAATGCGCCAGATCACCTGTACAGCGGTCCCCTCGCGTCCCCGAACCTCCTGGGGGTATTAGGGACCGTTTAGGGCCAAAACCCTAAACCTCCAAAAATACACACCAAGCTGTAATTTACTGTTTCGGGCTCCGTTTCGCGTGCCGGTCGCATCCGTAGCAAGTCCTCGAGCTCCCGCACCTGTAGGGCTACTTGCCCTCTGAATCGGACGAGATTTCTGGCATGAAACCTCTCCGAATTCACCTGTACCTGCGGGGGATTAGCCGCTAGTTAATCCAATACCTGTGCAAGAGGCTCTTGCCTCGGCAATCGCGCATGAACCCACACAACTGTACATTGGTCAAATGAAAAGCCCACTAGAGGGGCATAACATACTGCCATAGGGGAGAGAGAGAGCAGTGCGTAGCGTGCAGGGCATCACTCCTGGCACCGCACTGTACATAAGAGGGAAAGGAAGCACTCCATAGCTCTTACCTGTGACAGACTCTCAAAGAAGCATCCTCCCAGCATAAATCAAGCGCCCCCTCTTCTATATATATATATACCTTCATAAGTTCAGAATAGTCTGAACTCACGAATTATAAGAGGGAATAAAGCACTCATAAAACTATAAAAGCAAGGGACACACGAAAAGAAAAGAAAAACAAAAACAAACAAACTAACTAACTAAATCACTTTGATTGCTTCGAAACAAAACTAGATAAAACAAAACATTATTAATTAAAAAATGCTTTCAAAAAAGGTATGTGTAAAATAAGTTGACGCAAGTTACTTGGCTTAAAACAAGTACTCAACTTTAAGCAAAAAAAAAAAAAGGATAAGACATCTTAAAAACTTAATCCTCGAAATCAAACTTCACACAACAACCTATAACGGAACACATTCTTAAGTCCTCAGGTAAGCTAAATATGAAATCGAAAAATGAATACTACTACAAACCTACGAAGAGCAAAGAACCTGTAATGCATCTGTGAACAAATAGATGCAAAAAGGGGAAGATTTTCATGGCTGCCAAAACCTGCGTATCGCTGAAAACGCAACAAAACAGCCCTGTAAACATGCATCTGATGCCTTCCAATGCTGAAAATGAGCTCCTTGGTCCTAGGTCAAGTTATGGGAAGCTCAAAAATAGAGAGAAATGGCTGAAAATCACAGTTATCAGCCTCCAAAACTGCTCCATAAGGTCAATTACGGATTCTCTTCTCCCAAACTTGGTAAATTGACCAAAAAGTGCCACTTGGCACTCATACATGCAATTTCCCCGCATTGGACTTCCTGCTTTAAAATCTCTCAATTGGTGCATCAATTGACTTTGCAGCAGAGTGATAAAATGTTCCCCTGGTCATTCCGGATGTAAGGACGCAGACACATTTTCAAGTCCCAAAATAGCAGTTCCCTAAATTTTAGGAGATGCTGCCATTGTATCTTGCTAGGTCATCCGACCCCCTTTGTACACTGCAGCCACACCCAGAACTGAAATGTAGCCTCTGTAGCAAAGGATTCCACTTTGGCTAGTCAATGACCCCACTTTGGCTAACCATAGTCCTTGTCCAACCTTAGTGCTCTCTTGCCCTCAGGCCTAGACTCCCTCTGGACACATCCACACTAGCTATGCAATGCAAGGCAGTTAGGTTTCCCGAGGGCTATTTCCAAAAAGTGAAAGTAAATAAATAATAAGAAAGAAATCAACAAAAAGGATAGATAGTAGTCACACGCTGGTGACATACCCCCCTCTTGAAATCCCAAACGTCCTCATTTGCATCTATGTCGTACATACTCACAATCAACACTGATGTATTCAACACCTGTCGACATATGTACGACACATACATGCTCATTGTCAACGCTGGTGTATTCAACACCTCGTCGACACATGTATTGCCTGCGTGTGAACCCTGTCCCAATGACATAGTGGTAGCTTCGCACTCTGCCATTGCTTTGAGTCACTAATTTTCCAATGACAAAATGGTAGGCACACATTTGGCCACTGTCTTATAGTACACGTTGGGCCCAGTAACACTTTCGAGCATACCCAAACCGACAGTTTAAGAATGCAGTTACACATGTACCCTTTAATAGAAGCAATTACTGTATCCTCGACAAACTGACAAGAAATACTCACTTCTATAGCACTAACCATACTTTTGGACATTCCATAAGAGCAATTGCCAAACTGACAATCTGTACAGCTCTAAGATTCATGTAACAGGTATTTCATTTCAGCTCACTTTAAATACCATGTACATCATTTCTTTCAGAAGCAATTGCCACGATGACAATCCATGTAGCTTTGAAAGTCAAGGGGTCAAGGTAGGTTGCAAATCGAAGACTTCAAGGTAAAGTGATAGCACAGTTGGTGACTCTCCAAGTTCACCTTCTTCCATCCACTTAGCATCCATTGGTGGATAGTTTCTGAACTTTACCAAGTAACGCCTAGCAACCTTGCCTTTTACTTTTCTTTCTTTATGTGCCAAAATCTGTTCGGGGACCAAGATCTCGTCAAGTTCCTCGACTTCCGGCTGATCTTCAGCTGGCATATCCTCTGGCACATCACCCACATAGGGTCTGAGAAGACTCACATGAAACGCATTGTGAATCTTCCGACTCTCAGGCAATTTCAGCCTATATGCAACATCATTGATTATGTCGCATACTTGAAAAGGCCCATAGTAACGCATGTTGAGCTTTGGAAATAGTCTTTCCTTGCCCTTCATCTTCTTTAACCTTGCCTTTTCAAAGCGTAGAAGCACCCAATCACCAAGTGAAAATACCACTTCACGACGGTGACGATCAGCTGCTTTCTTTTGCTTTGCCTGAGTCTTTTCTAAGGCCATTTTGACCTTCTTGTACATTTCATCCATGTCCTAAACATACTTGTCTGCTTCAAATATCTTGTCCTTTGTATGCAGTATGGGAGGAACTTTCTTGCCACCTTCAACTATGTCAAAAGGTGCCTTGCCAGTTGATGAATGCACGGTATTATTGTATGCATACTCCACCAATGGCAAATACTGCTCCCACTTTCCTTTATGCTCTGACACGTAGCACTTTAGCAGATCTAGGACAGTAGAATTTGCCTCTTCTGACTGCCCATGTGTTTGAGGATGAAATGACGAAGAGAATTTGAGTGTGGTGCCCATATTCTCAAACAAGCCTCTCCAAAACAAACTTGTCATGCGTGGATCACGGTCCCTAACAATCGACTGTGACATGCCATGATACTTGAAAATATTGCTCATAAACAAGCGTGCCATATGATCTGGCTTTATCTTCTTCCTGACAGGAATAAAATGAGCCTGTTTGTTGAATCTACAAATGATGGTCCAAATACCATCGTTTCTTGTCTGCGTTCTCGGAAGATCAAAGATAAAATCCATAGCAATACTTTCCCATGGTTTATCTAGAATAGGTAGTGGTTGCAATAACCCTGGTGCCTTTTGCCTGTCAAACTTTACCTTCTGGCAAATTAGGCATTCTCGCACAAAGGCATCCACATCTCTTCTCAATGTAGGCCAGTAGAAGAATGTCTCAACCGCTTTAACTGTAGCATCGATACCACGATGCCCTGCATACGGTGGGACATGACTCTCTTCCATAACTTTGCGTCGCAATGGCTTTGTGACACACAATCTGCCATGCATCATCCGTTTATGGTGGTCTTGAAGACTCACCCACTTCATGTGTCTGTTGACCCTACGAACAGGGAACCTCTTCTGTCACATCATCTGGTCTGTCAGCCATAATTGCAATTTCCTGTGTCTGGTCTATGATCCCCTGTGTCTTCAAGCCCAACCTGACCAAGGCTCACTTCTATGCGAAAAAGTGATTTAATCCTGTCGATGGAACCATGAAACCGGCCTATACTTTCAAAAAAGAGAGGTAGACTTTACTTCTAACCTTGATTTAACTTTCACCCATTATAATTTGTCACCCACTTTACCTGTGCTTTCAAGACACAACAAAGGGAAAAGGGATACAGGCTGCTAGATTGCACCTGTATGAGAAGACCGACAACAGATTGGCCCCTAACTTAGGCGCCCCTTTCGGTATTTCTTTATTGTTTAAAAGAGGGAATAAACGTTGTGGTTCCCTACAAGCTGCCACGCACAAGCTTGGCTGAATTTCAACTATTCCGGCCCGATTTCGGCAACATAACTGTACTAGGACACTTCACAGTCACTATTCCCACGCATTGTCTGACTCTCCCGACGCATACGGGCACTTTGCAAAACCTGGCGAAAATCTGCAGCACGCTGAATTCTCTGTTTTTAGCCCCGAAAATGCGCCAGATCACCTGTACAGCGATCCCCTCGCGTCCCCGAACCTCCTGGGGGTATTAGGGACCGTTTAGGGCCAAAACCCTAAACCTGCAAAAATACACAGCAGGCTGTAATTTACTGTTTCGGGCTCCGTTTCGCGTGCCGGTCGCATCCGTAGCAAGTTCTCGAGCTCCCGCACCTGTAGGGCTACTTGCCCTTTGAATCGGACGAGATTTCTGGCGTGAATCCTCTCCGAATTCACCTGTACCTGCGGGGGATTAGCCGCTAGCTAATCCAGTACCTGTGCAAGAGGCTCTTCCCTCGGCAATCGCGCATGAACCCACACAACTGTACATTGGTCAAATGAAAAGCCCACTTGAGGGGCATAACATACTACCATAGGGGAGAGAGAGAGCAGTGCGTAGCGTGCAGGGCATCACTCCTGGCACCGCACTGTACATAAGAGAGAAAGGAAGCACTCCATAGCTCTTAACCTGGACAGACTCTCAAAGAAGCATCCTCCCAGCATAAATCAAGCGCCCCCTCTTCTGCCCTTAATCTGTAATGCATCTGTGAACAAATAGATGCAAAAAGGGGAAGATTTTCATGGCTGCCAAAACCTGCGTATCGCTGAAAACGCAGCAAAACAGCCTTGTAAACACGCATCTGATGCCTTCCAATGCTGAAAATGAGCTCCTTGGTCCTAGGTAAAGTCATGGGAAGCTCAAAAATGGAGAGAAATGGCTGAAAATCACAGTTATCAGCCTCCAAAACTGCTCCAGAAAGTCAGTTACGGATTCTCTTCTCCCAACCTTGGTAAATTGACCAAAAAGTGCCACTTGGCACTCATACATGCAATTTCCCCGCATTGGACTTCCTGCTTTAAAATCTCTTAATTGGTGCATCAATTGACTTTGCAACAGAGTGATAAAATGTTCCCCTGGTCATTCCGGATGTAATGACGCGGACACATTTTCAGGTCCCAAAATAGCAGTTCCCTAAATTTTAGGAGATGCTGCCATTGTATCTTGCTAGGTCATCCGACCCCCTTTGTACACTGCAGCCACACCCAGAACTGAAATGTAGCCTCTGTAGCAAAGGATTCCACTTTGGCTAGTCAATGACCCCACTTTGGCTAACCATAGTCCTTGTCCAACCTTAGTGCTCTCTTGCCCTCAGGCCTGGACTCCCTCTGGACAGTTCCACACTAGCATGCAATGCAAGGCAGTTAGATTTCCCGAGGGGTGTTTCCAAAAAGTGAAAGTAAATCAACAAAAAGGATAGATAGTAGTCACACGCTCGTGACAGGTACTACTGTCGTCCAACCTACTTCAGTCCATACAATGCTTTCCACAACTGATAGACCCAATCCTCCTTGCCTAGTATATGAAACCCAAGAGGTTGCTCCACATAAACTTCTTTATTCAAATCTCCATTCAGAAACGCACTTTTGACATCCATCGGGAAGATAGGCCAACCAAAGTTGACTACGAGAGCAAACACTGTGCGTATAGTAGTCACGCTAGCCGTGGGAGCAAAGGTCTCGTCAAAGTCCACGCCTGGTCGTTGAGTGAAACCTCGAGCAACAAGTCTGGCCTTGTGTTTGTCGAGGGAACCATTGGCCTTGTACTTTGTCTTGAAAATCCATTTCGTAGAAACCACCTTCCGCTTGTTGGGCTTGGGAACCAAAGTCCAGGTTTTATACCACTCGATAGCGTCCATCTCTCTCAACATGGCATTCTTCCAGCAATCATGATGGAGTGCTTCCTCCTTCAAGGCACGCTTAGCTGGTGAAGCCTAAATCTAAGACATGAGTGCAAAGTTCACGAACTTTGTGCCATCATAAACTTGCATGTCCTTGAGGCGTGCAAAACGTCGAGGCTGTCCAGAGTTTGGCGAGTCTAGTAACACCGAGACTCCATAGGAAGAAACCGTAGAGTAAAGCCAACCAGATACTAACTTCTCCTTGCGAGATGGGACTGCCCTCTACCGAAGGAGAACCATCATCACTTTAGAATCGGAATGTGACATGGCATGATCGAGTGAAGTAACTGGCTGTCGGGTAGAGGGTATCCGGTACAAATACAGGAACAGGGATAGGATCAAATGTAGGAGGTGGACGAGGAGGAGGTAGGGAAGGTATAGGCTTGGATGTTGCCCCCTTTGCATGTGTGTTGAAAAGCTCCATGAAAGTTACACCACAGCTAATTGTGGTGGTCATGGCGTCAGGATTATAAAGCCGGTATCCATCATGCTCTCGTGAATAGCCCAAGAAGATGAGCTTCTTCGCCTTGAATTCTAACTTTTGTCGCTTCTCCTTTGGCACATGGACAAAGGCCGGACACCCAAAAACTCGAAAGTGTGAGACGGAGGGCTTGCGCCCGTAGTAAGCTGGATAAGAAGTCATTCTCTACAAAGCATGGATAGGGGAACGGTTCTGGATGTAAACCACCGTGTTGCACGTCCCTGCCTCGATAAACACGGGGCAAAGAAGCATGCGGAAGCATCGCACAGGCCATCTACATGATAGTCTGATTCTTCCACTGAACATCTCCGTTCTGGGAAGGAGCGACAGGAGTAGTCAACTAGCGTTGGATGCCCTTTGACTTGCACCACTGTGAAAAGTCCTTCGAGGTGAACTCACCCCCCTCTGTATGAGCGAATACATTTGACGTACAAGTCCTTTTTCTTTTCAACCATCGTCTTCTAATTTCGAATGAGACTGAAAGCCTTCGACTTGAGCTTTAAGAACGAAGCCCAAGTGTACCTGCTAAAATTATCTACAAGCACAAGCAAAAACTATGAGCCAGAAAATGAAGGAGTGCTCATCGGGCCACATAGATCAATGTGAACCAATGCAAGTGGTGCCGAAGCTCTGTTGAATGCCTGCTTCGGAAAGGCAACTTGTTGCTTGCCCATTTGGCAAGCCTCGCATACGCCTGGTGAGGAGCGTATCGTTGGTAAACCCTCTACCATAGAGGTCCTAGCAGCCTACCGAAACTGTTGATAGCATAGATGTCCAATCATGCATGCCATAGTGAGACGGTAAAGAGAACCATCGCGCTCACCGTGTGCAAGGATAGTACCTGTTGTAGAATCAGAAATGGTCACTGTGCCACTCCCAAAGTGTATGTCAGCTCCCTCGGAGTCCAGACTCGACACAGAGAGGAGGTTGAAGGCCATGTCCGGAACGTAGTGCGCCTCCACTAAACTGAACTTCGGGTATGAGGTAGAACGAAAGAGGGTAATCTAGATGGCTTGTGCCAGACTGCCTATGAGTCTCCCTGAGAGAGCTAAACCATGACTGTTGGAGAGTCATGTGAGTGGTGGCTCCACTGTCAACAACCCAAGTACCTGACTGCGATGCAGCAAGAGCGTGATCCGTCGTCGCGACAAGAGCGGCCCCACCGTCTCGTGAGAGGCTACAACTGCAGTCGAGGCTGTCTGTTTCTCCCTATTGGCCTCGTCTCGCTTCTTTTTGCATTCTGATTCTCTGTGCCCTTTCTTGTGGCAGTGGTAACATTACATGTCCTTGTTACTCTTCTTCTTCTTACATTTACCTTTCTTGTTGCCTCCTCAAGCTATCAAAGCTCCTTCTGCATCAAAAGCACCTCCGGCTCGGAATGCAGAGTGCCCCTTGATCTCTCTAAGGAAAGGGAGAATCTCGTCCCAGGTGGGAAAAGAGGAACGTCTAGACGTGAGCAACCTCTGAGAGTAGGGATCAAAGCGTGGGGGAAGCTTGAATAGTAAGAGGCAAGCCATGTGTGCCGAGGTGATGTCGCCTCCAGCAAAGACAAGGTCGTCCCAAAGTTCCCGCATGCGGCGGGTCAACCCATCGAGTGAGTTAATATCCTTGAACTGGAGGTTGTACAACTCTCGTTCAAGTGTGATCTGTCTAGCAAACGAGGTCTCCTCAAGGCTCAAATTGGTCAAGAATCCGTCTCCACAATGGATGTGCATGCTCCTATTAGGAAACTTCCTTCGTGATGTTGTTGCTAATTGGACTATTTTCTTATTTTTAATGATTAAATCTCTTTTTTAGGATATTTTATTATGTGCACTAAGAACTCTTAAAAAGATTGTAGCTACAGGAACTGCCATCAAGAACGGACAACTCTGATGTGTCATTTGATGGGTGACGGTAAACATCGCGAAGGAGTTTCCGTAAGTTCGGTGGAAAGGGCCGGGTTACGAGTGCCCGTGATGCGTCACATGATGGGTGACGGGTGCATCAATAAGGGGGCATCCCGTAGGCTAAGGAGGAAATCCGAACTGAGTAAGAAAATACGCGTAAGAACGCAAGCACAAGAATAAAGATGGGTTCAATGAAGCTTTTTACGAAAAGCAGGAACAATCACGGGAAAGCAGACGCTTTCCCGCGAGGAATCTATGTTTGCATTGCATTCGTGCATATGGTTGCATCCAGGGACGCCTGGGAAGTGTTGTGAAATGCATTGGTTTTAACTTATAAGGTTTTATTGAGTTTTTGGGCAGGTTCAGACCAATTTTAAAATATGCCGGCCGCCCACTTAATAAGTGGGCAGCCACTTAGCAGATAAAGCAACAAAACCAGCCAGCGAATTCTCTCTCCCTATTTCAGGTAGAACAGCGCAAAAAAAAAAAAAAACGGCCGCGATCTCTACGCAAGCAGCTATTCGTCCCGTGGCCAGGGAGCTATAAAAGCACCACATGCCCTCACTCAAAAAGGGGTACCAACATCAGCAAGAGAAGACTCTGCCGCAAGAGATCGCGAGACTACGAAGCACGGAAGTCGCTTTTCTCGCGTAAGAGCGACAGGTATCTATTGTGGATTCGCCGTACGAATTGTTGTCGCGTGTTTGTGTGGTTTGTTTTGCAGGAATCTCCCGTCTTACGGGAAGGCCCTTCACGGGAAGTACGGCTTCACGCCTAAGTCCCTTACGGGAAAGTACGGCTTTGTGCCTAAGTCCCTTATGGGAAGGAACGGCCTTGTGCCCAAGCTCTTTACGGGAAAGCACGACCTTCGGGTCTAAGATTACAGAACGGAGGGGTTTCCTCGGGTTCTCGTGCTTGTATAAGAATTCTCTCTGAATAAAACAATACTCTTAACGGGGGGGGGGGGGGACCAGCCCATCTTCTGGTCCCCAATACTGTGTCAATCTTCTCCCTTCTCTCCTGTTTTCAAAAAATTATAATTTTCAGATTTTCAAGTTCTCGTGTACACTCCCGTTTTGTGACAGTGGTATGAGAGCTCGGACTCCTCTATTTCTCTGCAGAGAAGGACGATTCCGGGAAGAACCATGTCGAGCCAAGGGAGAAGCGTTGAAGAGGAGCTTCAACAAGTGCAAGCTCAGCTTGCGGAGTTGCAACAAATTTTACTGCTGCTAGACGTCCAAAAGCTTTTGGGCGGATGAAGAAAACAAATGGAACTGATGCAGTCAAGCATCCAGACAACACTGTTGGCTTGAGACCACAGAAGGAAAGAGAAGAAGAACGTGCCGAGGTGCACAAAGGATCTTCAGATCGTAATGAACGGCCTACTCCAAGGAAAGGCCAGGAAAAAGCGCTCTCTTTGCTAGACGAGAGCAAGGACATCTCTATCTCATCTCCATCTTACTCTTCTGATTATACTTCTACTTCTCGATCATCTCGTCAGAAGGAGGAAGCCGCTACTACTACTACTCTTCATCAACATAAAGATAAGCCTCGATTCAAGAAGCATGGTCGCAAGTCTCAACATCGCATGAGAGTCTTTAAATCGGGCAACAAGGACATCAAGTTCGAAACCTACAATGGACGGAGAGACATCTCCAAAGCACTGTCCTTCATCAGACAGTTTGAAAGTCGCCTTTACCAATGGGCACTTCACAGAAAGATCCAAATTACGCCATGTGGGGATGCACCTCAAGGAGACGGCAAGTAATTGGTGGCTAGCTAAGATTCTGGAAGGTTCTCAGGCCAGAACTTGGGAGAGCTTCAAATCTGAATTTTATGAACAATTTCTTCTGCCTGACTTCGAGCAGGACATACGAAAGGAATGGGACTGGCTTGCCCAGAAGGAACATGAAAGAGTAACGACTTATGTGGACAAGTATTGGTCGGTTCTTCTGAAGGTCACTCCCTTCATGAAGATTGCCGACGAGGAAAAGAAAAGAAAATTCGAAGCGGGTCTCCAACCGCAGCTTCGAAAGAGTATGAAGGTGTATCCGCATGATACTCTTCAAAGGATGATGGAGTCAGCAATCATTGCTGAGGATTTGCACTCAACTGGGACGAGTAACGACTTATGTGGACAAGTATTGGTCGGTTCTTCTGAAGGTCACTCCCTTCATGAAGATTGCCGACGAGGAAAAGAAAAGAAAATTCGAAGCGGGTCTCCAACCGCAGCTTCGAAAGAGTATGAAGGTGTATCCGCATGATACTCTTCAAAGGATGATGGAGTCAGCAATCATTGCTGAGGATTTGCACTCAACTGGGACGCCCAGAGAGATGGAGCATAGCACTTACCGTGCAAGACAAAGAGGGGTCTACGATGACCAAGGGGGCCAAGGAAGAAAACGTCCTCCATCTAGAGACGATGATCATTCTAAGAAGCCAGAGGGCACTGGCAAGCGAACTAAGTACCTTTCTCCTACTCAACTTCAAACTTTCAGAGAGAAAGGAAGATGCTTCTCATTTGGCGAGAAAGGACATATGAATCCGGACTGCCCGCTAAAGCAACAACGACAAGAACAAGCCTCTACGAGGCAAGAGAAAGCAAGGAAGGAACCCGCACCACCAAGCTCGAACTCAATTCCAGATGTTCAAGGAAACACTTCCTGATGAACTCCCTCCGGTACGCCCGGAAGATCACCGCATATTTCTCATACCGGGTAGCCAATCAACCCCCTTATCGGGTGAGTCTTGCTCAGCAAGAGGAAATTTTGAAGCAAGTCAACGAGCTTCTAGAGAAAGGGTTAGTACGACCAAGTGCTTCACCCTACTGCTCTCCAATTCTACTGGTGCAGAAGAAAGATAGCACGTTTCGAATGTGCATAGACTATCGGTCTTTAAACAAGATCACAATCAAGAATCGCTTTCCGATCCCTCGGATTGATGATATACTTGATAAGTTGCAGGGTGCAAGTGTCTTTAGTCGCATAGACTTAAAAAGTGGGTATCACCAGATACGGATCGCCCCTGAGGATGTCCACAAGACTGCTTTCCGCACAACCTTTGGACTATATGAATTTTTGGTAATGCCCTTCGGCTTGACAAATGCTCCTGCGACGTTCAATCGCATGATGGACCGCATTTTCAGCCCGTATCAAGCTTTAGCGGGAGTATTCTTTGACGACTTACTCATCTTCTCTAAGTCAAAAGAGGAACATCGGAAGCACTTGGACTTAGTGTTTCAAGAATTGCGAAAGCATGAGTTGCATGTGAATGCAAAGAAGAGCGATTTCTTTCTCTCAGAGATACACTATCTCGGCCATATAGTCTCTCACAATCAAGTCAGTATAGATCCTGCCAAGATCCGAGTGGTAAAAGATTGGCCTATTCCCACTACGGTACATGATGTACGTAGTTTCCTGGGATTATGTTCATATTATCGAAGGTTTGTCCGAGGATTTGCTCATGTAGCCGGACCACTTCATGACTTGACAAAGAAGAAGATTCCTTTCAGATGGGGATCGAGACAACAAGGAGCTTTTGATCGGCTCAAGTACTTGCTAAGCCATGGACCTATTTTGATAGTGCTTGACTTAAGGAAACCATTTGAGGTTCACTGCGATGCTTCAGGTGATTGCATCGGAGCAGTGTTAAACCAAGAAGGCCATGCAGTGGCTTATGAAAGCAGACGGCTTAAGAATGCAGAGTTGCATGCATCAATCTACGAAAAGGAACTCACGGCTGTGATTCACGCCTTATCCAACTGGAAGCACTATCTTCTAGGAGCGGATTTTGTGATCAAGACTGATCACCAGAGTTTGCGGTATTTTCTTACGCAAAGGAAACTATCTGAGAAGCAGATGAGATGGGCAAACTTTTTGTCTATGTTTCACTTCCAGATCCTTCACACGGCTGCGAGTAAGAATGTGGTCGCGGACGCAGGAGGAATTAGCAGCTTATCCCGAGATACTGGACGTATATGTCCAAGCACTACAGTTGAGGTCAACTCTTTAGAAGCCGGAGGGATGTTGCTAATTGGACTATTTTCTTATTTTTAATGATTAAATCTCTTTTTTAGGATATTTTATTATGTGCACTAAGAACTCTTAAAAAGATTGTAGCTACAGGAACTGCCATCAAGAACGGACAACTCTGATGTGTCATTTGATGGGTGACGGTAAACATCGCGAAGGAGTTTCCGTAAGTTCGGTGGAAAGGGCCGGGTTACGAGTGCCCGTGATGCGTCACATGATGGGTGACGGGTGCATCAATAAGGGGGCATCCCGTAGGCTAAGGAGGAAATCCGAACTGAGTAAGAAAATACGCGTAAGAACGCAAGCACAAGAATAAAGATGGGTTCAATGAAGCTTTTTACGAAAAGCAGGAACAATCGCGGGAAAGCAGACGCTTTCCCGCGAGGAATCTATGTTTGCATTGCATTCGTGCATATGGTTGCATCCAGGGACGCCTGGGAAGTGTTGTGAAATGCATTGGTTTTAACTTATAAGGTTTTATTGAGTTTTTGGGCAGGTTCAGACTAATTTTAAAATATGCCGGCCGTCCACTTAATAAGTGGGCAGCCACTTAGCAGATAAAGCAACAAAACCAGCCAGCGAATTCTCTCTCCGTATTTCGGGTAGAACAACGCAAAAAAAATAAATAAATAAATAAAAAACGGCCGCGATCTCTACGCGAGCAGCTATTCATGCCGTGGCTAGGGAGCTACAAAAGCACCACATGCCATCACTCAAAGGGGGGTACCAACATCAGCAAGAGAAGACTCTGCCGCAAGAGATCGCGAGACTACGAAGCACGGAAGTCGCTTTTCCCGCGCAAGAGCGACAGGTATCTATTGTGGATTCGCCATACGAATTGTGGTCGCGTGTTTGTGTGGTTTGTTTTGCAAGAATCTCCCGTCTTACGGGAAGGCCCTTCACGGGAAGTACGGCTTCACGCCTAAGTCCCTTACGGGAAAGTACGGCTTCACGCCTGAGTCCCTTACGGGAAAGTACGGCTTTGTGCCTAAGTCCCTTACGGGACGGAACGGCCTTGTGCCCAAGCCCTTTACGGGAAAGCATGACCTTCGGGTCTAAGATTACAGAACGGAGGGGTTTCCTCGGGTTCTCATGCTTGTATAAGAATTCTCCCTGAATAAAAGAATACTCTTAACGAGGGGGGACCAGCCCATCTTCTGGTCCCTAATACTGTGTCGATCTTCTCCCTTCTCTCATGTTTTCAAAGAATTATAATTTTCAGATTTTCAAGTGCTCGTGTACGCTCCCGTTTTGTGACAGATGCGGTCTGACAGGTTCATCATAAGTCCTGATCCACCCACTCGTCGATTTGGGCCTGAGTGGCGGCAGGAAGGGAAGGCTGAGTAGCCAAATGGGTAAAACCATTCAACCATTCCCAGAGTCGATGGTAGGCAATGATTGTGCAAACTCGTGTCCTCTACACAGAATAGTTCAGTAAATCGTTCTTCTTCTCCTCAACAAATTGAGGGAGGGTATAATTGTTGGATGTTGCGTTGGCAGATGTCGACGTAGGCGCAGAAATGAAAGTGGCCGTAGTCACTGAAGACGTCGTGGCCCACTTCTGGGATTGTTGATGGTGTCCCTTCTGCTTCGGAGTCGACATGTCGCGTGCTCAAAGAGTAGTCGGTAGATCGATAAGATCCCAAGTCGCCGATGAAGGTACCGTCTCCAATGTCGTAGCAGTCCAAAATAACCGCTTAGACAACCACCGGATGGTGTCCTGACGAGAAAGGGAGTGATCAATCGCACATAGGGCAAAATTCAGTATGTTGTCCGCACTAAAAAGTGTTGCAGAGGGTGCTGAAAACGCTGTTGTAATAGAGATTTCAGCGTGCCTGTACTCCACCGATCGATACGGGAGCGTCACAGTGTCAAAGGAGGGGATTCTCGCACTTCTCAACCGTCGAGGGGCTGAAAACAAAGAAAAAACAGCAAATAATAAGTACCAAAATGGTGCCAATTGGGTGTAGATACCTGTCCGAGGTGTAGATCTGCAAGTGCCTGTCAAAAGAAGGGTCTCCTGTGCGAATCTTGGCCGCTCCTGATCGTGCAAGAGGCTTAGCGTATGCGGAAAACGCAGCAACCTCAAAAAACGCAACAAGTGCACAAAAAACGCAGCAAGATCTGAAAAGGCAGATCTGTCCAGAAAACGCAACCTGGTTTGAATTGAAAAACGCAGGCTAATCTGATGCCGATTTGGGTGCGTTTCTGCTACTAAAGGGGAGTACTAGAGAGGGAGGTTGCACATCAGGCTATGATGCAAAAACACCCGCTTAATTTGCAAAAACGCTAGCAAGTCCAAAAACGCTAGGCTGAAATTTGCAATTTCTTCGCAACGGAAGGGCTCAAAACTACTAGCGCTAGCTTTCTGGGAGCAAATCAATGTAGATTCCAAAGCTTGGTGACTAATACCATGTGAGAGTGAGCAACGAGAAGGGTGTGAGCCACGCGCACTAAAAACGCTGTGGGGGGGGGGGGGGGGGGGGGGGAGAGAGAGAGAGAGAGAGAGAGAGAACACAAGTGCTCTGCAAATAATGCTCTCAATACACAATCTAAATGACTACAAGACCCTAAGCATCGTATTTATAGAATCTTAGGTTGAGGTAGGGCAAAATGTCTTAACTCCTGCAAAAAACATAAAAGCCCAAAAATGGCTAAAAATGTGTGCACCCAGCCGGGCTCAAAAAATGACCGGCTGGACACGTGCTTAAGTGTCCATCCATGAAATCTACATGATGTGCGATGGGTGACCAACCCGGGACAATCACTAGCCGTACAAAATGGCAAAGCAACGGTGGTGTGTAACAGACTTGGACACTCCTAGTCAAGAATCAACCGTGACAACACCAAATAACCACTTCAAAACAATTCACAGATCACAATAGATTTGCATTGGCCCGGCGCAGTTCCGTGCCTAGAGATATTGGCCCCAAAGACTGGCGCCCCTTTCGGTATTTCTTTTTATATTAATCGGTTCAAAGTACAAGAGAGTCGATCGGGATTCACTCTCAACCTATGCGTCCAGATGCTCTGAGAAGTGAGGCCCTCACCACTAATTTAAAGGTTACAAGGGATGCCCAAAAGGAGAGCCCCAAAAGCTTGAAAGCAAAAGCAAATTCTCTCTCACTCTCTCAATGAGAGTTAAAATAAAGCAATTCAACTCTTTCTCTCATCCAAAATCCTTGCGTAACAAGCTCCTCGGATTTTTCGCTCATCGTTTTATTTTATTTTTAAATCCCGCCTCCATGATTTCCGAAAATTAGGGTTTTTGGCAGAAATTAGGGTTTCTGTTGTCCGCCACGTCATCACTTTGTGACATACCCCCCTCTTGAAAGCATTGTAATCGACCGCAATTACGCCTGCAAAACCGACAAAAGCCATAAACCGTCTTAGCAGACACTGACTGTTAGTATCTACGTATTAGGAACACACATCTAGCACATGTACAAAATCGACAGTCACATCACACAACATCACAGGACATTCAACATTCATTCGGATCTTAGACCATGATTTATCGGCAATGTAGCTAGCAATCACATCTAGGTCCAATCGGGACCTCTTCGATGTCCGATTGACTAACCCCTATTTCAACCATGTCTATTCGAGATCAATCAGACCAAAATGCCGCAGTCATTTCGTTTATCAGTTCCTCCGCTCAAAAGAAGTCAAGAACAAATCAGTATCATTATCAGGAATTCCATTTCATAAAGTCATCCAGCAGAATATTGTCAGCTCCTCAGTATCCCTGAAGCTCAAAGAGACATCAGTGACTTTAGTATCAAAATCGAGGCATCTGTTGACAAAGGAGCGGAGTGACTCCCCTCTTGTGCATCCCACTGCACCAGATCTTTGGCCAAGCTGAATTTCTGGGTTCCGTTTGGAGTAGACTATGCTAAACCAAAACATCGAGGTAAAGTTTCACAATCCGAGGAGTATCTGCTAGGTCCTCCTCCTCCATCCACTTCGCATCAAATGCAGGAAAGTTCTTGAACTTAACCAAGAACCGCCTTCGAACTTAACCTTTCTTCGTATCCGTATCTCCCAAAATCTGTTCAGGAACAAGGGTCTCCTCGTTTTCTTCCACCGCGGGTTGTTCATCAAGCTCCCCATCATCAGGCACATCACCCTTAACAGGTTTCAAGAGACTCACATGCAATGCATTCTGAATCCTCCAAGTATCTTGCAGTTTCAATCGGAAGGAGACATCATTTATCTTTTCAGTAATCTGAAAAGCTCCGTAGGATCGCATACAAAGCTTTGGAAAAAGCCTCTCCTTTCCCTTTTTCTTTCTTAGGCGTGCCTTCTCAAAAGTAAGAGCACCCAATCATCCTCCTTCAGTTTCAAGTTGCGACGATAGCGATCCGCTGCCTTTTTCTGTCGTTCTTGAGACTTTTGCAAAGTCTCGCGAGCCTTGGCAAAAGACGTATCCAAATCTCGCGAATATTCATCCGCTTCAAATATCTAATCTTTCGTGCTCAGGAAGGATGGAACCTTCGCAACACTTTCAACGATCTCAAATGGCATCTTCCCCGTCAAAGAGTGTATCTTGTTTTTGTAGGCAAATTCCACCAAAGGTAAGTTCTTTTCCCATTGAGTCTTCTGATCCGAGATACAAGACTTCAATAAATCTAAAACCACAGAATTAGCAATCTCAAATTGTCCAGCAGTCTGCATGTGGAACGATGACGACAACTGCAACCGCGTGCCAATGTTCTCCCAAATTGCCTTCCAAAACAAACTCATAAATCTGGGGTCCCTATCAGAGACAATCATCTCAGACGTGCCATGTAATCGGAAAATCGTCGTGATCATTCTGTGTTCTCGGGAGATCAAAAATGAAATCCATTTCAATATTTTCCTAGGGGTGGGTGGATATGGGTAAAGGCTGTAACAATTCCTGTGCCTTATGCCTGTCAAACTTGACCTTCTGGCATACCAAGCAACTGCGCACAAACTCTTCCACATCCTTTTTGAGTCTCAGCCAATAGAAGTATCTCTCTACCCCTTCATGATGGTAGCAATGCGGCAGTTACCCGTAAAAGGTGGACAGGGGCATTCAGTCATAACCTTTTCCCGCAACGGCTGTGTAACGCACAACATAGTCTTTCTCATCAAGTAGCCTTCCCGAAGGGAGTATCTAGCTCCTGTCTCCCCATCCCGTATCCGTGTGAAAATATCTGCAAAATCTGTATCTGCGACATACTGATCGACCATATCCTCGACGCTCCTATGATGTATCGCGGAAATAGCCAGAACCAACGACTTCCAAGACAAAGCATCTGCCACCACGTTCTTCTGTCCCTGTACATGGACAATCTGGAAGTGAAACTGTGACAAGATGTTCACCCACCGCATCTGCTTTTCCGAAAGCTACTTCTGTGGCAAGAAGTAGCACATACTTCGATGGTCTGTAAAGACAGTAAAATCCGCCCCGAGTAGGTAATGCCGCCACTGAGTAAGAGCATGGATAACCACCAAAAGCTCTTTCTCATAAATCTGTGTTGTCATCTCCGGCCTATCGGCTCTCGTAAGCAATGACATGGCCTTCTTGCATCAAGACCGTACCCAGACTACGACCATAAGCATCACAAGATACTTCAAATGACTTCTGCAAGTCCGGCAAAGTCAAATATGGTCCTGTAGTCAATGTCTCTGCACGATTCGGATTTGATGATATCCACTCTTCAAGTCAATCCTGCTAAAGCACGAGGATCCCTGTAACCTGTCGAGTATATCATCGATCCTAGGAATCGGAAATCTGTTCTTGATGGTGATTTCGTTGAGAGCGCTATAATCGATACACATTCTCCAAGATCAGTCTTTCATCAAATCCAACAACAGTGGAGAGCAATACGATGAAGTACTATGCTGGACAAGACCCTTTTCCAAGAGGTTTTTCACTGGGTTCATAATCTTTTCATTCTGTACTCGGCTCACACGGTAAGGTGGCCGGTTCGGTGGCGTGCTTCCAGGTATCATGTCAAAACATATTTAACCTTTATCCATCGTTCAGTTCTCTCCCAAAAGAATGAGCAAGAAACTGAAGTTCATCAAGTACAATCTCTAAGCCCTTCATTTATCAAAGTCGCTTTCTCGGCCCGATAGTCAACCACAGCGTAGTTCTTGTGGTACCAAGGGATCCTGAGTAGAACGTCACTCGCGTGCCTTGAACACCCCTGTCATTGCAAACGAAGTTCACCAATGCTCGGTGTAATGGCAACATCCCATCCGGGTACCAATCGAACTACCTCCGCCTGTGGCGTCAGTCCGTCAGGCGTAATTCCAAATCGAGCCGCCAATTCCAAGTGAAAAGAAGTTTACCTTGGCTCCTCCAAAAGAGCTTCTTAATCCTTCACTTTGCCCCAAAAGCGGCAAAGTTTGTACTTTCATTCATTAGATTCGGTGCAGGTCCCACGCCATGTGGTACTAGTTTTGCTTTTCTATTTGCCTTTTCTGCCATGTTCCTCAGCTGCTCTCGAACTCTCAGGCATGTCGTCGTCTTTATCATTGTGTTCTTTCTGTGCCTTTTTAGGGCACTTCGCGGAGATATGTCCCTGTTCCCCGCATCTAAGCACTTCCCCTCTCTGATGAAGCGAGCTCTCTTCTCAGGAGTAAGCTTGGGTCGTGCATCCTTTTTCTCTGGGTTGCACTTTTTCTTTCTACTTTCATTCCCAAAAGTCTGTTCGGCTCGTTGTGTCATGGCCTCATCTATGGGGTAGGTCAGACTGCAAGAGTGAATGGCAAAGCCCCGCTTTGCATGACTAATCAACTTTTGAATAGAAGCTGACTTCTGTTCCAAGCAGTGATCTCGGATCTCTGTAGGTAGACCCAGGGTAATCCGCTCAATCTATTCTCTGAACAAGATCTTCTTGAATGAAGAGGCGGGTAAAAAAGAGCTCCAGAATCTTTCATAGTAAGCATAGATTGTATCTTTCTTAATCATCCGAAGATGGTTCCAAGCAGCTCGTATGTCTCGTTCATATTCCTGCGTCAACCAAGAAGAAATAAGAAGCTTTTTAAATTTCAGCCATTTAACTTGCGCAGTCTTGTTTAAAAGAAGCGTGGACCACCAAGTACGAGTATTCCCCTTAAGGTAAGGGGTAGCTCTCCGAATCTTAGAGTGCTCTGAATAGCGTCCTCCCGTGAAAGCAATATCAAACTGCTGTATAAAAGACAAAGCCTTCGAAGCATATGAGTATCCTTAAAAAGTATCCAGCTTGATCGAGGGGCACCTTCCTTAAACTCTCGGACTTTCTTGCTTTTATCTTCGAGAAAGTCATACTGGTTGGCTTTGTAAAAATTCTTCTTGTTCGTATAGAAGTTTCCATCATCTGAATCTGAGCTGTCTGTAGACGAGTCCTCAGTAGAATTGTCGGTCTCTGGGCGAGATTTAGTCTTCTTTGCCTTTTTCTTGCCCTTTCCGAAGCTTTGTTTCTTGCTTCGCTTTTTACCTTTTCTATCTTCTTCGCTCGAATCTGAAGAGCTGGAAGAATGTCAGAAGCAGAAGAGGAAGAAGAAGAACTAGATACTCCTTCAAATCGAACATGCTTCTTCTGTTTCTTTGCCTTGTCAAATGTCGACTGACGACCCAAATATCCCAAGAAGTCAGTGATTTTCGTCTGCTTTTTGCCATGCTTTTTGGCTTTCTTTTGCGCGTCAAAAAGCTGACCAATCCGTGCATCAACCACCTCTTGTAATTCCTTCTTTGAATACTGTTTGTGATCAGAAAGTTTCTTGAGAGCGGGTTTCAATGGTCGTGTAGTGGTTTTTTGCCACTGTTCATGCACTTTCTGAAAAGAAGTCTCGCTCATATATTTTGCCAATTTTGGATCCTTCGCAAAACTGAGCATCATCTTGTTGCATCGCCGATCAATTGACGACGCTTCATCTCTCTTTGCTCCGCCTAAGTAGGCCGAGGGGGCCATACTCTCTGTCAGAATCTTCGTTGTGATCCCTGCCCGCATCTCCAGGTGCAGAGGGAGTCTATTGATCCTTGCGTAGCCAAAGGTGCCGCGGAAAAAAAATTGGGGATCGGATTTTCCGTAGAAGAGAAATCGATTGTCCTTTGATACCACTGTAACAGACTTGGACACTCCAAGTCAAGAATCAACCGCAACAGCACCAAATAACCACTTCAAAACAATTCACAAATCACAATAGATTTGCACTGGCCCACCGGAGTTCCGTGCCTAGAGATATTGGCCCCAAAGACTGGCGTCCCTTTCGGTATTTCTTTTTATATTAATTAGTTCAAGGTACAAGAGAGTGGGTCGGGATTCACTCTCAGAGTCTACGTCTAGATGCTCTGAGAAGTGAGGCCCTCACCACTAATTTAAAGGTTACAAGGGATGCCCAAAAGTAGAGCCCCAAAAGCTTGAAAGCAAAAGCAAATTCTCTCTCTCTCAATGAGAGTTAAAATAAAGCAATTCAACTCTCTCTCATCCAATATCCTTGCGTAGCAAGAAGCTAGGATTTCTCGCTCATCATTTTTATTTTATTTTTAAATCCCACCTCCACGATTTCCGAAAATTAGGGGTTTTGGCAAAAATTAGGGTTTGCAAGAATTTTAAGGTTTCTGGCAAAAATTAGGGTTTCTGCTGTCCGCCACGTCATCACTTTGTGACATGGTGTAACTCTAACAAATTTTCCCCATGCTTTGCATAACTCGCTGGCATCCGTGCTTGGCCTGTCACCCACCATGTCTGGCACTAAACCTGCCGTGGGTTTGGGCTTCTTTCCTTTCTTCTCCTCTTTATCATCTGAGTCATCTGGTCTTTTCCTTTGTGGACAATCTGTAGCAAAGTGACCAGGCTGCTTGCATATAAAGCATTTATTCTCAGCCATGAAGACCTTCTTTTCCTCAAGCGACTTACACACAAAAAGGCTTCCTTTTCTGTTTCTTTGCTTGCGCTCCAGAAGTCTCGGCTGAGTTCTTGTCCTTGTTGACCTTTTCTGACCCCTGTGACGCTTCAGGAGACGTTTTCACAAAGGGTTTCTTTGCTGAATTTTTCTTTTGCTGCCCCCCATTTTACGTTGCCCGGAAACCCACTGTCCTCTCCATTCAACAAGGCAAGACCAATGTTAGCAACTTCCATAAGCTAAGTGAGGGTAGCCACCCTGTTCTTTGTACAGTAATCTCGAAGCTCTCTAGGCAGCCCACAACAATACTTCTCAATCTGCTCTGTCAGTGGAACAAATCTGTAGGAGGTTACTGAGAGCAATGCTTTACAAAACCTCCTATTGTACTCCCGTAGGCTCTTGCAAGTAGTCGCAGTGAGTTGGTGCCAATCCGTCATGACATCGGCTTCAAATTCATTTGACAACCACACAGATGCAAACATTTGCTTGAAGTATATCCATGTGGCGGGTGCCTGTCCTTGCATCAACAATGTCGTTCACCATGCAAGCGCATTGTCTTTCAAGAAGTGGCAACTTTCCTCATATTAAGGCCTCTGTAAAATTCCCCCTTGCACAAGCTGTATCAAACTACTGGAGGAAAGTAATTCTCAAAGCCGCTGAAAGTGCTAAACTTTACAGTTGCACCACCTCCTTTGTAGGATTTTGGCTTTTCGAGTGCCTCCAAATTGTCACGGGGAATTGTGTACAACATGGGCACTGTAATAAGGGTCATCGGCATTCCTTGGCTATTGACATTTTGCGTTGTAAGTGCCACATCTGGCTACTGTCCAGAAAAACAAGCTATGCCAAAATTGCCCTGGCACCCTCATGATTGCTTTGAAAGCCTTGCTACATGCCGATATTATCATACATGGGGTTTGGCATCATGCCTTGCATACCCCCAAACATTGTTCCTAGCATGTATTGCTAGTTTCCAGGCGCATAACCAGCCATACTTGGAACACAGATCCACCCCTCCTGAAATGCCCAAGATGTACCATGGGTGGTGGAAAAACCTGATGCATTGCCTAGAAACTAGTTCCTGTCCATATAATACAACATGTGAACTCTGGAAGGTGGCGGGCTGAACTGGTAAAACCTGTGGATTTGGCGTCCTAACCACCTGATCATGGACTCCCAACGTGCAAGTGCTTCCTATCCTGCTGGGACGCATGAAGTACCTGGGCTTGAGTCTCAACTGGCTCTACGGTTGTGTGAGTTGCTTTGTCTACTGTGGCACTGGTGGCGCTTGCAAAAACTCCATAAACCTTGGATTCTGCACCAATCGAGAAAACACATTCACAGCAGCAACCAATTGAGTCCTGAACGTATCATCTTCAAGTTGCCCAATCATAAAGCCCTGCACGGGTGAAGCATTCACATCAACAAGAGGTACAAACAGGCGTGGCCGTGAACTCTCGCCAACCTCAAACACTGTAGAAATTGCGTGCCTGTCCTGTGAAGAGGAACCCTCTTCAATGATGCCTTTCCCTTTGTCGGCCATAGTGTAATCCCACGTTCATGTACTTTGCATCTTCACCAAAAATCAACCGAGGCTCGCTTCTCGAGGAAAAAGTGATTCTGCCCCGGCAACGGAACCATGAAACTGACCCTTAGGGCAGTAGACCCATACTAGGAAGCTTCACAGATGAAATCCCCACGCAATAAGTGACTTTCCCGGCGCATACAACACTTTACAAAACCTGGCGAGAATCTGCAGCACGCTGAATTCTCTGTTTTCTGCCCTAAACATGCGCCAGATCACCCGCACAGGGATCCCTCGCGTCCCCAGACCTCGTGGGGGTATAAGGGATTGTTTAGGGCCGAAACCCTAAACCTGCAAAAATACACAGCAGGCTGTATTTTCCTGTTATGGGCTCCGTTTCGCGAGCCGAACGCATCCGTAACGAGCCCTCGTACTCCCGCACCTGTTGGGCCACTTGCCCTTTAAATCGGACGAGATTTCTCGCGTGAAATCTCTCCGAATTCACCTGTGCCTGTGGGGGATTAGCAAATAGCTAATCCAATACCTGGACAAGAGGCTCTTGCGTCGGCATACGCGCATAAACCCACATAATTGTACATACAGATGAATAGCCCTTGAGCGGGGCATCACGATTTTGTATTCAAAAGCAGAGAGAAGTGCGTGAGAGCAGAATCATCGCGCTTCGTAGTGCAAGGGAGAAGGCAAGCTATCCATTAAAGCATGTCACAAAGTGATGACGTGAATGCCCGAAACCCTAATTCTGCTGAAACTCTAACCCTAAAATCAAAAACCCTAATTCTGTTGAAACCCTAACCCTAAAATCAAAAACCCTAATTCTGCCCTAATCCTAACCCTAACCCTAACCCTAACCCGGGTTTGCTGACGTGGAGGGCTGACACGTGGCCTGCTGTACAGACATCAACGTGATTTACGGAAAGCTGGGCAGCTTTTGGGCGTTGCTTTTTCTACACAAATTGCTGAGAAAGAGAGAGAGAGCCCTCTTTCCTTTATTTTAGCAAGAAAGAGAGAAAGAGAAAGCCTCTCTACTTTATTTATTAAAAAGAAAGAGAGAGGAAGAACTTTTGCTTTATTTTCAAAGCTTTTACTTGAAGCTTTTGATTTCAGCTTTTGGGGCTCTGCTTTTAGCAACCCTTGTAACTTTAAATATGTGAGCATGCCTCTCACAACTCAGAGCATCTGGATGCAGAATCTGAGTGTGAGCGCCTACCCGCACTCTTGTACTTTGAACTCAGAGTGTACTTTGAACTCAGATTGTACTTTGAACTCAGAGCATCTGGACGCAAAGTCTGAGTGTGAGTGCCTGCCCGCATCTTGTACTTTGAACTCAGATTAATACAAAAAGAAATACCGAAAGGGGCGCTAGTCTTTGGGGCCAATATCTCTAGGCAAGGAACTCCGTCGAGCCAGTGTTGAATCAATTGTGAACTGTGAACTGTTTTGAAGTGGTTATTTGGTGTTGTCATGGTAGATTCTTGACTTGGACTGTCCAAGTCTGTTACAGTGGTATCAGAGCACGGCCGATTTCTCTTCTACGGAATATACGATCCCAAATTTTTTTCCGCGGCATCTATGGCTTCATGCAAGGATCAATCGACTCCCTCTGCATCCGGAGATGCAAGAAGGGATCACAACGAAGATTCCGACAAGGAGTATGCCCCTGTAAGGTGCAACGGAATAAATGTTGTATTTTCTCAAGATTAGTGATCTTATTGCTCAAGGTTCCTTTTAGTTCTTAGGAGAGCTTTCCGTCTTATGGAGAGTGCTATGATCACGAACAAAGTGAGTGGATATTGTGCGTGCAAGTCAATGAGACTGAGAGAAGGAGAGAGAAGAGATACGACACCCGAGAGGTTGTAAACCCTCCTCCGAAGGCCCCACTCTCGTCGGCGAGAGTGGTCTACTTTGATTGCACAAAGGTGTACAATGCGTATGCAATGGACTGATGCAATTTGGACTATGCCGATGACGACGACGGTGATGAGTTTAGGGCTGATTTGGGTCTTCTTGTATCTGCTGTCCACAAGGGCTTAAGGGGCTTAAAATCGGGCGATCTTGGGGCTGATCTCGTGGCTGAAAATCCCTGCTTCTGCTGATGGTTTAAGGCTGAAAGAAAACGCTGGAATCTAGGTACTGCTGCGTTTTTGAAGGGCTGTTACCGGCTGAAAAACGCTGATGATCTGCTGCGTTTCCCAAGGGCTGAGACTGATGATAAAACGCTGGTTTTCCTGCAGGCTGAAGGCTGAATCCTTGCTGCGTTTTGGTGCTGAAATCGCTACTGAATTGCAAGGCTAATGCTAGCGTTAGTGGGTTCTGGGTGATGCTGCCAGTGGAAGGAGAAAACGCCAGGGCAAGTGGGAACTTGGGATGGCGATGGCTGGTTCTAGAAACGCCAATGGATGGAGATGCAAGCGATGATGAAAACGCTGGTGGAAGGAGTGGCCTCGCCAAGGGATTGGAGGGGGTCTTGCTGAGAGAGGGAGGGACACCTGTTGCTTGGGGAAGCCTACTGTGCCTTTGCTCATCTGCCAATTTGTGCTAACTTGGGTTTGCTTATATATTAACTCACCCAAATTGCCCTACTGAGTACCCAACAAAAGTCACTTAATAGATAAGTGAAAAATGTCAAAAATAGGGAAAAATGGGATAAAGTCACTTGAAAAATCCCAAACTGACTCTGATGGAAATGCTTATGCTTATGCAGTGTGCAACCAAAGGATATGCATCTACACTGAGTGACTGGGCATGCACGGTCTACGAATAGACTCACAAAAGTGCCAGATCACTTCTAATCTAACTTGACTGGATTTGATGGAAACCCTGCTATGGTGTAGCTTGTCCACGGACACATAGGGTTGGGATGTGTCACGTGACAGGCCCGCCTCGACCTGCTCAGGCGGAGCGTCGAGAGATGGAGCGTCGTAAATTGATCGGCGATGCAACAAAGATGATGCTCAATTTTGCAAAGGACCCAAAATTTGCAAAATATATGAGCGAGACTTCCTTCCAGGAGGTACACACGCAGTGGCAGAAACCACACCACCACCTCCAAAAACCGCTCTCAAGAAACCTTCTGCTCACAACAAGTATACGGAGAAAAAATTAGAAGAGGTGGTTAATGCACGAATTGCTCTCCTTTTTGACGCGCAGAACAAAGCTAAAAAGCACGGCAAAAAGCAACGAAAGGCACTGACTTCCCGGGCTATTAGGGTCGTCCATCGACATGAAAAGGCAAAGAAACACAAGAAGCGTGTTCGATTTGAAGGAGTACCTAGTTCTTCTTCTTCTTCTTCTTCTTCTTCTTCTTCTTCTTCTTCTTCTGACAGTTCTTCTAACTCATCTGACTCGAGCGAAGAAGATCAAAAAGGTTAAAAGCGAAGGAAAAAGCAACGCTTTGGAAAGGGCAAGAAAAAGGCAAAGAAGTCTAAATCTCGCCCCGTGAGTGACACTTCTACAGAGGACTCATCTACAGACAGTTCGGACTCGGATGACAGCAGCTTTTATGCAAAGAAGAAGAATTTTTACAGAGCCAACCAGTATGACTTTCTCGAAGACAAAAGCAAGAAAGTCCGAGAGTTTAAGGAAGGTGGACAGTCAATTAAATTTGACACGTTTTCTAGTTATAGAGATACTTTGAAGGCTTTGTCTTTTGTACAGCAGTTTGACGTCGCTTTCGCGAGAGGGCGTTACTCCAAGATTCGGAGAGTCGCCTCTTACTTTAAGGGGAATGCTCGAACGTGGTGGTCCACGCTTCTATTAAACAAGATTGCGCCAGTTAAATGGCTGAAATTTAAGAGGCTTTTTATTTCTTCTTGGCTGGCTCGAGAGTATGAACGAGATATACGAACTGCTTGGAACCATCTTCGAATGACCAAGAAGGATACAGTGGACGCTTATTGTAAGAGATTCTGGAGCTCTTTTCTACCCGCCTCTTAATTCAAGAAGATCTCGTTCAAAGAACAGATAGAGCGGTTTACCTTGGGTCTACCTACAAAGATCCGAGATCACTGCTTGGAACAAAAGTAAGCTTCTATTCAGGAGTTGATGAGTCATGCGAAACGGGGTTTCGCCATCCTCGTTTCGCCATTCACTCTGGCAGTCTGACCTACCCCACCGATGAGATCATGACACAGAGCCGAACAGACTTCGACAAATGAAAGTAGAAAGAGAAAGAGCAACCCAGAAAAGAAAGATGCACGACCCAAGCTTACTCCTCAGAAGAGAGCTCGCTTCATAAGGGAGAGGTAGTGCTTTGGATGCGGGGAAACTGGACATATCTCCGCAAAGTGCCCTATAAAGGCACAGAAAGAAATGAACGACAAGGACGACGAAATGCCTCAGAGTTCCAGAACAGCTGAGGAACGTGGAAGAAAAGGCAGATAAAAAGCAGAACAGGTACCACATTGTGTAGGGCCTGAACCGAATTAAATAAAGAACGAACTAACTTTGCCATTTTCAGGGCAAAGCGAAAGATCGGGAAGCTCTTTTGAAGGAGCCAAGGCCAACTTCTTTTGAATTGGCGGCTAGAATTGGAATTATGTCCGACAGGCTAAGTCCACAGGCAGAGGTAGTTCAAGTGGCACCCGGACAGGATGTTGCCATTACACCGAACATTTGCAAACTTTGTTTGCAAGGACAGGGGTGTTGTTAGGTGCAGCGGAATGAATGTTGTATTTTCTCAAGATTAGTGATCTTTATTTGCTCAAGGTTCCTTTTAGTTCTTAGGGAAAGAGAGAGCTTTCCGTCTTATGAAGAGTGCTATGATCACGAACAAAGTGAGTGGATATTGTGCGTGCAAGTGAATGAGACTGAGAGAAGGAGAGAGAAGAGATACAACACCCGAGAGGTTGTAAAACCCTCCTCCGAAGGCCCCACTCTCGTCGGTGAGAGTGGTCTACTTTGATTGCACAAAAGTGTACAATGCGAATGCAATGGAGTGATGCAATTTGGACTATGCCGATGACGACGATGGTGATGACTTTAGGGCTGATCTTGATGCTTCTTTATCTGCTGTCCACAAAGGGCTTAAGGGCTGAGAATTGGGTGGTCTTGGGGGCTGAAATTCCCTGTTTCTACTGATGGTTTAGGGCTGAATAAAACGCTGATTCCAAGGGGTTCAAGCTGCGTTTTTCAAGGGGCTACTTCCTGCTGAAAACGCTGAGAGTTGCTGCGTTTTTCTAGGGGCTGAACTGATGGTAAAACGCTGGATTGGCTGCAGGCTAATGGTGCGTTTTTAATGGCTGAATTCACTGCTGAATATCAAGCAAAGCTAGCGATAATGGGATCTTGGTGCTGCTGCCCTTGAAGGTGAAAAACGCTACACTTGGTGATTGCTGGCTGGCGTTAGTAAGGGCTGGAAACGCTGATGGAGATCAGGCAAGGCTAGCGTTAGTGGGGTGGCGATAGCTGGTACTGGAAACGCCAATGGACGGAGATGCCAAGCGATGATGAAAACGCTAGAGAAGGAGTGGCCTCGCCAAGGGATTGGAGGGGGTCTTGCTGAGAGAGCGAGGGACACCTGTTGCTTGGGGAAGCCTGCTGTGCCTTTGCTCATCTGCCAATTTGTGCTAACTTGGGTTTGCTTATATATTAACTTACCCAATTTGCCCTATTGAGTACCCAACAAAAGTCACTTAATAAATAAGTGAAAAATGTCAAAAATAAGGAAAAATGGGATAAAGTCACTTGAAAAATCCCCAAATTGACTCTGATGGAATCTCATGGAAATGCTTATGCTTATGCAGTGTGCAACCAGAGGATATGCATCACGTCCTTTGGAGGTGTTCTCTGAAACACTTTCAACCAAGAAACATGGAAAACGTTGTGCATTGACCATGAGTTAGGGAACTTCAATTTCATTGAAACCTCATTAATCTTTTTGATGACTGGAAATGGACCATACATACGAAAAGATAACTTAGGACATTTCTTTCCAACTTGCTTAAGACGCTTTTTCATGATTCGTAGATACACCCAATCTCCTTCCTTGATCGAGACCTCCTGACGATGCTTGTTAGTCTGTCGAGAATAAGATTCCTGAGCCTTGCTTAGCCGAAGCTTCACACTCTCAGAAATCTCATCCAATGACTGACTCTCAGCATTGGCATCAGGCATTTGACTGACCGATCTAGTTAACAATGACTGGAATCGGCGGCCAAAAGCTGCCTCGTACGGAGTTCGACCAATAGCAGAAGAGAAGGAATCATTAAGAATAGCCTGAACCAATGGGAGATAGAGCTCCCATTGAAACTGTTGATCATGAACATAAGACTTCAACACATCAATAACCAACTGATTATAAATTTCCGTTTGACCATCTAACTATGGATGACAAGCGGATGAAAAATTCAACTTTGTGCCAAAATTGTCAAAGAGTGCACGCCAAAAGTTGGACGTAAACTTAACATCCCTATCTGAAACAATGGACTTTGGCAAACCACAGATGGGGTACCAATGCTTTATGAACAATCGTGCAACATCTTGTGCAGTAACTGTGGCCTTTCAAGGAATCAACATGCAGAATTTGCTGAAACGATCAACAATAGTTAAACATTGAGTATTCCTTGAATGCAGACTTGGTGGTAAGTTAGTCACAAAATCCATAGAGACATCCTGAAAAGGGCCCTCCAGAACAGGCAGCGGAAGCAAGAGGCCTTGCCGCTTACTCCAAGGAGCTTTTACTTTTTGACATATAGTGCAATGTGTGTCATAACTAAACACATCTTTTCGCATTTTAGGCCAATAGAAAAATCGTTCAATCTTTTCCAATGTGGTGTTCATTCCCCTGTGCCCACCCGTGTGTAGCCGTCTACAATTGGCCAACGGATCTAATTTTAGCGCGACCCTTTTTTGTGAGAGTCATGTGCATCATGCAATATGGCTGGCCTGAAAGAGAGCAACACACATAGACGCTGACGAAAAAATAACAATCCATTACGAATGAGATTTGTTGGGCCCTTGGGAAGCAAGAGCCTGCAACCAATACTTACCAAACTCCGAATCTGCATATTGATTCTTCATGCTGTCAAAAGACTCACCCTGTATAGAAAATGTGGTTCTTGACTCAAGAGCCAAAATCTGTCATTTGCGACTCCACGCATCTGCAACAGGGTTAGCTTTTCCAGGCACATACTCAATCAAACAGCCAAATTGCTCAAAAATTTGTGACCACCGCGCTTGGCGATCACTCCAATGTGCACTAGGCATAGACTGGAGCCACTTGAGGACTTGCTGATCTGTGCGCACTGTAAACTCTCTACCATACAAAAAATGCTTCCAATGCTTAAGAGAGTGAATGACAGACAAAAGTTCTTTATTATAAACTGAATAATTCTTTTCTACACTATTGAGCTTCCGGCTAAGGAAAGCTACTGGGCGACCATGATGCTAGAGCACAGCGCCTATGACGACATTGCTCACATCCGTCCATACCTCAAAGGGGTCATCCCAAGAGGCAAGGATAAAACACGGTGCTTCTGTCACCGCAACTTTGAGAGCTGCGAAAGCCTCAATGGCTGCCTCGGGCAAGTCTACGCGCTGACGGCGAGTCTTTACCCCTTTCAAAACATCAGTCATAGGTGCTGCAATGCGTGCAAAATTCTCTATGTGCGAACTATATGCTTGACATAAACCAAGAAAAGAACGCACATCATATGCAGTTTTGGGTAAATACCAATTACGAACCTGTTCCACCTTCGCGAAGTCTAGCTTGACGCCTTCTGCAGAAATGATATGACCCAGATAAGTGACTTCAGTAAGAAAAAATTCAGACTTCTTAGCTGCAATGTACAACTAACACTCATCCAAACGAGTTAGTACCCTTTCAACGTCTAATTCATGTTGCTCCCACGATGCAAAAAAAATGAGAATATCATCTAAAAAGATGAACACACATACACCTACCATATCGCCCAAACGACCTACCATGAGACGATTGAACGTGCCCATCGCTCCTGTCAATCCAAAAGGCATAACAATATACTCCCATTGCCCTCGCTCGGTGCGAAAGGCGGTCTTGAAAATGTCGCCTTTGAATACCCATACCTGATGGTATCCACTTTTAAGATCGACCTTGCTGAAAACCTTTGCCCCATTGAGCCTATCCACGATATACTCAATGCGCGGCATCGGAAACTTGTTCTTGACGGTCATCTTGTTTAATGTCTTGTAATCAACACACAAACGAAACGAACCATTCTTCTTGCGAACGAACAAAATAGGAGCTGCAAAAGGACTTACACTAGGACGTATGAATCCTCTAGACTAAATTTAGCACTAAATTTAATGTCAGGATCAAGTTCATGAAACCATTTAATGCCTAAAATCATATCATATCATGAGAGAGGAGACACAAGAAATTTCCTATGAAAAGAAGCTTGTTGAACGGTAAACATCACATCAAGGCACTCCTTCGTGATAAGAGAGTCCATACCAGGAGCGAAGCCAGAAACCTCGAGAGGAGATTTCTGACTAACCTCTAGGCGGGCTCTCTCAACAAGAGGGGGACTAATCACATCATGTATACAGTCTGGATCAAACAATATGACAAAACGTTGTCCTTTTACATGACCATAACACTTCATGAGAGATTCATCAATGTGTGTGTCAGAGTCATGAGAAGATGCAAGTTGTGTTGTGACAAAGTTTGTGGTAGTTGTGGGTGCCTTTGGTTCTTTAGGTGGGACTGTCTTCGGACAGTTCTTCTTAATGTGACCCTTAACGTAACATTGAAAACATCTACCTTCTTTAGCATGAATCACTTGTTCTTCAGCCGTGATGTATCCTCCTATAATTCCTTGTGAAGCTTTTTCATAAGGGGTGAGCTTAGGTTTTGCAAGTGCTTTAGCTTTACCCTTAGATTCATTGTTAGAGTTCTTTTCCGAGGAATTAGAGGAAGAAGGGCTAGAAGAATTACCATTCTTACCGTTCTTACCATTCTGTGTGTTCTGAGAATTCTGAGATGTCCCTTGAGAAGACTTGTTCTCCTTAGGCTTTCTCTTGTTGTGCTTCATCTCTTGGGCGAGAGCGATTGCTACCGCCTTGTTGAGATCTGTGGGGTCAAAGACTTCAACATCAAACTTGATGTATTGGTCTAACCCAAAGAGAAAAGCCTTTGCGCTCATCATCCGACTTGCGTAATTGAGTGCCTAGCTACAAAACACGGTTAGAAAAAGACATAATTGGCATACCATGTTGCTTGAGATTACGCCAATCCTCTTTCAAACGTGCAAGGTACTAAGGTGGCATAAACCGCGCCTTGAGCTTGTCTTGGAAATCAGCCCAACTAAAAGAGAGGGGCGTGAAATCGTCGACTGCCTCTAGGTGAGCGGCTAGCTGTGCCTCTTGTCATGCATGGTACCAATTTATGGCATCACCGACAAGGTACATAACTGCCATCAAAACTTTGCTATTTCCTGTTTTCTTAGTTGTCGCAAAATAAGCATTAAATTGATGCAACCAAGAATGAATCACCGTAGCATCCATCTTACCATCATACTTACTGAAAGTCACTTTTTCGGTGACTGGGTTGTTGGAATCCGCATCGTGGCTTGCACCACTAGAGGAACTCCCACGATCTTTGGGTGGTTCGGTCTTCGAGGCTAGCATGTGGGAAATAAATTCTTGATGGCGAATCTCCCTTTGAGCTTCTCGTTCATCGCGCTCGCGTTCAAACGCAAGTCGATTTTCTTCTTTTTTTGCGGCAAGAGCAAGGCGCTCACGTTCCTGAGCAAGGCGATTTGCTTCTTGTCTATCCATCATGGCCATCATCTGCTTGACCACTGCCTCCATAGGGTTTGGCGTAGATGGCGAAGGGGGAGAGTTGAAGAACTCATCTCTGGGTGAGGACAAGTCGTCGTCGCCTCTCTCATGCTCATCACCTGTATGCGAAGTATCCATTCGGCTTCGGGTGACGACCATGCACTATAATCTTGGGGTCTTAAGCTCGCGAGGAACTTGGGTTCTTGAGGGTCTTGAGGTTCTTGAGGTCCTTGATTCGGGAGAATCTTGGGTTCTTGAGGATCTTGAGGATCTTGAGGTTCTTGAGGTGTTCTTTAGCTTGCTAATCGAGTTGGAGAAGAATCTTCTCTTCACCCGAGTTCTACTCCTTTCTGCGGGAGCACCCCTTGGCGGCCTTGCGCTCACACCAAGGTTGCTTTTTCCCACCTCACGTCAATTCGCACGCCGCTAAGTGCACAGTCCGCTCTCAATGAGTGAAAAGAGACACAAGGGGAGACTGGATAAGCCCTTCTTTATTGAGATTCCTGTCAATGTTCAACAAAACACGATTAGGAATCGCCACGCCCAAGTAACCTTGGGTTCGTGCGACCGCAACAAGCAAAAAAATTTCTCGTGGTTCTTGTGGTTCTTTCCTTGAGTAATGCAGAACACTTCCAAAGCTCTGATACCAATGTTATGTTGTATTTTCTCAAGATTAGTGATCTTTATTTGCTCAAGGTTCCTTTTAGTTCTTAGGGAAAGAGAGAGCTTTCCGTCTTATGGAGAGTGCTATGATCACAAACAAAGTGAGTGGATATTGTGCGTGCAAGTGAATGAGACTGAGAGAAGGAGAGAGAAGAGATACGACACCCGAGAGGTTGTAAAACCCTCCTCCGAAGGCCCCACTCTCGTCGGCGAGAGTGGTCTACTTTGATTGCACAAAAGTGTACAATGCGAATGCAATGGAGTGATGCAATTTGGACTATGCCGATGACGACGATGGTGATGACTTTAGGGCTGATCTTGATGCTTCTTTATCTGCTGTCCACAAAGGGCTTAAGGGCTGAGAATTGGGTGATCTTGGGGGCTGAAATTCCCTGTTTCTACTGATGGTTTAGGGCTGAATAAAACGCTGATTCCAAGGGGTTCAAGCTGCGTTTTTCAAGGGGCTACTTCCTGCTGAAAACGCTGAGAGTTGCTGCGTTTTTCTAAGGGCTGAACTGATGGTAAAATGCTGGATTGGCTGCAGGCTAATGGTGCGTTTTTAATGGCTGAATTCATTGCTGAATATCAAGCAAAGCTAGCGATAATGGGATCTTGGTGCTGCTCCCCTTGAAGGTGAAAAACGCTACACTTGGTGATTGTTGGCTGGCGTTAGTAAGGGCTGAAAACGCTGATGGAGATCAGGCAAGGCTAGCGTTAGTGGGGTGGCGATAGCTGGTACTAGAAACGCCAATGGACGGAGATGCCAAGCGATGATGAAAACGCTAGAGAAGGAGTGGCCTCGCCAAGGGATTGGAGGGGGTCTTGCTGAGAGAGCGAGGGACACCTGTTGCTTGGGGAAGCCTGCTGTGCCTTTGCTCATCTGCCAATTTGTGCTAACTTGGGTTTGCTTATATATTAACTTACCCAATTTGCCCTATTGAGTACCCAACAAAAGTCACTTAATAAATAAGTGAAAAATGTCAAAAATAGGGGAAAATGGGATAAAGTCACTTGAAAAATCCCCAAATTGACTCTGATGGAATCTCATGGAAATGCTTATGCTTATGCAGTGTGCAACCAGAGGATATGCATCTACACTGAGTGACTGGGCATGCACGGTCTACGAATAGACTCACAAAAGTGCCAGATCACTTCTAATCTAACTTGATTGGACTTGACAGAAACCCTGCTATGGTGTAGATTGTCCACGGACACATAGGGTTGGGATGTGTCACGTGACAGGTGTTTAGGGCACGAGGAGTTTTATGTATTTGCCTTGGAAGGTTGTGACGTTCTACTCGAAATCCCTTGGTACCACAACAACAACGCCATGGTTGACTACCGGGCCGTGAAAGCGACTTTGACGAATGAAGGGATCAGAGATTGTACTTGATGAACTTCACTTTCTTTACTCACTTTTTTGGGAGAGAACTGAACGATCAATAAAGGTCGAACTTGTTTTGACCTGAACAAAGAACGCCAAGACTTTCTCCACTCTCATGCCGATTGCTTCTCAGAGGGCCTGCCAGGTGAGTTACCACCTGCTCGTCCTGAAGATTATACTATTGATCTGGTTTCTGGAAGCACACCAACGAACTGGTCACATTACCGTGTGAGCCAAGCACAGAACGAAGAGATTATGAACCAAGTGAAAGACCTCTTGGAAAAGGGTCTTGTCCAACCTAGTACTTCACCGTATTGCTCTCCAGTGTTGTTGGTTTTGAAGAAAGACGGATCTTGGAGAATAAGCATCGATTATAGAGCTCTCAACAAAATCACCATCAAGAACAGATTTCCGATTCCTAGGATCGATGATATACTCGACAGATTACAGGGATCCTCATGCTTTAGCAGGATTGATTTGAAGAGTGGATATCATCAAATCCGAATCGCGCCAGGAGACGTCTAGAAGACAGCCTTTCGGACGACTTTTGGGTTACTTGAGTTTTTGGTGATGCCTTTCAGCTTAGCCAATGCTCCTGCGACATTTAACCGGATGATGGACAGCATTTTTCGAGAGTACAGGCTATTTGTTGGCACTTTCTTTGACAATATCATTGTTTTCTCCAAGAATGAGACAAAAACATAGAGATCATCTGCTTCAGGTCTTTCAGGCATTACAAGATCACAAGTTAGTGATTAATGCGAAGAAAAGTGAATTTTTCCTACTTGAGATACACTTTTTGGGACACATTGTGTCAGCAGCTGGAGTGCAGATGGATCCGGCCAAGATAGAGACTATCCGTGATTGGCCCGATTTGAAGAATGTCCATGAAGGTAGAAGCTTCTTGGGATTGTATTCGTACTACAGGCGGTTCATTCGAAAGTTTGAGGAGGTTGCTTCCCCTTTGCATATCTTGACACAAAAAGGAGTCTCTTTCTCGTGGGGACCTACACAGGTGACTACCTTTCAGACATTGAAAGAGAAATTGACTACGGGACCAGTTTTGACTTTGTTGGACTTGCAGAAGTCGTTTGAAGTATATTATGATACTTATGGTCGTAGTCTGAATGCGGTCTTAATGCAAGAAGGCCAATGTCATTGCCTACGAGAGCTAATTGTTCTCAAGGCCGGAATTGACAACACAGAGAAAGAGCTTTTGGCGGCTATCCATGCTCTTATTTAGTGGCGACATTGCCTACTCGGAGCCGATTTTACGATTTTCACAAATGATGGGAGTTTACGCTACTTCTTGTCACGGACGAAGCTATCGAAAAAAAAAGCAAATGCGGTGGGCAAACATCTTGTCACAGTTTACTTCCGGATTGTCCATGTGCAGGGACAGAAGACATCGGTGGCAAATACTGTGTCCCGAACGCCATTGGTTCTGGCTATTTCCACGATACATCGTAGGAACTTAGAGGATAGGTCGGTTAGTACGCCACAGAACAGATTTTGTTGATGTATTCAACTGAATACAGAAAGGGGAGATAGTAGCGGATTATTCCATTTAGGATGGCCACTTGATAAAGAAAACCATGTTGTGAGTTACACATCCGTTGAGGAAAAAGGTTCAAACCAAATGCTACTGTCCACCTTTTACGGGTCATCGCGGCATTGCTACCACCTTGAAAGGGGTAGAGGGATACTTCTTTTGGCCGAGACTCACGAAGGATGTGGACGAGTTTGTGCACAGTTGCTAGGTATGCCCGAAGGTCAAGTTTGACAGGCATAAAGCACACGGATTGTTACAGCCTTTTACCCATACTCACCCGCCCGCCCTGGGAAAGTATTGCAATGGATTTCATCTCCCGAGAACACAGCGTGGGCACGATTGTTTATTGCCCAGGTCTTCAGATTACATGGCATGCCTGAGACAATTGTCTTCGACAAGGCCCCAAGTTCACGAGTTTGTTCTGGACGACTATTTGGGAGAACATAGGCACGCGATTGTAGTTCTCGTTCCACCTGCAGACTGACGGGCAATCAGAGATTGCTGATTCAGTGAAACACGTTTGACTCTTTCATGGGGAAGATGCCATTTGAGATTTTTGAATTTGCTATGAAGGTTCTACCCTTCCTTAGCGTGAAAGATAAGATTTTTCTTTGAAAGCCGACCAGTTCACGAGGGACTTGGTCTGGAAGGCTTTGCAGAAATTTTGGCAAAGACAGAAAAAGGCAGCAAATCGCCATTGTCGCTATTTGAAATTGAAGGAGAATGATTGGGTGCTCTTACATTATGGGAAGGCACTCTCGAGAAAGAAAAAAACGGAAAGGAGCGGCTTCTTTGAAAGCTTAGCATGAGATAGTGTGGACCTTTCCAAATAAATGATATCTCCTTTGGACTGAAGCTGCCAAAATACTTGGAGGATTCACAATGTTTTTCATGGGAGTCTCTTAAAGCCTTTTGAAGGCGATGTGCGCGATGATGTGAAGCTAGATGTGCTCCCGAATTGGACGAAAACGAGCACATACTCGGTTCAAAACAGAAATTGGCACAAAAAGAAGAAAGAAGGTAAAGCAAACTGACGGTTCTTGGTTAAATTCAAGACCTACTTCGCAATGGATGCGAAGCGAATGGAGGAGGAAGACCTAGCAGATATTCCTCTGAATGTGAATCTTTACCTTGAAGCTTTTGGTTTAGCATAGACTATTCCAAATGGAACTCAGAATTCAGCTTGGTCGAAGATCTTGTGCAGTGGGATGCACAAGAGGGGAGTTACTCCGCTCCTTTGTCAATAGATGCCTCGATTTTTGAATCCTAGAGTCACTGATGTCTCTTTGAGCTTCACGGATACTGAGAGCTGACAGTATTCTGCTGGATGACTTTATGAAATGGAATCCATGAATATGAAACTGATATGTTCTTCACCTTTTTTTTAAGTGCAGGAACTTATAGACGAAATGACTGCAGCATTTTGATCTAATTGATCTCGAATAGACATGGTTGCAATAGGGGTTAATCAATCGGGCATCGATGAGGTCCCGACTGGATCTAGATGCGATTGCTAGCAACATTGCCAATAAATCATGGTCTAAGATCCGAATGAATGTTGAATGTCATGTGATCTCCTGTGATGTCTAGTGATGTCGTGTGATGTGACAGTCGATTGGTACATGTCTAGATGTGCGTCCTAGTACGTAGGTACTAACAGTCAGTGTCTGCTAAGACGGTTTATGGCCTCTGTCTGTTTTGCATGCGTAATCGAGGGCGATCACAATGCTTTCAAGAGAAGGGTATGTCACAAAGTGATGACGTGGCTCCCCCAAACCCTAATTATGTTGAAACCCTATTCCTAAAATCAGAAACCCTAATTTTGCTGAAACCCTAACCCTAAAATCAGAAACCCTAATTCTGCCCTAACCCTGATTTGCTGACGTGGCGGGCTAACATGTGGCCTGTTGTACGGACGTCAACGTGATTTACGGAAAGCTGGGCAGCTTTTTGGCGTTGCTTTTTCTAAGCAAATTGCTGAGAAAGAGAGACAGAACCCTCTTTGCTTTATTTTAGCAAGAGAGAGAGAAAGAGAAAGCCTCTCTGCTTTATTTATTAAAAAGAAAGAGAGAGGAAGGACTTTTGCTTTATTCTCAAAGCTTTTACTTGAAGCTTTTGATTTCGGCTTTTGGGGCTCTGCTTGTAGCAACCCTTGTAACTTTGCATATCTGAGCAGGCCTCTCACAACTCAGAGCATCTCGAAGCAGAGTCTGAGTGTGAGTGCCTGCCCGCACTCTTGTACTTTGAACTCAGATTAATACAAAAAGAAATACCGAAAGGGGCGCCAGTCTTTAGGGCCATTATCTCTAGGCATGGAACTCTGCCAGGCCAGTGTTGAATCAATTGTGAACTGTGAACTGTTTTAAAGTGGTTATTTGGTGTTGTCGTGGTAGATTCTTTACTTGGAGTGTCCAAGTCTGTTACAAAGCATCTGCCACCAAATTCTTATGTCCCTGAACATGGACAATCTGGAAGTGAAACTGTGACAAGATGTTCGCCCACTGCATCTGCTTTTCCGATAGCTGCTTCTATGACAAGAAGTAGCGTAAACTCCTGCTAAAACACGAGGATCCCTGTAATCTGTCGAGTATATCATCGATCCTAGGAATCGGAAATCTGTTCTTGACGGTGATTTTGTTGAGAGGTCTATAATCGATGCACATTCTCCAAGATCCATCTTTCTTTAAAACCAACAACAGTGGACAGCAATACGGTGAAGTACTAGGCTGGACAAGACCCTTTTCCAAGAGGTCTTTCACTTTGTTCATAATCTCTTCGTTCTGAGCTCGGCCCACACAATAAGGTGGCTGGTTGGGCAGTGTGCTTCCAGGTATCAGATCAATGGTATGATCTTTAGAACGAGCGGGTGGTAACTCGCCTGGCACGCCCTCTGAGAAGCAATCGACATGAGAGTGGAGAAAATCTTGGCGTTCTTTATCAAGTTCAAGCATATTTTTCCTATCCTCATCGGTCAACTCTTTCATAAAGATCGAGTAAACAAAGAGACTAGATTTCATTAACTTTGAAATGGCCGAAGACGATACAATAAGGACAGACTCGCCCTTGAGTTTAAAATCAAGTACAATGGTTCTGCCCTTCTCTGTAGTCAATGTCACTTTTCTCGCCCAATAGTCGACCACGGCGTTGTTCTTGTGGTACCAGGGAATTCCCAAGAGAACATCACAACCTTCCAAAGGCATTATGTAAAAGTCCTCATGCCCCAAATACCCCTAGCAATGCAACCGAAGTTTGCCCATGATATGTGTAATGGCTACGTCCCTGCCGGGTACCGCTAGAACTGCCTCCGCAAGTGGTCCCATCCAATCGACAGTGATCTCGAGCCACGCCGCCAATTCCGGTGAAATGAAGTTTGCCTTGGCTACTCCATCAAAGAGATCGGGGCTTCTTGGTCTTTCACTTTGCCCCAAGCTCGGTAAACTTCTGTACTCTCGTCCAACGTGCTGGGATCGGTACCCACGCAATCTGGAAATAGTCCTGTTTTCATCTTGCCTTTTCTTCCACGTTCCTCAGCTGCTCTCGAACTCTCAGGCCTTTTGTCGTCCTTGTCATTCTGTTCTTTCTGTGCCTTCTTAGGGCACTTCGCGGAGATATGTCCAGTTTCCCTGCATCCAAAGCACTTCCCCTCCCTAATGAAGCGAGCTCTCTCCTGAGGAGTAAGCTTGGGTCGTGCATCTTTCTTTTGAGGGTTGCTCTTCTTTCATTTGTCGAAGTCTGTTCGGCTCTTTGTGTCATGATCTCATCGGTGGGGTAGGTCAAACTGCCAGAGTGAATGGCAAAACCCCGTTTCGCATGACTCATCAACTCCTGAATAGAAGTTGACTTTTGTTCCAAGCAATAATCTCAGATCTCTGTAGGTAGACCCAAGGTAAACCGCTCAATTTGTTCCTTGAACGAGATCTTCTTAAATGAAGAGGCGGCTAGAAAAGAGCTCCAGAATCTCTCGCAATAAGCGTCCACTGTATCCTTCTTGGTCATCCGAAGATGGTCCCAAGCAGTTCATATATCTCGATCATACTCTCGAGTCAGCCAAGAAGAAATAAAAAGCCTCTTGAATTTTAGCCATTTAACTGGCGTTGTCTTGTTTCATAGAAGCGTGGACCACCAAGTTCGAGCATTCCCCTTAAAGTAAGAGGCAACTCTCCGAATCTTAGAGTGCTCGGAGTAACATCCTCCCGCGAGAGTGATGTCAAACTGCTGTACAAAAGACAAAGCCTTCGAAGCATCTCTATAACCAAAAAAAGTGTCAAATTTAATTGACTGTCCACCTTCCTTAAACTCTCGAACTTTCGTGCTTTTGTCTTCCAGAAAGTCATATTGGTTGACTCTGTAAAAATTCTTCTTCTTTGCATAAAAGCTGTTGTCATCCGAGTCCGAACTAGACGAGTCCTCTGTAGAACTGTCAATCATGGAGCGAGATTAAGACTTCTTTGCCTTTTTCTTGCCCTTTCCGTAGCGTTGCTTTTTGCTTCGCTTTTTGCCTTTTCTGTCTTCTTCGCTCGAGTCAGACAAGCTAGAAGAACAGTCAGAAGAAGAAGAAGAAGAAGAAGAACTGGGTACTCCTTCAAATCGAACACGCTTCTTCTGTTTCTTTGCCTTTTCAAATGTCGACTGACGACCCAAATAATGCGGGAGGTCAATGCCTTTCTTCTGCTTTTGCCGTGCTTTTTAGCTTTGTTCTGTTGTGCGTCAAAAAGCTAAGCAATTCGTGCATCAACCACCTCTTCTAATTCCTTCTCTGTATACTTCTTGGGAGTAGGAGGTTTCTTGAGAGCCGGTTTTCAGGGTGGTTTTGTGGTTTTCTACCACTGCGTGTGCACCTCCTAGAAAGAGGTCTCCCTCATATATTTTGCAAATTTTGGATCGTTCGCAAAATTGAGCATCATCTTTGTTGCATCGCAGATTAATTGACGACGCTCCATCTCCTGACACTCCGCCTTAGTAGGCCGAGGCGGGCCATACTCCTTGCCTGAATCTTCGTTGTGATCCCTTCCCGCATCTCCGGATGCAGAGGGAGTCGACTGATCCTTCCTAAAGCCATAGGTGCCGCGGAAAAAAAAATTGGGATCGGATTTCTCGTAGAAGAGAAATCGGCCATGCTTTGATACTATTGTAACCGACTTGGACACTCGAAGTCAAGAATCTACCGCGACAGCACCAAATAACCACTTCAAAACAGTTCACAATTCACAATTTATTCGACACTGGCCCGGCGGAGTTCCGTGCCTTAGAGATATTGGCCCCAAAGACTGGCGCCCCTTTCGGTATTTCTTTTTGTATTAATCTGAGTTCAAAGTACAAGAGTGCAGGCAGGCGCTCACTCAGACTCTACGTCCATATGCTCTCTGTTGTGAGGCCCCTTCCAGCTTATTTAAAGAGTACAAGGGATGCCAAAAGCAGAGCCCCAAAAGCTTCTTTTAAAAGCTGCCCTACCTCTAAATAGGCTTTTAAAATTAAAGCAACTATAGTTTTCTCTCTGTGTCAACTACTTGCGTAGCATAAAACAATGCCCAAAAGCTACTAAAGCTTTTTGCGTGGGATTTTCTCTTGCGTAGATAACAACAACCAATAAAGCAAACTGCCGTATACTGCTGTCACGTCATCAGGGCCGTGAAATGCGCCGCAAAACGCGTTGGCATCCGTACGCTGCCACGTGGCAGATCCTCCGCAGATTCCGCGTACAACCAGCCACGTCAGCTGTAGCCACCAAGCAAATGTGGGAGTACCATCGAGGTGTGTGTGGATGTGTACTGGCATGCCACGTCACCAGTTTGTGACATACCAAAACCCCATTTGGCATGACTCAAAAGTCTCTGAATAGAGTCAGACTTCTTCTGTAGACAAAAACTTTGCATCTCTTTGGGAAGCCGCAACAAAATCGCTCTTGTTGCTTGAAGGTGATCTTCTTGACCAAAAAGACTGTTAGAAAAGTATCTCAAAATCTCTGACAATAAGTGTCCAAGGTGTCTTCTTTGGTCATCCTCAAATGATTCCAAGTTGCGATGACATCCTCTTCATATTCCTCGATGAGCCATGAAAGAGTGAAGATGCGTTTGAGTTTCAACCACTTAATAGGTGCCTCCTTGCGCAACAGCATGGTAGACCACCATGTTTGGGCAGTACCTTTTAGATAGACATCCTCTTTATATTCTTCAATGAGCCATGAGAAAGTGAAGACGCGTTTGAGTTTCAACCACTTAATAGGTGCCTCCTTGCGCAACAGCAGGGTAGACCACCATGTTTGGGTAGTACCTTTTAGATACGAGCAGGCTTGCAGTCGTAGCAAGTACGGAACCACTCGAACCTCGTTCCTTGTTTCATTCTGTCGTACCATCACTCTCTCCCATGAGCCATCACTCTCTCTCCCTCTCATGTACGATGCCCCTCTCTCATGCCTCTAAACCCTATTGAAGGTATGCTCTCCCTCTTGTTCTCCAACACCTACAAGCTCTCAAGCTCCCCATTGCCTTCAAATCTCCTTCATTACCCTCTCCATTTCGCTCTCTCTCTCTCTCTCTCTCTCTCTCTCTCTCTCTCTCTAATGCCGGCCCCTCTTCATGAAGCTTTTGCGAAGTATTGTGCATGGTTTGAGAGAGTAAAAGCCAAGCAAAACGTATGTAGACAGCGCCCCAAGAAAATGACATCCTCCTCCTATCGCCTCCTTGTTTGGACACTCCAAACGAAAAATCAATTGCAATACACAAATAGAAATTGCAAAAAGCATTGAACTTTTAGAGAGAGGGAGAGAGAAGGAAAGAGTCAACACGGCACCGCGGAGGTCCGCGCCCAGACGTACTGGCGCCCCTTCCGGTATTTCTTTATTATTATGAGTCACAACAACAACTCCAAAGGGTCCTCTGTTCTCAGAATCTACATCCAAATGCTCTGCAGAGTGAGGCCTCAAGGGCTCTTATAAAGAGTACAAGGGTTTCCCAAAAGCATGTGCTCCCTAAAGCTAGCACCATAAATACAAAATGTGATAGCGCAAATCGCGCAAATCCGTATAGCTTGCCATGTGACACAGCTTGCGCAAAACACGAAAAATCTGTATAGCACTGCCACATCAACGTCTATATATTTTGCCACGTCAGCATGTCAACGCCATTTACGTAAATCAGCCTCACAGTTCCAGTTTTCAGTTTTTAGGGTGTGGGCCCCTCGATCGGCTCTCCATGTTACAGATTTGGACACCCCAAGTCGGGAATCTTGCACAACACACAAGAGAATCACTTAAAAACACTACACAAACTTAATCACGATTCATTTGAGTCGACACGGTCAACGTAGTTCCATGCCCAGAGGTATTGGCCCCAAAATCTCGCGCCCCTTTCAATATTTATTTTTATATTAATACTTGAGCAAAGTTACAGAGTACAAGGGTCTACTCTGCTCAGATACTCATTAGCACACTTAGTTCAAAGTGGCCCTAAGTTCATATTTATAGGCCCTTGGCCTTCAAAATCAAAAGCAGTTACATGAAAAGCTGCTAACTCAAAAGCAATTGGCCCAAAAGCAACCAGCGTGAATCGCGAAAATCCGTACATCCTTCCACGTCAACATGTCAACACTTTTTACGAAAATTCGTACCACAATCCACGTCAGCATGTCAACGCTTTTTACGGGAATCCGTACAGTTCTGGCCCGTCATCATGTCCGGACAGTACTGCCCCATCATCATTTTGTGACATACTCCCCTCTTGAAAGAATTGTAATCGCCCTCGATTATGCCTGCAAAATGAGACATAAGCCATAAATCAGTTCAATAGACACTGACTCTAAGTACCAACGCACTACACGACACAAATTCAGCACTTGTACAAAGAAGACAATCACATCACATTCACATTCAGATCATATCACATGTCACAAACTGGTGACGTGGCTGCTGCCCACTAGACCACACACACACCCCGGAATGCTGACGTGGCAGGGAATACCGCTGAAATGCTGACATGGCTGGCTGCCGGATTCTGCAGCGCAATTCACGGGCTGACTGACACGTGGCAGCCTGTACGGGCTTTCGCGTTTTGCGGCAGCAAAGAAAAGCGTACAAATTTCAGCTTTTAGGAATTGCTTTGTTTATGCAATGTAGCATTAGAGAGAGAGAGAGAGAGAACCTTTTTGCTTTATTTTGATGCAAGAGGTTCAGAGATAGAGAAGCCTCTTTTGCTTTATTTTTCAAGCTTTTGATTTTCAGCTTTTGTGACAGCTTTTGGGGCTCTACTTTTAGCATCCCTTGTAATCTTTAAATAAGCGGGTAGGCCTCATAACTCAGAGCATCTGGATGCAGAGTCTGAGTGTGAGCGCCTGCAAATTAATGTAAAAAGAAATACCGAAAGAGGCGCCAATCTTTGGGGCCAATATCTCTAGGCACGGAACTCCGTCAGGCCAGTGTCGAGTCAATTGTGAACTGTGAATTGTTTTGAAGTGATTATTTGTGGTGTTACGGTAGATTCTCGACTTGGAGTGTCCAAGTTTGTTACAGTGGTATCAAAGCGCGGCCGATTTCTTTCCTACGGGAAATCCGATCCTTTTTTTCGAGACACCTATGGCTTCAGGCAAAGATCAATCGACTCCCTCTGCATCCGGAGATGCGGGAAGGCATCACAATGAAGATTCACGTCAGTAGGGCCCACCTCGGCCTACTCAGGCGGAGCATCAAGAGACGTCGACAATTGATCGGCGATGCAACAAAGATGATGCTTAATTTTGCGAAGGACCCGAAATTGGCAAAATATATGAGCCAAACTTCTTTCAATGAGGTGCACACGCAGTGGCAGAAGACTAGAAAACCACCCTGAAAACCCGCTCTCAAGAAACCTCCTACTCCCAAGAAGTATAAAGAGAAAGAATTAGAAGAGGTGGTTGATGCACGAATTGCTCACCTTTTTGACGTGCAAAACAAAGCTAAAAAGCACGACAAAAAGCCGAAGAAAGGCATTGACTTACCGGGTTATTTGGGTCGTTAATCTACTTTTGAAAAGGCAAGAAAGCAGAAGAAGCGCGTTCGCTTTGAATCTTCTTCTTCTTCTTCTTCTGAGAGTTCTTCTAGCTCCTCCGATTCGAGCGAAGAAGACAGAAAAGCCAAAAACCGAAGCAAAAAGTAAAGCTTCGGAAAGGGCAAGAAAAAGGCAAAGAAGTCTAAATCTCGCCCCGTGGTTGACAGTTCTACAAAGGACTCGTCTAGTTCGGACTCGGATGACAACAGCTTTTATGCAAAGAAGAAGAATTTTTGCAAAGCCAACCAGTATGACTGTCTGGAAGACAAAAGCAAGAAAGTTCGAGAGTTTAAGAAAGATGGACAGTCAATTAAATTTGACACGTTTTCTGGTTATAGAGATGCTTCGAAGGCTTTGTCTTTTGTACAGTACTTTGACATCGCTTTCGCAAGAGAGCGTTACTCAGAGCACTCTAAGACTCGAAGAGCTGCCTCTTACTTTAAGGGGAATGCTTGAACTTGGTGGTCCACGCTTCTATGAAACAAGACAACGCCAGTTAAATGGCTCAAATTCAAGAGGCTTTTCATTTCTTCTTGGCTGATTCGAGAGTATGAACGTGACATACGAATTGCTTGGAACCATCTTCAGATGACCAAGAAGGTTACGGAGGACGCTTATTACGAGAGATTCTGGAGCTCTTTTCTACCCGCCTCTTCATTTAAGAAGATCTCGTTCAAGGAACAAATTGAGTGGTTTACCTTGGGTCTTCCTACAGAGATCCGAGATCACTGCTTGGAACAAAAATCAGCTTCCATTCAGGAGTTGATGAGTCATGCGAAACGGGGTTTTGCCATTCACTTTGGCAGTTTGACCTATCCCACCGATGAGATCATGACGCAAAGAGCCGAACAGACTTCGACAAATGAAAGTAGAAAGAGGAAGAGCAACCCAGAAAAGAAAGAGAACGATGCATAACCCAAACTCACTCCTCAGAAGAGAGCTCGCTTCATCAAGGAGGGGGAGTGCTTTGGATGTCAGGAAACTGGACATATCTCCGCGAAGTGCCCTAAAAAGACACAGAAACAAGGACGACGAAAGGCCTGAGAGTTCGAGACCAGCTGACGAACGTGGAAGAAAAGGCAAGATGAAAACAGGACTGGTTCCAGATTGTGTGGGTACCGATCCCAACACAATGGACAAGAGTACACAACTTTGCCGAGCTTGAGGCAAAGTGAGAGACCAAGAAGCCCTGATTTTCTTTGATGGAGCAGCCAAGGCAAGCATCATTTCACCGGAATTGGCGGCGCGGCTCAAGATCACTCCCGATCGAATGTGACCATTTGCAGAGGCAGTTCTAGCGGCACCCGGCAGGGATGTAGCCATTACACCTGTCATTGGCAAACTTCGATTGCATAGTCATGTGTATTTGGAGCATGAGGACTTTTACATAATGCCTTTGGAAGTTTGTGATGTTCTCGTAGGCATTCCCTGGTACCACAAGAACAACGCCGTGGTCGACTATCGGGCGAGGAAAGTGACATTGACCACAGAGAAGGGCAGAACCATTGTACTCGATGTAAAACTTAAGGGCGAGTCTGTCCCTATTGTATCGGCTTCGGCCATTTCAAAGTTAATGAAATCCAGTCTCTTTGTTTACTCGATCTTTATGAAAGAGTTGAGTGATGAGGATAAGACAAATATGTATGAACTTGATAAAGAACGCCAAGATTTTCTCCACTCTCATGCCGATTGCTTCTCAAAGAGCCTACCAGGCAAGTTACCACCCGCTCATCCTGAAGATCATACCATTGATCTGATACCTGGAAGCACATCACCTAACCGACCATCTTACTGTGTGAGCCGAGCCCAGAACGAAGAGATTATGAACCAAGTGAAAGACCTCTTGGAAAAGGGTCTTGTCCAGCCTAGTACTTCACCGTATTGCTCTCCAGTGTTGTTGGCTTTGAAGAAAGACAGATCTTGGAGAGTGTACATTGATAGCTCTCAACAAAATCACCATCAAAAACAGATCTCCGATACCTAGGATCGATGATATACTCGACAGGGATCCTCTTGCTTTAGCAGGATCGATTCGAAGAGTGGATATCATCGGATCCGAATCGCGTCGGGAGACGTCTACAAGACAACCTCTCGGACGACTTCTGGGTTATTTGAATTTTTGGTGATGCCTTTCGGCTTAACCAATGCTCCGGCGACATTTAACAGGATGATGGACAAGATTTTTAGAGAGTACAGGATATTTGTTGACACTTTCTTTGACGATATCATTGTTTTCTCCAAGGATGAGGCAGAACATAGAGATCATCTGCTTCAAATCTTTCAGGCATTATGACATCACAAGTTAGTGATTAATGCGAAGAAAAGTGAATATTCCTACTAGAGATACACTTTTTGGGACACATTGTGTCAGCAGCAGGAGTGCAGATGGATCCGGCCAAGATATAGACCAACCGTGATTGGCCCGATTTGAAGAATGTCCATGAAGTTAGAAGCTTCTTGGGATTGTGTTCGTACTACAGGAGGTTCATTCAAAAGTTTGCAGAGGTTGCTTCCCCTTTGCATATTTTGACACAGAAAGGAGTCCCTTTCTCATGGGGACCCACAGAGGTGACTGCCTTTCAAACATTGAAAGAGAAATTGACACGGGACCAGTGGGGCCAGTTTTGACTTTGTCGGACTTGCAGAAGTCATTTGAAGTATTTTATGATGCTTGTGGTCGTAGTCTAGGTGTGGTCTTAATGCAAGAAGGCCATGTCATTGCTTACGAGAGCCGATTGGTCTCAAGGCCGGAATTGACAGCATAGATTTATGAGAAAAATACGCTACTTCTTGTCACAGAAGCAGCTATCCAAAATGCAGATGCGGTGGGCGAACATCTTGTCACAGTGAAGGTTCCACCCTTTCTAAGCACGAAAGATAAGATTTTTGAAGCTGATGAGTACACACGCGACTTAGACACGTCTTTTGCCAAGGTCCGCGAGGCTTTGCAAAAGTCTCAAGAAAGACAAACAAAGGCAGCAGATCGCCATCGTCGCGACTTGAAATTGAAGGAGGATGATTGGGTGCTCTTACGTTTTGAGAAGGCACGCCTGAGAAAGAAAAAGGGAAAGGAGAGGCTCTTTCCAAAGCTTAGTATGAGATACTATGGACCTTTCCAAATCTCCAAAAAGATCAATGATGTCTCCTTCCGACTGAAACTGCCTGACATGTGGAGGATTCACAATGCATTTCATGTGAGTCTCTTGAAACCTTTTAAAGGTGATGTGCCCGAAGATGGGGAGCCTGATGAGCAACCCGAAGTGGAAGAAAACGAGGAGATCCTTGTTCTTGAACAGATTTTGGCACATCCTTTCGGACAGAAAGATTAAGGGTAAGGTACAAAGGCGGTTCTTGGTTAAATTCAAGAATTATCCTGCATTGGATGCGAAGTGGAGGACCTAGCAGATACTCCTCAAATTGTAAAACTTTACCTTGAAGCTTTTGGTTTAGCATAGTCTACTCCAAATGGAACCCCGAATTCAACTTGGCCGGAGATCTGGTGCAGTGGGTTGCACAAGAGGGGAGTTACTCCACTCCTTTGTCAACAAATGCCTTAATTTTTGAACACTAGAGTCACTGATGTCTCTTTGAGCTTCAGGGATACTGAGAGCGGACAGTATTCTGCTAGCGGACAGTATTCTGCTGTATGACTTCATGAAATGGAATTCCGAAAAAATATGAAACTGATTTGTTCTTGACTTGTTTTTAAGTGCAGGAACTGATAGATGAAATGACTGCAGCATTTTGGTCTGGATGATCTCGAATAGACATGCTTGCAATACCGGTTAGTCAATCAGGCATCTATGAAGCCCTGAGTGGATCTAGATGCGATTGCTAACTGCATTGCCGATAAATCATGGTCTAAGATCCGAATGAATGTTTAATGTGATTTGTCATGTGATGTCTTGTGATGTCTAGTGATGTCATGTGATGTGACTGTTGATTAGTACATGTGCTAGATGTGTGTTCCTAGTGCATCGGTACTAACACTCAGTGTCTGCTAAGACAGTTTATGGCCTCTGTCTGTTTTGCAGGCGTAATCGAGGACAATGACAATTCTTTCAAGAGAGGGGTATGTCACAAACTAGTGACGTGGCTATTGGCTGCTGCCCACTAGACCCACACACACACCCAGGCTGGGAATACCATTGAAATGCTGACATGGCTGGCTTCCGGGTTTTGCAGCGCAATTCACGGGCTGGCTGACACGTGGCAGGCTGTACGGACTTCCGCGTTTTGCGGCAGCAGGGAAAATCGTACTGATTTCAGCTTTTAGGCATTGCTTTTTCTACGCAATGTAGCATGAGAGAGAGAGAGAGAGAGAGAGAGAGAGAGAGAGAGAGAGAGAGAGAGAACCTTTTTGCTTTATTTTGATGCAAGAGGTTCAGAGAGAGAGAAGCCTCCTTTGCTTTATTTTTCAAGCTTTTGATTTTCAGCTTTTGGGGCTCTGCTTTTAGCATCCCTTGTAATCTTTAAATAAGCGGGTAGGCCTCATAACTCAGAGCATCTAGACGCAGAGTCTGAGTGTGAGCGCCTGCCTACACTCTTGTACTTTGAACACAAATTAATATAAAAAGAAATACCGAAAGGGGCGCCAGTCTTTGGGGCCAATATCTCTAGGCACGGAAGTCCGCAGGGCCAGTGTCGAATCAATTGTAAACTGTGAACTGTTTTGAAGTGATTATTTGTGGTGTCGCGGTAGATTCTCGACTTGGAGTGTCCCAGTCTGTTACATCACATAAAAATCCATCCAGATCTAGGACCGTGATTCGTGGCAACGTATTTAGTAATCGCATCTAGATCCACACCAGACTTCACTGATGTCCGATTAACTAATTCTTATTGCGATCATGTCCATAGATTTCTCAAGACCAAAATGTTGCAGTCATTTCATCAATCATTCCATCTATTAATCATACACTCAAACACAATCATATGTGTGAGTAATCATTTTCGAGAATTCCAGTTCATCAATCAAACACTGAGTTCATACTAAACAGAGTGTTTCAATCATTCAATTCTAGTCATCTTTTCGTTGTGTAGCCATCTCATTTCTCAAAAACTCTTGATGCACTGATGCACTCACCATAGTTCATTCAATCATTCATCACCAGTCATCATCATCATTCAAAATTCATGATTCTTATCTCGAATCGTGATCGGGTTCCCTCTGAATCTGTCATTGCCCCAATTGCATTGATATGCAAATTTGTCATCGTCCCATTCTCGATTTCACCTGTTATCTTTACACAAATAGCAGGATTTTCTAAAAAACAGTAAATTCATACATAAATCAGAGTCACCTTCGAAAATTCCCATTACAAAGTTATTCATTCATAAAGTCATAAAGCAGAATACTGTGAACACATCAGTATCCCTTTCAGTTTCCTTTTCGATATTTGTTCTGAAGCAAGTATCTTCTCATCCAGTTTTGTTTCAGTCTGTCAATCAATCTCATTCTTGTGCCTTTTTGGGGCACCGCACAAATATATGTCCTTGTTCTCCACAGTCAAAACACTTCCCCGTTTCGAGATATTCGTCTTTCTGTTCCTCTATCAGTCAGGGATGTGTATCTTTCTTTCCTCTTCTTCTATTAATATTTGTCGAAAGTTGATATGTTGGATAAGTCAAGTTACATGAATGCATAGCAAACCCTTGCTTCCATCAGTTCTCCATAGACTTCGATTTTTGTAATAAGCGATAATCTCGTATTTCTTAAGAAAGTCCACAACAAAATCGCTCGATTTGCTCCTTAAAACTGATCTTTTTAAAAGATGAGGCAAGAAGAAAAACATCCCAAAACCTTTCACAATAAAGATCCAAAGTATCTTCCTTGGTCATCCGAAGATGATTCCAAGCGATAATCACATCACATTCATACTCCTAAGTGAGCCACAAGGAAATAAAAAGTCTCTTGAACTTTAGCCACTTTGTCGATGCTTCTTTTTGTAACAGAAGAGTGGACCACCATGTCCGTGCGTTTCCTTTCAAGTAGGATGCTTCCCTTTTAATCTTGGAGTGCTCTGAATAGAGCCCTCCAAAAAAAGCTATGTCACACTATCGAATAAAAGCGAAGGCCTTGTTCGCATCTCGAAATCCTAAAAAGGTATCAAATTTTATTGCTTGTCCACCCTCCTTGAATTCTTTGGTCTTCTTGCTCTTATCTTCAAGAAAGTCGTATCGATTGGCTCTATAAAAGACTCTAAAAGTGCTTCCTCTTAGAATAAAACATCTCGTCATCAGACTCCGAGCTCTCAAAAGAGGATGAATCCTCCTCAAAACTGTTAGAAAATTTTCGAGATCTTTGGTGGGATCTGCTTTTCTTAGCAGCCTTCTTGTTCTTTCCATGTCTCTGGTTCTTCCGTTGTTTCTTGCCCTTTCTACCTCATCACTGGAATCAGAAAGAGGAAAGGCTGCCGGAACTATCAGAAGAGGATGAGAACGAACTGGATACACCCTTGAAGCGTACACACTTCTTCGCTCTTCGTGCGTTTGCAAAAGAAGACTGTCGATTCAAATAACTAGGGTAATTTATTCCCTTGCTGCGTCTCTTCAAATGCTTCGTGGTCTTCAATATCTAGTTGACTCGTCGTTCGATCACATCATCAAGTTCATCTTCAATGTACATCCACAGGACGGGTGGTTTCTTCAATGCGGACTTTAACGATGAATCGATGGCCGTACGCCATCGAGAATGCATCTCATCAATCAAGTGCCGGATCAAAAATTTCGCATACTGGGGATCCTTCAAATACTGTAGCATCTACTTAGACAAGCATCCACTTGCTGTTGGCCGTGGAGGCCAGTACTCTTCTTCTGATTGCCCATTTGAATTTCCCATACTTTCACCTTATCCGAAATTGTCGGGTAGGTTCGTCTGATTCTTGCGAGATTCCTCACTTGAATCCATGTGTCATTTGGGGTTCTTTATGGCTTATGCCCTGCAAGACAGAGCAATGAAGATGGGAGCGCGCCCAATGCGCGATGAAGTAAGGGTGGGAGTGGCTAATAAGTCCAAGGTTGGGACACGCAGACTCTTAAATAGAATTTCCCGTAAACTTTGGAGGACCAAAATGCTTTGAGAAAAGGACACGCCTGTAGCTCGGATACCACTTTTACAGACTTGGACCATAATAACAAGGGACGCCCATTTTTGGTCTTCCTGTCCCCACTTTTCCGTCCCCACTTGCCGTCCCGCCCTCTCTTCTACACTTAAATCCATTTGAGCCCCGTCCCCCTTCTCCTAACGCGTCCCTTGTGACTATGACTTGGACACCCCAAGTTGGAAATCGGGCACCACACACGAGAGAATCACTTAAAAACACTTCACAAACTTAATCACAATTCACTTGAGTCGACACGGCACGGCGTAGTTCATGCCTAGAGATACTGGCCCCAAAATCTAGCGCCCCTTTCGATATTTATTTTTATATTAATGCTTGAGCAAAGTTACGGAGTACAAGGGTCTCTACTCAGATACTCCATCACTACCGAGTGGCCCTAAGTTCATATTTATAGGCCCTTGGCCTTCAAAATCAAAAGCAAGTGGCCTAAAAGCAACCACGTGAATTGCAGAAATCCGTACAACCTTCCACGTCAACATGTCAACACTTTTTACAGAAATCCGTACAACAATCCAAGTCAACATGTCAATGCTTTTTACAGGAATCCATACAATTTTACCACGTCATCAGGTCCGGACAATACTGCCACGTCATCATTTTGTGACACTCCACAAGCTGGGTGAGAACTAGGATTTAAAATCCTGTATTCCTTTTAGTTTTAGGCCCCTCTAGCTTCAAAACTTCCTCTATTCTTCAGGTCGCGTTTCTCTTGTTCATTCAAACATTTCTCTTCCAGTTGGGCATGCCACATCATCACTTTGTGACATTTTCCCTCCTTAAAGAATTGTAATCGCCCTTGATTACGCCTATAAAAACAGCCAAAGGACAAACTTTCTTCAGAAGACATTGACTATGTGTACCTACGAACCAGAATCCACCATTCCAACACTTCTACAAAGACATTAGTCGCTAATCACATCACATCTCTGTCAAGGATCTCAGTTACAAATCGTGATCATTGTAACTGTTTAGCAATCACATCCAGACCGCGTTGATCGGATGTCTTGCTCTACTAAATCTTGTTACTATAAGCCCAATCCATCACCTTATTGTTCGCCAGTGTTGTTCGTATTAAAGAAAGATGGATCTTGGAGAATGTGCAGTGACAACAGAGCTCTCAGCAAAATCACCATCAAGAACAGACTTCCAATACCCAAGATTGATGATATATTGGACACGCTATAGGGTTCTACATGTATCAGTAGAATCGACCTGAAAAGTGGCTATCATCAGATCAGGATTGCTCCTAGAGATGTATACAAGACTGCGTTCAGGACATCCTTTGAATTGTACGAGCATTTGATGATGCCTTTTAGTCTCACAACTAAACTTGCAATGTTCAATACGATATGATGGACAGGACTTTTCAGAGTACCGGTCATTTGTGGGCACCTTTTTCAATAACATCATCATATTCTCCAAGAGTGAGTGGAGCATAGGCACCATTTGTCACAGATTTTTCAAACACTGCGGCAACGTAGATTGGAGGTTGATGGGAAAAAGAGTGACCTTTTTTTGCTAAAAATACACTTTTCGGGGCACATTATCTCTATAGAGAGTGTAAAGATGGACCCGGCAAAGGTTGAAACCATTATAAATTCGCTAGATTTAAAGAATATACATGAAATTCAAAGCTTTTTGGGCTTATGCTCGTACTACTGGCAAATTTTGCGGAGATGGATTCTCCATTACATGTTTTGACACAAAAAGGGGTTTCTTTTTCTTGAAGACCATCAGAGATTTCAGCCTTCAAGACTCTCAAAGAGAAGTTAACAACTGGTCGAGTGTTGGCATCACCAACATAGCCCTCTTCAAGACTCTCAAAGAGAAGTTAACAACTGGTCGAGTGTTGGCATCGCCAGCGGAAGGGCCATGTTGCAGCTTATGAGAGCAGAGCGGGTTGCACAGAACTACGAAAAGGAGCTTTTGGCATCCATGCTCTTACTCAGAGGCACCATTTTCTACTCGGAGCCCATTTTACAGTGTTCACCGATTGTTGGGTGTAAAGGCCCTTCAACTTATGTACAAACTCCTACAGGGTGTGAACACACCCTTATAGTTCACACCCTTATACTACCCTAACACATATAAAATACATTCTTTTATTCTTTGTGTACTATCACATAGTAGAAGCAATACTCTCTCTCTCTCTCTCTCTCTCTCTCTCTCTCTCTCTCTCTCTCTCTCTCTCTCTCTCTCTCTCTCTCTCTCTCTCTCTCTCTCTCTCTCTCTCTCTCTCTCTCTCTCTCTCTCTCTCTCTCTCTCTCTGTGCTGTACGCAACTCCTGCAGCGCTCCACACCTGCAACCCCTTGCGCGCCAACAAACTGGTATCAAACACGCACACAGCAGCCAGCGAAATCAAAAGGCTGCACGTGCAGATTGCTTGCAGGTTAAAGGCAGCCCGAGTCTCCTCGGGCAAGAAAAGGTAGACATCAATTCATGCGTGAAATTACACCCCCTTGTGCTGTACTTGCAGAACAGATAATCTACGTCAAAAATTGCAGATTTCATGCACAGAAGCTTCGAAAATTTCAGAGCTTTTGCTAAAATTGTGGGTTTCAGCAAAAGTGATGCAAGAAATTTTCGGGCTTTTGCTTAAATTTGTGGATTTTGGCAAAATTGATGTGTAGTAGACTATATTTTCTCAATATTAAGCAAAATGGACATGATGGTTATATAGTCTTTGATGTCATCAATGCCTAATAATGGGCATAGAACTAAGTATGAATACATGCTTCCACACACACCTCAAGCACACCCACACCACATAAGCATACATTCATATAACTTTTGCAAAGTGAATTTTTGCTATTGCGTTGAAGATGCTGCAAAGTAGATTAGTCACAATGAAGCAAAAATATAGTTGATAATGCATAAACATGGGAAGATTTCGAGCAATATCAACAAATTGTATCTTTTACAAAATCTTTGAGTATTTTGCTAATACCACCAAATTATAAAAAGGTCTATATTTACTCATAAAGTAAAGAGCAATCATAAGTTCATGGAGTGCAATCAACAGCGGAGGGTTTGAAAGTACCAGATGCTGCAGCCCCGCAAACAACACCCCAGATCAAGGGGGGCCATGTGACTGGTTTTGTAAGTTGAAGCCTTATTTTCCATTTGTTCTGTTTGTGCATATAAATAACACCACAAATGTAAATTCAATACAGAAACAAGTGTTCTAAAACGTAGCAAAACACTAGCATCTATAGACACCAAGTAAGAAGGTCCCATCATTTTAACAACCAAGTGAGAAACCGCATTTGAGGAAACGGTGTTAAGAACTTGATGATAAGCTTTTCTAAACTCCAAAACTTGAAAAGCAGTGAAACAACAGAAAAGTACAGGTAGTGGATATTGGAGATTTTTGGGACAGTACCGTCTCTGCAGTTGCTCCCTTTATCCCAAGTAGCTGATTTAAGGCTCCGCTATCATCGGCCTTCTTAGGTGCAGAAGCAGGTACAGTGGGCTTAACTGCCAAAAAAAGCCACTTCGCAATAAGCAGAAGCCAATACATAATAGTGCCCAAAATTTAAGAAAAAAATTTGGACTGTGTGACCAAGAAATGCCAAGACACTGTTCACAGCAGGAATAGGAGTAGGCATGTGCCTCAGCAAGAGACTGATTGACATGCAAAGACTGCTGACTTGGGGTTGGCTGAATACACAAGGTCCAAGTTCGTATTGATTGATATCAAAAAAAAGTCATCAACTATCACACGTGCAGAAGGAAACTGGGTTGGAAACTTGTAAAATAATACAGCTGGAGCGTTGATCACAATACCTTCATCTGTGCCAACATCCGCAGCCCTGATCTTCGGTCTACCTGTACAATCACAACGGTAAATAACTTGTCAAGGGAATGAATAACTAGTCTCAATGCCTAAGCTTCGACACTTTTTAATCATTATACATATACAAGCACCACAGAGCAGATGGGCTAATGGAAATGCCTGTGAATTCTACGCTGCAGTCAAGCAAGCCAGGAGTTGAACATAAAGAAGAGATCAAAACTTGCGAGTCTGTAACAACAGGCAAAACAGAGATAGCTGATTGTTCGATGTTCCAAATTCAACAAGTTTGTACCAGTTTCAATCAAAGCAACATGCACAGAATAATACTGAAGCCTGAATGCCTGTCTGCCCCTCTCTCTCTCTCTCTCTCTCTCTCTCTCTCTCTCTCTCTCTCTCTCTCTCTCACACACACACACACACACACGCACGCACGCAGCCAGCCACGCACAGAGCTACCTGTTAGAGACCGTTGCTGCAGCCGTGTGGGAAGAGAAAGAGTATGAAAAGCATGTAAGTGTTGGGTAAATGCCTTGGACGACGCGACAGTGGAAGCGTGTTGCACATGAAGCAGGGAGCTCGGTGCCATAGCCATTTTGAGATAGTACCTCTGCCCAAATGCAATATATGTTGAGAGAGAGAGAGACGCCTAGCACATGGGCTTTGCAGTCAGCCTCCAGCCGGCGAGGAAGTACAGAGGTGCCGGTCGGCCGAAGCTGCGGGTCAGTGCGGACTAAGGCTGGGTTCAGACGGGGCGGCGGAAGAGAGAGAGAAAGGGGCGTGCCTCCTCCATGGCAACATCTCATTGGCTGGCAAAAAGCAAAGGTATTTCCGGACCCACCATTTCATGAGCGACCCTCCCACCCTCGGAAATGAGGTACTTCCACCCGAAAGCTGCACATCTTCAGCCACGTAGGAGATTGGTGCAATTCCAGCCATTGATTTGGTGTTGACCACTCAAACTGCTCACCCTCCCTCCGCTTTGTGTGAATTCTATGGGTGGCGGAACAGGAAAATGCATTGTACTACCGCCGCCCCGTCTGAACCCACCCTAAGTAACACCCATATTTAAGAGAGGGAGGTAATGGGATCAAAGGCGGAGAAGCTCACGCGCGAAAGCCGAGGAGATCGCAGCCGGTAGTAGTCAAATCAAAAACTAAACCTGGACGGGCGCTAAACCAAAACAGTCTAAGAAATGCATATCACCTCACAATATAAGGCCATAAAAATGATTAGGCATACATGATATGTGCGTGGGTGAGGTGGTTAGCCTGTGTGACCCTCAGCTCGGATTACAAAGTCACCGGTTCAAAACCCAGCAGCGCGCCTCATTTTTCTCGCTGGCCGAGTTTATTGTGCCTCGCTTTTTGTGCGGCCGTGTTTAGTGCGCCTCGAGATCATGCCCCTCAACCTGGATCGTCGATCCCATTACTCCACCCCGCATTTAATATGGATGTTACTTAGTGACAAGGTTGGCCTGGTAATGGTGAAGGATCGGCTCTCTGCCAAAACCGTTTTGAGGGCTATCCGCACACATTACATTAGGTTGGGTTCAGACTAGAAGGGTGGAAGAAAAACACCTTTCCACCACTTCCAGGCGAACATAGGGAGCCTGGGAGCGCAGCTCTTCTGTCGCCCTAACATAGTATCTAGCAAGTGCGGATACAGATAAAAGGCTCTTCTTGATCCCAAGTACATAAAGTGCATCAACAAGTGTGAAAGAACTGCCATTCGCAGCAATCATCACAATCTTTCCCATTCCCTTAACCGGATAAGAGGCATTGTTGGCACAAGTGACTGAATTCTCATGAGGGACATCCTCGAGAGAGGTAAACAAGCCACGATAAGAGTTAATGTGCTTTGTAGTACCACACATGAGCATTAGCAGCAACTGACATACATGCATCATGGAGAGAAGGACATAAGTGCACTCTGCACTAAAAGCCCATTCTACATCAACATCAGCATCACATCCTTTCACAAAAGACTCAATAATAGCTGCACTTGTAGTGGAACCAACCTCTTTCTTCTTAGCCTCTTTTGCAATTTCAGATACTGTTTGATCAAGTGATCATTAGCTTTACAATAATGGCAACGCATCTTCTTTTTGCCCTTTTCACCATGATTTGCAGACGAAGTGTTGCTAGTAAAGTATTGAAAACAAACAAGTGAGTTGCCACTAGACGAAGAACCATATTAAGTGGCTATAGTACCACCTTTTCTTGGAGCAGCAATAAAAGCATGTTCAAGTGCACATTGTTTAGCCTTGTATGAGCCTGCACATCTCTTACATCTCAACGAGCTTGCTCAGTCGTAGGCAAAACGGCTCTAGCAGTAGTGACCCTGTGGTGACCACCAAAACCTACAACATCCTCAACATCTCCTACATCCTCAAAACCAGGTTGTACATAAATGCCATGCACAACATTCCAAACATTCTTCTACACAAGGACATGTTGCATCATGTAATCCCACATAGGGTAATTGTCCCCATCCAATTTATGCTGAGCCGCAAACATCTTGAACACATCTGTGTTGTTGTCAGCCATGGTGAATGCCTGCACCTGATGTGAAAACTTCCCGAAAAGAGGATAAATAAATTAGGACTCAGCAATGCTGCATTTGTAGTGGAACCAGCATTTGCAGTGGAACCACCCTCTTTCTTCTTAGCCTCTTTGGCCTTCAACTTAGGACACTGCTTGATCAAGTGATCATTAGCTTTACAATAATGGCAACGCATCTTCTTTTTGCCCTTATCACTAGAATTTCCGACGAATTGCTGCCAAAAGAAGCAGTAGGAACAGAAGTTTTACCACTCGCAGCAGAACCATAAGAAGTGGTTGCATTGTTGTTACCACCCTTTCTTTGGAAAGCAATAAAAGCATGTTCAACTGCACGCTGCCTTGTCCTGTTTTTTTTGGAAAGTGACTCTTGCAACAGCAATGTGCATAATGCATCAAACTTGACAACTTCACTATTTCCTTGGGTCATCAGTCTCCAAGTACTAGCAAAAGTCTGGTAGGAATCTGGTAAGGCATCAAGAACAGTCTGCACAAGGGAACTATCTGAAATGACTTCACCTGCAGAAATAACTTGCTCATTGATATCCTTGACACCAGCAAGGAAAGTGTCCATATCATCTTCCTCATGCATAATCTTCGACTCCAGCTCTTTACGCAGCAAAGCAATTTTAGCCTCATTGCGACTTGCATAAAGACCAGCCAATATATCCCAAGCCTGTTTTGCAGATTTTGTTGAACGGATGTGAGGAACAATGGTGCGCTTCACAGACAACGCAATCAATGCATGAGCTTGCGCATCCTTTACATCCCAACGAGCTTGTTCTGTCGTAGGCAAAACAACTCTAATAGCAGCAATCCTTGTAGCAAGACCTGCAACATCCTCAACATCACCTACATCCTCAGAACCAGGACGTACATCAATGCCTTGCACAATATTCTAGATGCCCTTTGACACAAGAACATGTTGCATCATATAAGCCCACATAGGGTAATTGTTCCCATCCAACCTGTCCTCAGCATCAAACATCTTGAAGACATCTTGTTGTTGTCAGCCATGATGAATGCTGCACCTGATGTGAAAACTGCTCGAAAATAGGAGAAACGAAACGGGAACAACACGTGCTATATAGCACAAACCGTAGAAGACTGTAAGGCAACTGTTATGCAGAAATCGGCACTGACAGAAATTCTGCACAAAATGACGAAATTGCCTGTGCAGGCCTGCCTGTAGTGGAAACGGAGGCCGAAATGAGCCCGAATAAGAAATCTGAGCAGACTGAGCTCTACGAGCACACCCGAAATATTTATCGACCTGCGCACACTCGCCAAACCTCATTGTAATCAGAGAAAGTGAGCAGGCGTGTGCTGGAGCAACTGGCGACTAAGCCCGGGAGGACGTAACCTGCTCTAATACCAATTGTTGGAATTAGGGTTGCAGAGAAACGCACACAGCTTGGAGAAGACGAAGGAATCTCAAGGCACACAATAGAGAGTGTGTTACTTAGTGTGCAATGGGAAGATAGATAGCCCTAGAGTGATGGGCGTATACACAATGCTCGTAGGAAAAAACCTCCTAAAGAGGGAAAAAATGCCCCGGCGGTCCTAGTGTGTTCACACACATCACTACCACATGTATATGGTAACAATTCTTTCACTTGTTTAATTAAAAATTGCCTCAGCATTGCGACATGCTCCCAAATTCCATTCCAATTCCTCAGTGAACTTTCCATTTTGTACTTTATTCTAGTAGAGAATTTGATTTTTTCGAATGCACCACATCTAGTAACCTAATTATTTGTTAAAATCTCTTGAGACCCACTTCTTTGTAGAGGACATATATATACTTCTCTCTTGTGAAAAACTCTCCCTACTTTGAGCTCTCATATATTTTTAATTGGAGAAGCACTCTCCCTAAATTGAGGTCTCGTATACTACTATTTGGAGAAATACTCTCCCTAAATTGAGCTCTCAAGACTCACTTCCGTTTCCACAAGCTTCGAGTTGCCATCTTTGCATTGGGACGTCTTCTAGATCACATACCACTTCACTCCTAGAGATGGGAAGCCAAACCGATGCCCTCATTACCGGTGGCATATATGGGGCTAACGTTAGTATGCATGCCGAGGGGGGATCATGGAAAGGTGCCCTTTTCAAACAAATAATGCATCTGCTCATATTGGTGTTGATACCGATAGTTATGCCATCGCATATTCTCACGCCCCACTATAAATGTGAGGGCATGTGAGTGCCTTGCCTCTTGATCACACATACCGACACATGCACATACATATGCACATACACATGTATGTTTCATTTAATTAGTCTATTTTTATTAATTTTGTTAACTAATTACTATTTTAAAAAAGAAAAATTTACCAATAAGTTAAAAAAAACAAAATAAATAATAAATAATAAAGACATTAAAAACCAAAAATAAAAATTATTGCATAGCAAATTAGAGAAGTAGAGAGAGAGAGAGAGAGAGATTTAAGAGGAGTACTTTTTTGTAGTTTTTGATAATTCAAATGCATCTTTCTCGATTGGTTGCAAATGCCTTGATGTGAGTGGTTTGGTACTTATGTCTTTTAAGATGTGGATACATTTTTTTCATGTCTTTGGTATGATGCATTTTGTGATGCCAAATGGTTTGTTGCAGTTTTCCATTATGCTACAAAATCCATCAATTGGTGTGGCTATCATGTTGCATCCATTTTCTATAACATATTACTTTTGAACATGTTATGCATATCTGGCTTGAGATGTATTGTTATCCTTAGTCATATGGTTTTTGTACCAATTTTTTGGGCTGGAGTTGGAGAAATGGCATACCATTGTAATGCTTTCGTCATCAATGTACTTTTGTTTTGCATTGTGTAGGAAGTAGGTTCATGTCGGTTGGTGTGGCTATGATGTCGCATCCATCGTTGGGGTAAAGGTGTTGCGTCGTTGCCCGGGGCCGAACGTCTGGTGTTCGACCGCCTACCATGCATTCCTTATTCTTCTTATACCTAAAAGAATAAGGAGCTTCTCTCATTCTAGATTTTCTCCACCCACACAACACCTTGCACTCCCTCCTTCTCCCCTTCTCGCACGCACACACCGCATTGCACACATGCATTCCATGCACTACACTCTTCAACTGGCATCAGAGCCACAACGATGATCGGCACACGCACAACAACTTCTCAGCGATCGGCATGGAAGCAACTGAGCTCGGCCATGGAGGCTTGAGCTTGGCAATAGGAGATCTTGCACGATGGAACCAGACTGGAGTGTTTTAGTGAGGACCTACCTGTTACCATATACATGTGGTAGTGATGTGTGTGAACACACTAGGACCGCCGGGGCATTTTTTCCCTCTTTAGGAGGTTTTTTCCCCCGTGCATTGTATATACGCCCATCACTCTAGGGCTAACTATCTTTCCATTGCACACTAAGTAACACACTCTCTATTGTGTGCCTTGAGCTTCCTTCGTCTTCTCCAAGCTGTGTGTGTTTCTCTGCAACCCTAATTCCAACAATTGGTATCAGAGCAGGTCACGTCCTCCCGGGCTTAGTCGCCAGCTGCTCCAGCACACGCCTGCTCACTTTCTCCGATTTCAGTGAGCTTTGGCGAGCGTTCGCAGGTCGACAAATATTTTGGGGATGTTCGAATAGCTCGGTCTGCTCAGAATTTTGATTTGGGCTCATTTCAGCCTCCGTTTCCACTACAGGAAGTACTGCACAGGCTATTTCGTCATTTTGTGCAGATTTTCTGTCAGTGCCGTTTTCTGCATAACAGGTGCCTTATAGTCTTCTACGATTTGTGCTATATAGCACAAGTTGTTCCCGCTCCATTTCTCCTATTTTCGGGCAGTTTTCACATCAGGTGCAGCATTTACCATGGCTGACAACAACAACACAGATGTGTTCAAGATGTTTGCTGCTGAGGACAGGTTGGATGGGGACAACTACCCTATGTGGGCTTATATGATGCAACATGTTCTTGTGTCAAAAGGTGTCTGGAACATTGTGCAGGGCATTGATGTACGTCCTGGTGCTGAAGATGTAGGCGATGTTGAGGATGTTGCAGGTCTTGCTGCAAGGATTGCAGCTATTAGAGTTGTTTTGCCTACGACACAACAAGCTCATTGGGATGTTAAGGATGCGCAGGCTCATGCATTGATTGCGTTGTCTGTGAAGCGCACCATTATTCCTCACATTCGTTCAGCAAAATCTGTGAAACAGGCTTGGGATATTCTAGCAGGTCTTTATGCAAGCCGCAATGAGGCTAAAATTGCTTTGCTGCGTAAAGAGCTAGAGTCGAAGATTATGCATGAGGAAGATGATATGGACACTTTCCATGCTAGTGTCAAGGATATCAATGAGCAACTCATTTCTGCAGGTGAAGTCATTTCGGACAGTTCCCTTGTGCAGACTGTTCTTGATGCCTTACCAGATTCCTACCAGACTTTTGCTAGTACTTGGAGACTGATGACCCAAGGAATCCTGAAGTTGTCAAGTTTGATGCATTATGCACATTGCTGTTGCAAGAGTCACTTTCTAGAAAAAACAGGACTAGGCAGCGTGCAGTTGAACAGGCTTTTATTGCTTCTCAAAGAAAGGGTGGTAACAGTAATGCAGCCACTTCTTATGGTTTTGCTGCGAGTGGCAAAAATTCTGTTGCTAATGCTTCTGGTGGCAGCACTTCGTCTGGCAATTCTGGTGATAAGGGCAAAAAGAAGATGCGTTGCCATTATTGTAAAGCCAATGATCACTTGATCAAGTCGTGTCCTAAGTTGAAGGCCAAAGAGGCTAAGAAGAAAGAGGGTGGTTCCACTGCAAATGCTGGTTCCACTACAAATGCAGCCATTGTTGAGTCTTCTATGAAAGGAGATTGTGATGCTGATGTTGATGCAGAATGGGCTTTTAGTGCAGAGTGCACTTACAATCCTGTTGTCCATGATGCATGCTTGTCAGTTGCTGCAGATTCACATGTGTGGTATTTCGACAGTGGTGCTACAAAGCACATTACCTCACATCGTGAATTGTTTACCTCTCTCGAGTCTGTCCCTCATGGGAATTCAGTCACTTGTGCCAACAACGCCTCTTATCCAGTTCAAGGAGTTGGAAAGATTGTGCTCACTGCTGCTAATGGCAGTTCCTTCACACTTGTTGATGCACTTTATGTACCTGGGATCAAGAAGAATCTCTTGTCTGTATCCGCACTTGCTAGACTTGGACTTGTAGTCAAATTTGTGGATGACAGATGTACAGTTCATGATCTCAGTTTTGGTGATGAAATTGTTGCATCTGGGCTTTTGTGCCGTGGGCTGTATAAGCTCACTTTGTATGACAAGTGTGGACAAAATTTTGCAAATGCTGTTGCAGATTCAAGGGCTATTTCAGATGCAAAACTTTGGCATGCACGTTTTGGTCATCTGAATTTTGCCAGTTTGCTGCGTTTGCAGAAATCTGATATGGTTGCTTCTTTGCCGCCTCTTGAAGCACCTGTCAAACATGTTTGTGAAGGCTGTATTCTGGGTAAAATGCAGCGTTCTAAGTTTCCAAAGGATGGTTCAGTTAGGGCCACATGCAGGTTGCAGCTTGTGCATAGTGATGTTTGTGGGCCCATGCAAACTCCGTCCTTGGGCAATTACCTGTACTTCGTGACTTTCATTGATGATTACTCCAGGCATGCATGGGTATTTCCGCTTAAAGCGAAGTCCGAAGTTTTTATGTGCTTCAAACAATTTTTGGCTATGGCTGAAAATGTCTCAAAATGTACTATGGGCACCCTCCGTTCCGATCGAGGGGGGGAGTATATGTCTCATGAATTTAATGCATTTCTGGCTAGTCGTGGGATAAAACACCAATGTACAGTGCCTTATACACCTCAGCAAAATGGTGTTGCTGAGAGGAAAAACAGGTCACTAATGGAAATGGCACGATGTATGGTCAAAAGTCAAGCTTTGCCGCATTCTTTTTGGCTTGAGGCCATCATGTGTGCCACTTATGTACTTAACAGGTGTCCTACGAAAGCTTTGCAGTCTATTACTCCATATGAAGCATGGCATGATAGAAAGCCTTCTATTGAGCACATGCGTGTTTTTGGCTGTTTGGCATATGCTTTGGTGCCACAAGTGCAGCGCAGAAAATTGGATGATAAGGCTGTCAAATGTATTTTTGTTGGTTATAGTGCTGAAAGCAAAGGTTACAGGTTGTATCATCCGCAAAAAAAACGTATTCTGGTTTCACGGGATGTAGTGTTTGTGGAAGACTCTGTTCAGCCCTTGCTGTCATGTACTAGAGACAGTAATGTAAGCTCACAGGACATTTATGACACTTTGTTGCCTCTTTTCAGTGGTGGAAATACGAATGTAAGTTCCAATGAGGCAAATGTACAGCCTATGGGGGTTTCTGAAAATGTTTTAGAACAGCCTATTACTGATGCAGATGTACATGATGTACTTGATGAGGGAAGGGCTGAAAATGAGCAGGCTAGAGGTATGCCAAAATGGCTAGTGCACACTTTGCGTGACAGTAAATTGGATGCACCTTTATCTAGTCGTACTCGTTCAGGCTCTCGCCATGCATCTTATGCATCAGATTGTTATGCTTTGGCTGTGTCTAGTTTACATGATGTTGAGGAGCCTCTGTCTTTTGATGAAGCGCAGAATTCAGAAAATTGGATTGCTGCCATGAAATCAGAATATGATGCACTTATAGAGAATGACACATGGACTTTATGTGATTTGCCTCCTGGCAAAAAGGCCATTGGTACGAAGTGGGTTTACAAGTTGAAACGCAAGCCGGATGGTGAGATCGATCGCCATAAGGCTCGACTTGTTGCAAAGGGTTATGCACAACAAAAAGGCATAGATTATGAAGAGACTTTTGCTCCCACTTGTCGTATGACTACTGTACATTTTCTATGTGCATTGGCAGCTCATTTTGGTTGGGATGTACATCAATCAGACATTGTTACTGCTTTCTTGAATGGTGACATATTTGAGGAAGTTTATGTAACGCAGCCTCGCGGTTTGTCATAAAAGGACAAGAGGACAAAGTGTGCAAATGTAAGAAGGCTTTGTATGGGTTGAAGCAATCTCCTTGTGCTTGGTATGAGAAAGCTGACACTCATTTGGTTAAACGAGGCTTTCGTAACAGTCCAACAGAAAGCACATTGTATGTAAAGCGTGAGGATGATGTATTTCTCATTGTGGTTCTTTATGTTGATGATTTGCTGATCACTGGACCAAATGAGAGACATATTGCTGAATTTAAGGCTGATTTGAATGCTACTTTCAAGATGAAAGATTTGGGGCTGTTGCATCATTACTTGGGTATAAAGTTTAAGCAGTGTGATGGTGGTATTGCCTTGTGTCAGAAAAGTTACATAGAGACATTGCTATGTAAGTTTGGACTTGAGGATTGCAAACCTATTGCCACTCCCATGGAAACAGGTTTGAAGTTTAGTCTACATGATGCTGGCGATCCTGCTGATGTCACTCTTTACCAAACTGTTGTTGGCTGCCTCATTTATGTATGCAACACGAGGCCAGATATTCAGTTTGCAGTCTCGCAGGTCAGCAGATTTATGCATAGTCCAGGGTCTAAGCATTGGCAGGCTGTCAAGAGGATTTTCCGCTACCTTAGTGGCACTTTACATCTTGGCTTGTTTTATCCCAAGGGGGGATCATTGCCGCCAGACTTACATGCTTTTTCGGACTCAGATTGGGCTGGTTGTTTTGACACGCGAGTGTCCACAAGTGGTTTTTGTTTCATGCTTGGCAGTTCATGTATATCATGGTTGAGCAAGAAGCAACCTACTGTGGCCACTTCGAGTTGTGAGGCTGAGTACAGGGCAGTCTTCACAGCTACGGTTGAGTGTGTATGGCTCAGACGCCTTATGGCTGACTTGGGTGTTGGACAGGACACTGCCAACACTATCTACACTGACAGTCAGAGCGCATTGGCAGTTGCGAGGAACCAGTTTTTCATGCTCACACAAAGCACATTGAGGTGCATTACCACTATGTCAGGGAGAGGCTCTCAGCAGGAGAGATCAGCTTGGCTTATGTGCCAACACAGGACAACCTTGCAGATCTTTTCACAAAGGCATTGTCTCGTGAGAAGCTTGAAGCTTTCCGCAAAGCTTTGGGCTTACTCCCCTTTGTGGACTGATCCTGTCCTCAGGGCATGGCACTTCCCTTTACTCATGTGCCAGCTCTCGTTCACCGCATCACTCCAGGGGGGATTTGTTACCATATACATGTGGTAGTGATGTGTGTGAACACACTAGGACCGCCGGGGCATTTTTTCCCTCTTTAGGAGGTTTTTTCCCCCGTGCATTGTATATACGCCCATCACTCTAGGGCTAACTATCTTTCCATTGCACACTAAGTAACACACTCTCTATTGTGTGCCTTGAGCTTCCTTCGTCTTCTCCAAGCTGTGTGTGTTTCTCTGCAACCCTAATTCCAACACTACCAAGGGATGAGGCGAGATCTTGGATCTCGAGCTCCAGATGCACGCAGCCCCCCCTCTTAGAAAGAGGGAATCTTGAGAATATTGGGGATCTGTAGGAATCAGAGCTTGAAATCTTGAAGGGGGGATTTTGCAGCATGCTTTGAAATGGCCACTGAAAAGCTTGGAATCTTTGTGCAGAGGATCATATGCTAACTCCCCTACCTTCCCAAGTATTGTGTGTACTGTGTAGACACACAAACACACAATTTGCGCACAGGCGGCATCTGCAAGTTGATTGAGTGTTTGAGGGAACATAGTAGCTTAGGAAATGAAGTAGGGATCTTGGGGGGGGGGGGGGGGGGGGGGGGGGGGGTTTATACGCATCATTTTCAAATTTGTATTGCAAATCTACGTGCAACAAATCAAGTATCCAAGGGGGCAGCTTTGGTAAAGTGGGTGGCTTTGCAATCCGATGCCCTGGTTTCTCGACCCATGCGATGGCAGCCATAGCTTGGAAAGTGGAGATTCTACAATCGGGCAAATTATGAAGCTTTTGGGGGGAGTAAGCTTTGAAATCGGTAGGCAACACTGAAGTACCATTGCACAAGAAAGCAAAGGGGGGAAATCAGGCAGCGTGGCAAATCTTGCATAGGCAGTGTTGGACTAAGGAATTTCTCAAAAAAAACGTAAGTGCATAAATCGGATAAAGCTCAATAGCTTGCAAAGTGACGCAGTAGCATCACTTTGCGCAGTAGCATGCGCAGATCATGGATTGCCCTTAGGGTTGAAGGTGTGGAAGATTGTGCGCATACACACACACACACACACACACACACACACACTCAATTCATAGTCGACAAAGCTTCAAATAAGAAGTAGTTTTTTTCTTAATCACTCTTAGATTGTGTTGCCACACACATGAAAGAGAGAGAGAGAGAGAGAGAGAGAGAGAGAGAGAGAGAGAGAGAGAGAGAGAGAGAGGGGAAGCTGACATCAAAGGTAGAAAGAAAGAGAAACAATTTTGGACTCTCTTGGTCACACAGAGAGAGAGAGAGCGTGCGCATGCATTTGACGTGCGCACGTGCGCACACACACAGGAGTGTGCAGGCACAAGCGAGTAATCCCAATTTTCCCCGTCATTGACACGATCCTCCGATGGTGACTTCTTTTTTTGACATTTGCTTAGCATTGGTGATTTGTGGCAGCTCTTGGATCGGAGAGCTAGGACATCCCAGTTGAGAGAGTTTCTCTCGAATGACTTTGCTTCTTCTCAGCATCAACTCAACTCTCGTCGGTTTTCTTCTTGGCTTCATATTGGCGGCTTGGCCTTGGCTTTGAGCATCGGCGGCTACGACATCAGTGATCTCTTTTGTTCGATGGCAAAAAAATTGGCATCGCCCAGGTTTCTTCTCGGCTTCAACATAGCAAGAGCAATTTGGCTCTGCTCTAGCGTAGCTTCGCTAGTGACTCCCCTCCCACGTCCCATACCAGAGGGAATTTTCTCTAACGGACATCCCTCGGCACCCCGGCTTCCCGACCTAGACACAGCAGGAGACAGACAAGCGAGAGCAGCATCAGCTCTCATCTAGCCCCCATCCGAAGTGGCCCGGCTTTGACGGTACTCCCATTTTTTTAACTTTTAGGGACACACCAACACATAGCGGCTCCCATATAGGCGGCTCTTGGATGGTGATTTCAACCACATGCAGCTCGTTGATTGTGCTTTGTGTCTAGTTTTTGACGACGTGTTTTCTCACCGATGAGGTAGTGTCATAAAATCTAATATCTAACTTTACGAAATGATTTTCTCATATTAAACTGATCATTTAATGTGGGAGAATAAATGGGAACAAGAGTTAGAATAGAAACATGTGCTTCTAACCTATCTCAATAGGGGACCAAAAGGAGAGATGGTTGCATTTCAATAGGGGTCCAAAAGGAGATGGTCTATCAAAGAGCAATGTGCAATAAGTACTTCTAGACTTACCTCAAAAGGGGACCAAGAGGACAGCTGGTTACATCTCAATAGGGGTCCAAAAGGAGGTAGTCTATCAAAGAGCAACGTGCATCTAATGGAGCTTAAAAGACCTTAGGGTTAGCTTCATTAAAGACCTCCAATGGTTAGTGTTAAAAGTCCTTTGACCTTAGGCAAGCTAGGACTGAGCTTGAGGTGGGAACCCGACCTAAGATTGAGGTCATGCTTGATGACTAAGGTGCTTGAGGTGCTTGTCATGCTTGATGACTAAGGTACTTTAGGTGCTTGTCATACTTAACGAGGAAGGTGCTTGAGAAGCTTCCTATGCATAAAAGTCCCAAAGTTAGGGGAATCTTTGACTTAACCTTCCACTCACCCATAGGGCAACCCTTTTCTCAAAGGGCACATGGGACACATGTTAGACCCTCCCTATGCTTAACCACATGGTGTGCTTGAATGCTATTGGTTGGGCTAAAGAGGGGTCCAATGAGCTTATAGTTTCATCCAACAAATGTCTAGATATTTTCAAGCTACTTGATTTCACTTGATTTCACTTTTGCATTCCATCCTAAGTTTAATGGTCAAACATAAGTCACTAATCACACTATCATTGATTTATTGAAAGCTTATGTATCTTCTCAACCAAATAAATGGGATGATTACCTGCATATTTTATAGTTTGCTTATAACAATATCACTCACTTTGCTATAGGTAAATCTCTATTTGAGGTTGTGTATGTTCACTCTCTTCCTACCCTTGCTTTACGTCTTTCTAACATTATGCCTGTTGTAAATACTTTCACTACAAATTTTTATGACATTTATAAAAGTGTTCACTCTGCTATTAAGCATTCACAAGAACTTTACACTAAGCATGCTAATAAGCACCGCAAAGCACATGAATTTAAGAAAAGAGACTATATTATGCTTTGAATTGAAAAGAGAAGAATTGAAAGTGTTGATATAAATGTTTTTATAAAGCTTTCTCCTTGTTTTTATGGTCCATTCAAGATTTTTGATGTGAAATGATGTTCATTTTGCTTAGAATTACCTTCACACTAGCACATTCACAATGTATTTCATGTTAATTTATTACAACCTACAACATCATATATATGAGGATCCACCTACACTTGTAGATCAAGAAGAGAAACTCATCCTTGACTAAATAGTTGATCATGAGACCACCACCACATCCTAGAGAAGGTGCTAAGTGGATGCTTGAAAATTTTCTTATAAACTTTTTAGATCTTGTCCACACTTTTAATCACTCACGGTGTAGTTGATTCTCTATTGAGCAATCGAGGACAATTGCTATCCCTATTGGGAGGGATGCTATGAGTTTGGACACCCTCCTGTTGTATGTGATTAGCATTACAATTGGGATAGCAGGCATGTAATGGTTAATTACGGTGCTGTCTTTTATTTTTACTAATAGCGAGATTGATGTTGTGTAGATTGGAAGTCTGGGAATTGAGGAGAAGGTGCCAAATAATCTCTTTCAAAAAATTTATTTGCATAGTGTTTTAGTTATTTTTCCTATAAGGTTTCATTGTATATATCTAGTGAGAACTCACCCTATAAAGGGTCATGCAAGAAGTGCTAGCCACCACTCATGGACTAAAGTGTAAAGAAGTGCTAGCTCTAGCTTTTGTTCTCCCAATATCCCAACACATTTGTAGAAGGGTTCATGGTATTTAAAGCACCATCAATTATTAATTGTTTTCTATAATTTTGCGTTTATGCCTAAATGTTGGTCAATTTGTTGCTAATTTTTAGAAGAGGCATGTGTGGTACTTGTTTTATTGTTCTTACATTCTAGTTGGTCCGAAAGAAGTGTGTGTGTGCATGAGCAAGTTGTTCATGGCTTGTTGTTGTAGTAAATGTGGCCATAAGCATCAAGATAGGTAGAGTGAAAGTCAAAGATTGTTCAAATTTTTGTGCAGAGTGTGGGGTCATTTGGCTATTGCTATTTCAGATGGCCACCTCAAGACTATCTGCAACAACTACAACAAAGAAGCCTATATTTCTCTAGATAAGTGACAGTACTGATATTGAGTTGTTTCTCTCCTCAATCATTTATAGACAGTCCTAAAAAAATGAATGGTAAACTTGGGTCACAATTACTCCCAATATTGTTGAGTAATCTATGTACTCGATACATTTAGAGATTGGATAGTGAAATGAATAAATTTTACAAAGTTTAGTCAGATAATATACAAGCACCCATATCGAGCCATCACCTCGTATGGTGGTTGGTAGATCACAATGAATCTCACACGGGTACTGCACCTATGGTGCATTATGCTTCATAAGCCTCCAATTCCATGAATTTGCATGTCATTTCAAACCTGCCTTTGCTAAATACTAGGGCCCATAACACCTAGTGTGCATGCATTGAGCAAAAACTGATCCGATCCTGCATTTTATTGACTATAGTTGCCAATGCTTATGTCGGATGTTATGCTCATAGAACACATGGAAGAGAAGGAAAAATAGTTTTATGAAAAGAAACTAAATACTTACCACTATCATCATTTGAAAGCCTTGCTAACACATTTGGACCATAATAGAATGTGAACATGAATCACATCTAGGTACAAACAATGAAACATTTTCATTCATAGATCATAGCCTTATTATATGCTTAACAACCATCTGTTAATGTTGTTCAACAATACTTGTAGCCCTAACAAGTCTTGCTTGTTATTCAAAAAAATTTGGCCACTGAAATTATTCCTAATACTACTCTCAAAATGGTATGATAAACGGATTTGATCAGCACCGAGGGACTTTGTTACGACACAATATTATATAAATAGAGGCCATTGTCAGTCCCCAAAGACTCATATACTCCCCATGTGGAATATGTCTCATATAATGATGTCAAAAAATATGACACCCATCAAGTACGAGATGTACTTGTGTGTGGAGGTAGCTGTAAACACTCTACGATATGAGTGATAGGACCCTCATAAGCTTTGTCCCGCATTAGCTAAACCAAACTTCATGAGTTTCTAGACAATGTTGCAGACCTTTGTGACTAACAACATGTGCCAAACAAAATCCTACTATGTAGGCCTATAACTGTTTCAATAAGGAGTTAACCCTTGATTGTAGTTGAGAGACAAAGTAACAAGCTGTAAAAATGTTACGTATTATACTACTTGCCCAAAATCCTTTGCTCATACATGACCTTGTCATGTGTCTAAGAAGTTAAGTGGATGAAAGATCTTGCGCATGTGCATCCCACAGGAGGTCAAGTGCAATTTTCAAACTGATGCCATTGGGTGTTGCCTTGGCTATCTGAACCCCTTGGCTAGATCTTGCAAATCCATAACCCTTTGCTAGATCTTGCAAATCCAAACCCCTTCGTTAGATTCTGCAAAGAAATTGCTTAAACTATCAGTTACATGTGACCAATGTAGTCTATCGTGCACCAATATTGATTGTAAGCAACTTGGTAAGTTGAACTTATCTTTTATCCCTTGGCAGATTGAAAATTTCTTTTCTTGAAAGTACAATTTTGAAGAGGCCAATCAGTGACCCTCAACACTTATGGAGTGATTTTTTTTCATTAGCTAGGTCAATACCCCTGAAAATACCATTCCTATAGACACAATTAGTGTAGTAGACTACAGAACAGATCCTTTGAAGGTGTAATCTTATTCATAACTAGATCTTGAAACAATCATACCTCCCCATGAAAAGAAGAGAAAGATTCCCAACACCAAAAAGAAGGTAGTCGTACTAGATATTCTTTGTTTTTTTTGGGTTTTTTTATAACATGAGATTACCTGCCTTGAGTCTCTCTTAGCAAATTTATGTTATGCTATGAATTAGTTTCTTGTTTCTTTTTGGAGAAAATTGAATGAATTAAAAACAAGAAAAGTGTACAAAAAACCCCTTAGGAAGGAAAGGGGTACCTAGTCTAGCAAAACTACAACAAGACATCAACATACAGAAAGGAAATTAAGAATGATACGCATTCTAGAAGGTTCATAGAGAGCAAGGATCACATCTGTCCATATTTCCCATCTGAGGATTTTTTGCAAACATTTTACATCCATATCTGAGGCTTCTGAAACCTGACTTAAAGATCTCCTATTCATAGCTCCCTTAATACTAATGGGTAAAGGTAAAGTGGAAGAGGAAAAAGACTACACAAAGAGAGCATTATTTCTTTCTCTCCGAATGTGACTTAGAAACACCCCTTTGATGCAGGTCCATAGGGGTACATCACTGAAACAACATTCCCCTAGCAGAAGTGATCTCCGATTGAGCTTGGCCATATCAACACAAAAAACCCTTTGAAGTTGCACATTGAGTTGTTAGATGAAGTGACAATGGACAAAAAGGTGGACCAAAGTTTCTTCAGAGCCCTTGCACCTTAGACAAACACCATTTGAAATCCCCAGTTTTTTTGCTTTTTCCCCAATCCAAAAACCTTGATGGAGGATAAGCCGCATCACGCAATTGTGCTTGATGTTGAGAGGATAATCCCAAATGCATTTGAGTCTATAGCTCCATTAATTTGCAGACCAGGAAAGAGCCCATTTGAGGTTGAGCTTTTTCACCAATTTTTTTTTCCATAATCTGTTGTGAAGCAGAATGGTGATAAATGTGTGAACACACTTGGTCTAAGGAGATAGTGTGTCCCTTGAAACACCTTTGAATCCTTGATAGAAGATAGCATACCTTGAGAGAAGAAGCTCAACACCCCCCCTGAATAATCTGAAATCTGCCCAGCATTCCCTGCAGAATGAAAAAATTACCATCTTTGTAGACATATTTCCAACATCTAATACCTGCTTTGAAGCACTTATGTGCTCTTCTAGATAGCACACTGCCTTCATTGGCCCTAGAATTATCGAACCAAATAGAATCCTATTGCGGGAGCGAATCACACCACTTATAAAGTGCACGCAACACAACCTAGATCAACATAATGTCAATCGAGGACACAGATGACACGATAGGCGCACGGAGGCAATCCACGCATACAACACTCTGGGAGGCTAACTAAACCACAATCAAGAATCTCACTTCTCTCAACTACACCACCCAACCCACATACACACAAATGGAAGGAAACTCACCAAACCATACCAAAGTCGCAGGAAACTTAAGGAACACATACACTTGTCCCAAAGCCTCTACACTCAAAACTCTCACTCTAAACCCATTTGCAAAAAAACACATATGAAGACAGAGCCAAATTTTGAAAGTGCTCAAAACTGAAATCTATGAGTACCTATGTGTAGCTTATGTCACCATGATTCTAATGACTACTTGCACACAAAAAACAGACATCGTTTGATATACTTATGGCTGCAAATAGCTCATAAATGCATGAGCTTGAGTTCTCCGTTCCGTGTGGAATGCTTGGCATTGATGCCTAGCTCTCTTCAAGCCTATTGTAATGGTGCAATCGAATCTCCAACGTGATGAATGAGCGGGGAGTAGTGCTAGGATGAAGCTCATGCTCTCTCTCTTTCTCTTTTACACACATTCAATGGCAGCATAAAACTTGATTATGATAAAAGTTATCTTTACAAAATGACCTAGGTACCTTATATACTAAGGCTACCATAGGTTAAACCTAAAATCAAGTTCAAGGGGTAAAATGGAATTGTATGTACAATCTGGAAGTGCCATTGCACCCTGGCTTCTGCCACTAGACTAACTACTCATTATGGATGATGTTTTTAACCATAATCCGCAACATTTCATAACTCTCAAAAAATAATGCTTTGTTGAGGTATGTCGTGCTATTGACCTATGGGTCAAAACGCCCCCTTCCAATTCATGTCGTCCGTGACATGACCTAGTTGTCAATGTCGGTGTGGTCTTTGTTGTCGTTTTTGCTTTTGTTGCTCTGTTGCTTGTACTTTTGTCAAACCACAACAAGAATTATGATCCATGAAAATCATAATTGATGACAAACTTTGTGTCCTTCACATGCAAGACCCGAGCTGCAACATCTGTTGCTATCATTATAGGGCTATTGCCAGATCTAAATTAAAAAAGAAAAAAATCTCGTTCATCTTGACTCTTATCATCATGAATAGATAAAGCTCCATCGATCACTCGCTCCAATAACTCTGTCAATTTGAGTATTTCTCGTTCTTAGAAACAACTTCTACAATTTATAGTATTGAATGATTGGATTTCAGATCTTGTGAGCCAAACAAAACTTTGTAAGGATCTTGTAGAAATTGTCTGACTAGATCTTCAACTTCTTTACGCCAAGTTGCACTCTAATACAAAGTCTATCTGTCAGGCTGAATTTGGGAGAATTTTTTTGATGTGAGGTTCAAGACCCATATCCAACATTCAATCCACCTCATCAAGGACAAGATATGTAGCCCTGTGAAGATTGGTTTGTCTACCATTTGTGTCTGCTCTTCTTCGTTGGCAACTCCTTTGTTCCTGCATCAAGGTGGTCAAAGTCGCATTTGTCACTGTTAGCTTTTATGTGTGCTTTGTAAATCATTATACTACTTCTACTTGACACATGACTTAATTAAAGCGTGACAAACCCCAGTTAATTCTTCAAGTTAGTAACTTGCTTCAAAAGAGCCTTATCCGACATCATTTGTGATAGATGACCATCTATGAGCTATCATTGTCCATTTGTCCCCAAAGCTCATATACATGATGTACAGGGTATGAAGATGCCTCAGATTTGGCAAAAAATGCATCTTCGGCTAGGGGTTGGACTTTTATCCCTTTTTTAAATTATAAAATAACCCTTAGCTTGCATTCTCTATTCATAGCCTCGTGACAAAGTTTGGCTTAATTTGGACTTGTTTTTGGCTTTCCAAGCTAACTTCTTGGATTTTAGTCTTGAAAATGACTGATGGGCATCTTTGGCGCCTACTAGCTACCAAGCACATGTAGAACCAATGATGATGACCAGAATTTGGCTTGACTCCTGGTTGCTCATGCAGACATCTACCACGTTAGATGACTGAATTGTCATTTTTGTCCCTTCTGTTCTTGTCAATACTATTAGTCCCTTTTGTTTGTTAGGCTTCATTAAGTCACATACAAGATAGAAGATTTACAGTATACAGATCGACTTCTTGTATATGGCCTTGTAGTCGCATGAAATGTCTGATATGCAACTTTACACTTGATAGATGCTTTTGTTTAGTTGCATCACCAACTTCCTTTGTCCTTGTAGTCAATCCCGGAGTTTTATGACCATTCTCAATCATTTTTTGGCCTCATGTTGTTGTTAAAGATTGATCGGCATTCTGTTCTTACCTCTAACATTACCCATTGTGCATATGGATTTCCAGGCCTGCCTCGTGAAGTTTCTTCATTTTCCTGTACCTTCTTCTCTTTGTACTGATCAAGCATCTCTTTAGCCTTTTCTTCATCTGGATTATGGATTTTATCTTTTTAAAGAAAAACTCAAAAATAACAAAATAAAGCCAAAAACTAACTCAACAAAAAGCAAAATTGTTCAAATAGATTTTGTACGCTATGTACACTATACACATGTCCCTAGGGGCTCATGCATGGCTTTTGTCCACGTACTCCTCTTGTAACGCTATTATGAGGGCACATACTCTAAATTTTGTCAAAAAATTATGAGAATCAAATGCAAAAATTCAATGCAACTCACAAAACATGGGCTCTAAACTTCATAATATTAGGTCCGCATTTACAATGCCTACCCCCCTCCTATTTGGAGTCCTCCTTGACGGCAGGGTATCGTCAAGGGTATGTGATGTGCTTGGGCAATTACAAATGTGCCTATGCAAGCCTTGTAATGTAGCCCTATTATGCATACACAATCAATGCATGGAAAAAATTTATGTTGTGCAAGATGTGGGTATAATCAATCTCCTTATTGACATTTGTTGGCGAGGCTTCCTATTGTAAGCAATGTAGTGGTCTTTGAAGCTCATGTGCCATTTGTTTGATTGAAGGTTGTAGGGATTTTTTGAAGGCTTACTTATCTGTTTGATGCTTCTTTGAAATCCATTTGAGCCTTGTTGTTGGTTGTTGTATTTGGCATTGTTCCTTAGCCTTGGGTTCTGGCTTGAAGTGAGTGACTTGCTCTATGCTAACTGAACTGTAACCGTAGGAGGAATTGAAAGAATTCAAGTGGTAGTGCGTTGATAGTAGTTTTATTGGTTTCCTTTGGGACCCACTTCTTTGTGATTGCTGGTTGTTTCGTTGATGTTGCTCGTTTGGGAACCGATACTTGTCCTTGCTTTGTTAGTGTTTGAAGATACTTCTTTGGGATCCATCTTGTCTTTGTGTGAGTCTTCAATGGTCTTTGCTTCAGCCCTTGTACGCTTAGTTGAGGATGGAATTCAGAATTTGAGAGATGATACTTTAATTGTTTCAAAATCCAAATAAACTCCTAAGATTTTTGTTCTTGAATCAACTTCTTTGGAACCCAAATCTAAGTTGTGACAGCTTGCGACTTTGTGTTTTTCTTATCCGTTCCTGCATACTTCAACTATTTTCCTTTTGGTGTTGGATCTTGTGATTTTTCATTAGAGATCTTCATCATCTTCATCCATACCTGCTTTTGGACAAGCTGGCTCTTTGGTACCCAGCTTTGTCAAACTTTTGGATTTCAACTTGTTGTTCTTTGCTTTTGGCCTTCTTTGGTAATTACAGAAGCTAGTAGTGATAGTGATGACCTGAGTTTCCGATAGGGGATGTCATAAGAATCATCGTTGTCGCTACTATCCTTAGTAAGGTTGAATTTTGGCACTTTTCCTTGGTGGTTTGGCTGGTTATGGAAAGTTATTATCTGTTTGCTTTTGGATTGATGTTTTTGGAATGGATTTTCTAGCCAATTGATTAGAGCGTTGTTAGCCCGTTGACATGGCTGTCTTCTTCTTAGTTGAGTCTTTTCGTCTTGTATAGGAGCAACGTATGAGGATGCTTGTTGCAGCTGCATCACCATGGGGGATTTTGAAATCCACTTTTGATGCACTATATTCTTATAACGGTGACATTGTCTCCTAGGTCTTTGATTTGGACAATCATAAAACCGTGCATTAGCTAAAGTGTTGTTCTTGTCACCTGCTAGGTTGTCTGGATTTCCATTGTCGACAACATCTTCTTGAAGCTCCAAGTGTTCTACAGACTCATAGAAATTGTCTTCTTCTTTGTCCTTTAATTCATTGATAGTCCTTTGTTTGCTCTTCATCTCGAGAACTTGTTTATCCTGGTTCTCTTCAATTTCTTAGATCACACTCGCTGCAAAGTAAGGAATGACATCATAGCCATCTTCATCACAAAACTTCATTGTTGGATCGTCTTGCATAGCGCACACATCCAGAGTAGCCAAGACGTGTTCCCATTCTAGTGGCTCTAAAGATTCTTCAGGAAATGGTTATGGAATATAATCCTTATCTTCAATTGCTCTCACTTTAAGCTTCCACATTACAAAGCTTCACATATCCACAGTTCTTTAGGCTTACCCAATCGTGCTGAAAGTTCTAATCCTGCTATTGCAGCGGAATCAAACTCCTCCATAGGGGTTCGATTAACGTCCTTGTAACTATGGTCCTTAAGATTTATTCTTGTCGTGGTGTCCATATGTTGTAGGTAGATATGGTCATAACCCCAATCTTGGACCATTTTCAGTTGTCACGTGAATGGTCTTCCTAGAATGATGTCATAGTTCTTCTTCTTGCCAAAGTCAACAATAGAAAACATTTTCTCATATTCAATGCCACAAGAAGTAATAATTTCTTTTTCTAGCAGTCCTAGGGGCCTTTTGGTGTGTCCATGCAAGCTGCAGTTTCATCTTGGTAGCCCTCACTGCTAGTTTTTCCCATTTTTTTCAGATCTCTTTTGTTGTGATGGCAACACCAGCTCCACTGTCAAGGATTTCCATGGTTTTTACACCTTGGAATTCCACAGGAAGAGTGATGTTCCCATCTTCCCCTCATAGTACTCTCCTGCCTTGTTTAATGGCACTGGCCTAGTGTTTAGTTGAGGCATTTCTAGCTCTTTGATCATTCCATGTGTTTCTCTCATCCTCTATCCCTTTGAAGGGCAGTACCCACTTCGGTTGTTATAGTGCATTGTAGTTGGTACTAGCACTTGTGTATTAGATGCTTCCATCATTGGCATGTATCTCTGTATAGGCATTCTAACACTTGTCAGCGGAGGTTGTTGTCCTAAGACAGGCTGTGGTCTTGAAACTCCTACTAGACCTAGTGCATTCCCTGTAACGTATCTAGGTGGAGTAGGTGCTACCGGGATAGGTTGTACATACCTTTTCCTAGCATATTCCATGCTATAGTAACACTCTTCCCTCATATGGTTTGTCCATTTTCTCTCATTTTTGCACCACTTAGGCTCGTGCGAATCAGAACTTACAAGAGGAGTTAACCTCTTGACCATTTTGTCGGCGATAAACTTTTCTTGATCGATAGGTGCCGTTGGTTTTGCAATGGACTCACTCATTTGTGAATCAATGTGTTGAGAGAATGTGTTGTCCTCTCATCACACTTACAATCCTTTCCTTTATATTCCTCGGTTATCCACCAGATAAAGAGCTTCTTTGATCAATTTGTTTAGCGTCAAACTCCTTATCATGTGCAGCTCCTTATGAAGATTGTCTCATTCCGTGGATAAAGATCAACATTAACCATGCTTGCGTAGGTAGTTCAGCTCTCGGACAGAACTTGATGTATCTCTTAAACCGTAATGCTGGTTTGCATACTGATTCACTTTCTTTTTGTTTGAATCTATGAATTTGTGAGACAATATTATGAGCTATGCCTTTTTGCAAGAAATTCTTCGATGAATCCTTCAAACAACTTGGTTAGAGTCTCAAACTCACGTCTTTCCACTCAGGCGAACCATGTAGCTGCATCATCTTTTAGAGTCAGTCCAAATCCCGCAAACTGTATTGCAAAATCCGAAACTTCCTCTGCTCTAATTACTCTTCAAAAAGCCCCTACGTGATCTCTTGGATCTTTATCCTGGAGTATCGCCTATTTACCCATTTCTGGATTTAGGATGGTCTAACTCATCGATTGTATACAAGTCTAACCATAGACTCTCCCGATCCTTCTCTAGCTTCAGGTCTTTTACTACGCCTAGGTTCTTTTTTGAAGGGATTGGTTGACTTGTTGGAGATTGTTCCTTGAGAAGGCATGTCTGCCATCTCTGTGATCATTTCAATCTCTTGTTATTGCTCTAGAAGGGAATCCAGGTGGCTCCCTCTTTGGAATTCTCGTATTTAGTGGAGATATCTTTAGTCCTTCATTGACCAAATATCTATTGGGTTCAAGCCCTTGTTGATATCGTCTACCCATGGGAACATATCCCTATAGCATGCAGATGGACTTCACTTATGTTTAGAAGTTTGAATGGAAATATTTTGCTTTATATTGTAAGATTGTTTTACAAAGAAAAATAATCTCATAGCATTGCTTTTGTTTCATATTGTGTCAACTCTTGCTCTCTCGCTCTCTTTTTAGTTCTTTGCACTTGCACCAATCTCCAAGCTCACCATGGCTCCTCTCAGATGCCATCCTCCCTAGCCTTTTTCCTAGCATTGGAATTAGAGCCCAGAAGGGTGTTGACGCTACCAAAGTCCAGGCAAGAGCCTAGGTGCAAGTAGTTGTGGTCGTTGGTGTTCGGAAACACTGTCTTGAGCCCCGTGGTCAATGTGAAATGTTTATCAAATTCAAATTTACATGGGGAGAATGATCTTCATACAACGGACCTATGGAGAGCAATCTTATAGAGACTACCAATAGTTCACTGGCACATGCTGAATGTGTCTATCGCCTTTGGAACTGCATATGTGGTGATCTTTGGTTCTTTCAAACAAGCTTAAAGAAGCCTGGAAACCTACAAAATTTGTTAGAAGCCCCATATCTACAAGCTTCTAGCGTGATGCAAATCTTAGTCGCTTTGCAAATTTCCATGTGGTTCAGCACTGGGACACAGTGGCCAGCTTAGCAGTAAAATATGAAGTCTATGTAATCGATATCATGCGGCTCAATAACATGATGATCGATCATGGAATTTATAGTAAAAAAAGGCTCTTAATTCCATTTTTTCATGAAAAGATGGTAGAGGGAAGGACTGGCTACATTGAGGTGGATCCTTATGCGAAGCGAGAGGTGGTCGTAGTGTATTTGGGGAATGACAAACCGCCTAAGCTAGCAGGAACTTGGGCTATCATTGCAGAAAGGTTTAGAAAAGGAGTCATTGACTTTTTGAAGAGAAGTTTGCAGTTGGATGATGCAACAATACATTACTACTTGGCAATGGCAGGTGGTGATATCAAGAAAGCGTTGTTTTCCCAATACAATGAGGATTTAAAGTGGGAAAGAGCGAGCGGCTCCTCCCTCACCTGCTTGAGCTTAGCATGGATTCAATATTGGTCCGAGGCTTTTTTGGTCGATTATAGAACATGAAGATTTGCTTCAAGCACTCTGTACATCAACACATAGTTCAACAACTATTTTTCCCGATTAAGTGTCATAGCTTTGTTTTGTCTGTTGTTAGCACAATCGTATACTTTTCATTGAAAGACTTGTTTTAAAATTATCGATTTTGAAGTACAGGCATGATAAAAACTTGTACGGGCTAGACATTGCCACACATACATAAGTGGTAAGACCTCCCATCCCAAACATATTTGTTCTCAACCCATTTTTGTCCCGCTCCTCGTGAGGTTACTACGTACACCTTAAACCCAAGGTTTGGCAGTGAACCAAAAACTCCATTTGTTGGTAGCTAGTTTTTCAACCTACACCCTATCTGTTCAAAGGGGGGGTTTAATATCATAGCACCAGGTTATGGATACACCAAAATCCTTGGTTGTGAGAGAACCTAAAACTCACGGTTGACTAGTACACCAAAAACTCAAGGTATCATGAGAGTGGTTTGTCTAGTTCGGGCATGAGGGGGGACTGTTGGGTTCAAGTCCTTGTCGGTATCGTCTACCCATGGGAACATATCCCTATAGCATGCAAATGGACTTCACTTATATTTAGAAGTTTGCATGGCAACCTTTTGCTTTATATTGTAAGGCTGTTTTACAAAGAAAAATAATCTCATAGAGTTGCTTTTGTTTCATACAGTGTCAACTCTTGCTCTCTCGCTGTCTTTCTAGTTCTTTGCACATGCACCCATCTCCAAGCTCGCCATGGCTCGTCTCAGACACCATCGTCCCTAGCTTTTTTCCTAACAATATCCACCCATTTCTAATGCAGTCCGTGGGTTTGTGCTTTCTACAGCTCTATATTCTCGTCCATACTTGTCAACAACTATAGGTTTCCAATGATAGTCGACTCCGTATGAATAGACATATAAGAGCTTGTAATCCATCAGCTCTTCTGGGTATGGCTCTGAGCACCTATAAATATGGACCTCACTGTTGTCAACGTATCTATACACTCCTTCACTCTCACGATCTATCATCCGAACTCTCTCAATAAGATTGGTCTTTATCAATTGCAAGTTTGGAAGATCCATTGTGGGCCGATGCTCCTCTACTATCGTCGGAATCCCGACGCTTATGTAAGTTGAGTTTGAATCTAAAGAGGACATGATCTTAGGGCTTAACAACTCTAGCTTGATGTAAGAAGTCTTATTCCAATGTGTTCAAGTGCTTTGGTCAAGAAAAAGTCAAAACTATGTCCAAAACTGCGACCGTTTCCTCACAATTCTCTCAAATTATCAGTTTTAGACACCCCTAAATTTCGGATGAATTTTGAGGCCTTAAATGACGTTTTTTCGAACACTGACCAACTATGAATGACCCAAAGGGTCATTGATTGTTGTTCAAGGGTTGCACTAAATCTTGTAGAGCTACTCTTGAGCTGCGTTTTGATAAATAAAGTTTCTGAATCCAATCTCGGGAGCTCAAGTTATGGCCAAAATAGTTTTTTATCGCATTCAATCTTCCTATAGGTCAATTCTGGCAATTGCAAAGTGTCAACACTAGATGCATGCTTTCGTCCACTTATAGGTGTCCAAATTTTGTTTTGGAATGATAATTGGGATTCTAGGGTCAAAAGGAAGCCCTTTGACTAGTCAAAGTTACTTTTTGGCCTCAGTCTGTGCCCGAAGACTTCATACGCGTATGATGTCTCCTGACTCAGAATTTCTCCAAACTCTAATTGTAGACTCTCTTTGATGTACTCTAACCACTGCAAGTATCACTTTGTGATTCTGACACTTTTAGTCAGGTCTATTACTCCTTTTTTTGTTTGGTTGCGTGCAACTTCCCGGGGAGGTTAACTAAGCCAAAAGTGATCCAAATTGAATGAAACTTGGTCTGTAGGCCTATCCTATGATGGAAAACACTTTTGTAAGCTCATATGCAAGTTTTGGCTTCAATTTTGGGGCTTGAGACATCATACACATATGATGTATTTTGTGGCAACATGAAGTGACTTTTATTCCACAAACTCCTTTATCTCAAGCAACTCTCAACAACTTCCAAAATTCAATTTGAACACTTTTTGTGCAAGTTATGGTCAATACAAGCATGAACCTCAACCGATTTTCATATGTTGACACTTTTTAGCCCAAATGTGCTCCAAATTCAATGAAATTTTGGCTAGGGACTTCTTTTATGCTCTAGGACACTAGGGTATACTCAAATGTCTGATTTAACCCAAATTTGGCCCCTAAGACATCATATGCTATGTTATCTTTTGGCTCAGATTTCACTGACATTTTTACCCAAGGTACTCCTTGATGCATACAACAAGAATATGTGATCACAACAAATTTTGGATGTCAAAATTGCTCAAAATAACTACTTTTTTATCTTGACCTTCTTGGATTTGCAAAAATCTCAAAGATATGTGTCCAAATGAAATGAAATTTTGCAAACAAGATTAACACATCATTTCCCAACCTCCTATGTGGTCAAAAGTGCAATTGGACTTTCAAATCTTGCCTTGAGACATCATACGTGTGCTAAAACTTGGATGAAACTTGGTTTAGAGGCTTGTTTTGTGGTGCTAAACACCCTAGTATGCTCAAATGTCAATTTTGGTCCTTGAAATTTCCGTTTAGACATCATACACGATGATGTCTATCTAGTCAAATTGAAGTGAATTTCACTTTCCCACTACACTAGCAACTCACAACAACTTTCAGAATTAAAATCTAACACTTTTTGTGCTAGATATGATCAATTCAAGCATTCACTTTGCCTTGATCTGTCTTATGGACTTTACAAGCCCAAAAATGCTTCAAATGCAATGGAATTTGGCCTATTTGCTTCCTAAATGCTCTAGATCATAAGGGTGCACTCAAATATGTCTTTTGATCCAAAATTTGGCCTCTAAGACATCATACGCATTGATGTCTAGGTGGTCAAAATTCAATTATGTTTCTACCCAAGGTGCCCTTGATGTGCACAACATGCACACGTTCTCACATCAAATTTTGGATGTCAAATTGCACAAAATCACCACTTTTTTACAAGAAAATCCCCCGAAATAGTAGAACCCCCTCAAGACTCAATCTATATGTCCAAATGAAATGAAATTTGATGCATGTACTCAACACAACATGCAGAAGATGGGTATAATGTCGAAAGTTCAATATTGCTGCCAAAACCACCCTTCAGACATCATACGCGTATGATGTCTGTTGATGAGTTTTGAAACAAAATTTAACCACTAGCATCCCCAAGTCTCTAGCATTGGTTTTCAAGCACTTTTACCAATTTTCATGCAAAAATATGCTCAAATCACAAGTTTCTATTTTTTTCGTTTTTGACACTTCGTCTTTTGTCTTTTGGGTGTCAAGAGTTGGTCAAAACTCTAGTCTCAATGTGTATTTAGGGTAAACCCCTCTTTTGAACACTCTAGTGCAATCAATTTTTTCAAATTTGGTCTCCACTATTGAGACATCATATCCATATGACGTCCAAGTTTACAGAATTTCAGTTTTTCTTCACAGAACCCATGCACATGCTCTCTTATATGCACAACACCAGTCAGTCATGAGAAAATATCAACATAAGCTTGTTTATTGCATCTTTTTCTCAAAAGCAAACTTTTTAAAGATTGTGAATGCAAACAAGCACTTCATCAAATAAATCAGTGATGAATAGCTCTAGATCAAAATCAAATCACTTACCTAAAGCTACTCCTACTCATCATATGGGGTTTTGTATTTATGAATAGAAAAACGCTCCACTGCCACACACAGACTAGAAAAAGCTTTTATCACCTCACAAATCACTCGAACACCAAAAACTACTCTAATCTACAACTAGTACTACAATTCAAACTAAATCTATCTAGTCGTAGATCCTCCGCAAGACACACACTTCCTGGCTGTCCACTTGTTCTCAGAATAACCTCTTCCGGATCCACTTAAAAAAAAACTCATATATTTAGCCAAAACTAAAGCAAGCAACCATCACACGAGTGTTAGTAGGATTACCTAAAGTCCTTTTGTCCTTGGCAACGACCCCAATGTTGTAGGAGCGAACCACATCACCTATAAAGTGCATGCAACTTAACCTAGATCAACATAATGTCAATCGAGGACACATATGACATGATAGGCGCACAAAGGCAATCTCTTTAGCTTGTTTAAGCTGAGATCATCCCACACATACAACACTCTGGAAGGCTAACTAAACCACATTCAAGAATCTCACTGCTCTCAACTACAACACCCAACCCACATACACACAAACAGAAGGGAACTCACCAAACCATACCAGAGTCGTACGAAACTTAAGGAACACCATCCCCTCACTAGGATACGCCTGTCTCAAAACCTCTACACTCAAAAATGTCATTCTAGACCCATTTGCAAAAAATGTGTATGAAGACAGAGCCGAATTTTGAAAGTTCTTGAAACTGAAATCTATGAGTACCTATGGGTAGCTTATGTCACCACAATTCTAATGACTACTTGCACGCAAAAAACAGACATCAGTTGATATACTTACAATCGCAAATAGGTCATAGATGCGTGAGCATGCGTGCTCCGTTCCACGTGAATGCATGGCGTTGATGCGTAGCTCTCTCCGAGCCTATTACAATGGTGCAATTGAATCTCCAATGTGATGAACGAGCGGGGAGTATTGCTAGGATGAAGCTTATGATCTCTCTCTTTCTCTCTCACACACAGTTGACGGTAGCTTAAAACTCGATTATGATAAAAGTTCTCTTTACAAAATGACCTAGGTACCTTATATACTAAGGCTACCTATAGGTTAAACCAAAAATAGAGTTCAAGAGGTAAAATGGATTTGTATGATGTACAATCTGGAAGTGCCACTGCACCTCGGCTTCTACAACTAGACTATAATCATAATTTGCAGCATTTTAGAACTCTCAAAAAATAAAGCTTTGTTGAGTTATGTCGTGTTGTTGATCCACGGGTTAACAAATCCTGCAATTGCTTCCGACTTATTCTTTACCACGACATTTGTATCATCAGCAATCTGTTGAAGGCACAACTAGTCCTCTACAACTAGAATATCAATTGCTTCCAACTTACCTAATCTAATTTGGTGTTTCAATATTCGTTTTCAGTTGAACAAGTTCATTGTTATGTGTGAAAGAGAGTGCGCGAGTAGAATATTTTCAATCTGGGAATTGAATTCATGTCAAAATGGCATTCTGAAAATCATGTTAATTCTACACAAAGGTGCAACAAGAAAGGTTCTTTGTTGCTTTAAATTGTTCATTTGAATCGTCAAATTTTCTACTTGGTGATTGCAATTATACGAATGATTATTAAAAAATGTCTTCACCTTATATTTTGATGCAGTCTATGTGAGAGAGAGAGTTGTTGTGCTAGACGTGATAAAATAAAGTCATGTGTGCTATTGTTATCCATTAAAACAATAATCTCTTTGCCATTTTTTAGACCATTGACCTTAAGTAAAGAGTGAAGTGAAATAGAAGTACCTGATTTTGATTACCGTCGTAATTTACATCATAAGCATCTCCAAAGTTGCTTCCATAGTATCTTCATCTGGAGGTCCTTGTTCGACAGTATTGATAGTAGAAGTTTGAGAGTTGTTACCATGATGGTTGTTGCTGGTAAAAGGCTTGTGATTGGTGTGGTTGTTGCCTTTGGAGAAAGGACACTTGTCTACAAAATGACATATTTAAAGGATGTAACATTCTTGAAGTTGCAGGAGGTTTGGGTTTGTTCTTGGCATATGGATTGAAATGAGAAGGAAAATAAGAATGAGACGGGTTTTGGTTGGTTTGTGGTCAAGTTTCGTTGTCCTTCTTCTGAAAATATGACTTTTTGAGTTCCAGGACCTGCCAAAAATAGACTTTTGGTTGTTGTTGTTATGGTTATTGCCCTTGGAGAAAGGAAAATTGTCTGCAAAATGACTAAACCGATGACATTTATAGCATTTAACATTCTTAAAGTTGCTTCTAGGAGGTTTGGGCTTGTGGCATTGGGAGTGAAATGAGAAGGATAAGAAGAATGACAGGGGTTTTGGCTGGTTTGTGGTCAAGTTTTGTTGTCCTTCTTCTAAAAATATGGATTTTTGAGTTCCAGGACCTGTCAAAAGTAGAGTTTTGGGGTTTCCATCCTTGAGAGTTTGATTGAAAACCATTGGGATGTTTATGGCCACCATTTTTCTTCTTGGTCTTGAACGCCAAAGAGATAGATCAGCAAGACTTGATGGATCAAACATGTCCACATATGTGCCAAGTTGTGGAGCTAATCCAGAAATAAAATTACGCTTCAATTTACGCTTGTTGACATGTTCAATGGTTTGCAATTGAATCAAACAGTTCCAAGAATGATCCACATAAGCTTGAACATTTTCATTATGATCTTGTCTGACATCACCCCATTGTCTTCGCACTTTGGATTTGTACTAAGAAGGCAAAAATTGGCGTTTGAATTGCTTCTAAAATGCATGCCAAGTGTGTGGACGTGAATTAGTTTGTTTCATGGCATTCCACCATAAAGCGGCACTGCTAGATAAATGATTAGAAGCACATTTGACATATTTGCTCATCATGAAAATAATCATCAAATTCCATGCAAGAACTGTGCTAGTGTGTTTAGTGCCATCAAAATCATTGAAAGAAATGATTTTTGACTGGTTTTGTTCTTTTTCTTCTTCTTTTTGTGCTTGTGTTTGTGATTAGACACATGCATAAGTGAATTTTTGAGTTCCACGCAATGAGTGTGCTCATATGCTAGTGATTGTTGCATTGAAATAATTGATTTTCAATTCTGGGGGGTTGCAAAAATTGCAACATGTTGTGCTGAAAATTCTAAAAAATAACAAAAATAAATTAATAGTTGATTAAGTGCAATTGTAGTCGAATGGAGCAAGTTGAGTCTCATAGTAGGCCTCTCTCTCTCTCTCTCTCTCTCATGTACCCTATCTATTTCATCTTTGTGAATTATATCTTCTTCACAAGCATCACAATGGTCACTTATAGCATGGACTTCGTGCTGGTTTAGTGCATTTACACAACTGTTCTTGATGGTCCCATTGACACGTGTCTCTATGTGACAAAACGTACATGTAAAAGTTTAAATTAAATGCATAACATCTTCTAACCAAACATGAGCTTTGACAAACACATTATTCATAGTAACGAAAATGGTGGAATCACTTTTTCAATCTTGGTAGAGATTTTACAAGAACTCAAGAAAGATATTACATCATCCTTTTGTCTTGCAACAAATTGTTGAGCTTGTGATCACCCAAATTAGTTTGTGGATGAACGTATTGCAATTTATGCCCATTCCAAACACTTGCATGTAAATATAGAGGGATAAGGTGAAGGAAGGGTGAGAGGATGCGAGAGCTAGAGGGTATAGGGATGAAGGGTGAGAGGGATAAGAGAAGTAGAAGCTAGAGGGACGGGATATGTAGAGGGTATAGAGAAGGGTGGGGAGAAAAAGCGTCTAGGGAGGAGACAAATAGAGGATAGAGAGTAAGGGAATGAAGGATGAGAGGGACAAGATAGGTGGAGGGAGGAGAGAGGTCGAGAGAGTAGGACTAGGGTTGATGGGAGGGGGAAGAGACAACAATGGTTAGAGGGATAAGAGATAGATGGTTGGGGGGTTGCTACAAAAAGAGATACTAATAACAATAAGCAAGGGGAAAGTGGCAAATGACCCCTTTACATATACTAACAAATCCTCTTACATCAATAAATACTCTGAAATCAATAAATGCACTTAGTCTTGTGTCTATAGTGAAAATGGAAAAAAAGTTTAGAGGGAGAGAGAGTTAGGGGGAGTGAAAGCGATGGAAAGGGAATGGTAGAGAGCAAAGGGAGAATGCCCCCTTCCACCAGTGAGGTCATTGGTGCGTGAATTCTTTAGAGAGAGAGAGAGAGAGAGAGAGAGAGAGAGAGAGAGAGAGAGAGAGAGAGAGAGAGAGAGAGAGAGAGAGAGAGAGAGAGAGGCGCCATTAGGAAACTCGTGCCACTAACCAAGTACACATGAGGGTGATTGTGTGTGTGTGTGTGTGTGTGTGTGTGTGAGAGAGAGAGAGAGAGAGAGAGAGAGAGAGAGAGAGAGAGAGAGAGAGAGAGAGAGAGAGAGAGAGAGAGAGAGAGGCGCCATTAGGAAACTCGTGCCACTAACCATGTACACATGAGGGTGATTGTGTGAGAGATGGATAGATAGATAGATTTTATGGTTGTCCTCGTCAAAGGTAAAATTTGACCTATGGGACAAAGATACATGCGATGTAGTATGTATGGGGCTAATAGATTGTGATGAGAAATGCAATGGAGAGCCCACACTATGGCTGGGAGATGAAAGTGTGTAGGTCTACATCCTAGCTGGAAATGTGAGGGAAGCAAGTTCAAATGTGAGCAAATGTTGAGCACTCTAGTGGTATGCGGTACTCAGACTCTCAAACTTGCAGTGAGCATAATGTGCACAATTGATTTGACTCTTCTCCATTGCCCCAATTCCCTATCTTGCATCGAAGGGAGTGGGAGCTGGAGCTAAGCCGAATGGCCACGATGGTGTGTATCACTGATAAGAGGATAGGCTCAAACATGTAAGAGTGAGTACGGTTTCCTCTTTTAGCAACGAAAATGGTTTTGTAGTTTGGGGCAATATGGGTGGTGTACTGTATGAAGCGTGACCCACTAAATTCCTTCCAACCCGTAATACATGGCATTGTAGAAAAGCTTCATTCACTTGGGAGTCTATTGAGGGATCATGTAGCAAGTGTAAAACATCCCATCTCCCAAACCACTTCCTTATGTCTTGCATCCATCCCGTGCTCAAGATCTTGCTTTTATGCATCTTTTGAACTTTTTTGCTTGCTTCCAATTGCTTGCTTCCCATGCAATTGTAGGAAGTCAATGTGAGGGATTTTGACGCATCTTTGTCATGTACTCCACAATCCTTTCCATGCCCATAACCTCAATTGGAAGAGATTCAGACTCAAGAAGTAGGATCATATATGGTGTTTGTGCCTTAACTTGGAGAAAGTTTGTAAGAAAATGCTTTTGGACATTTTCAAATTATTTCCGAGTAGACTTTGAGACGCTCTTGCCCCACACTTCAACTCCATAAAGAAGAACCGGTGTCACCAATGTGTCAAAAAGGTACTTCTTGAGAACCAACACTTGATGTTTCCTGCATTACACATGTTCTCAAATGCATGTACGCTCTTTTTCCGGCTTCCAAATGACGCATAGCACATTCATGCCACTTGTGACTGGCCGGAACCTCAAGGCCAACGTACTTAAATCTCTCAACAACTTTGTGTCTCATTGTTGTACACAATGCAAGCTTCTCCTTATGGTTGGTTACTACAAACATAACCTTTGTTTTGGATTCATCCACAATCAGCCCACTATTTATGCAAGCAAAAGTTCTTAATGACAACCATAAGCTTTTGTGCATCCTCTAAAGTGTGTGCTAGAAGCACTACATCATCCGTATACAACAAAAGCATTATTACCGCATTACAAATAGTGATCGCTTTAATGCCTTCTTCTTGCATACAGTCAAGTACCATTTGTTCCAATTGATTGATGCATAGACCGAAGAGAGTTGGTGACAATGGAAATCCTTGTTTAACCCCAATAGTGCTTGCAAAAATTTATGAAATTCCTCTTCCCATGTGCAATTGACACATCACCTTCTCATAGATTCGAGAAATCGCAAGCAAAACCTCACTTGGCATTGGGAGTTCTTCCATCCTTCTCCACAAATTGTTATGTGGAATCATATCAAAGGCTTTCTTAAAGTCCACAAATCAACAATAAAATTTACTTCCATTCAATCGACTTTCCTCCATGAGAACATGAAGAGTGATAAGATGATCAATGGTGCTATGGCATTGAAAAAAACTGCTTGTCCTTTTGCACGCTTGCCATTCTCTTCAACCCAATCACTCAATTTTTACCTCTATTATGCACCCAAACAACTTTTCCATAAGAGACCCAATCATTGTCTGGTACTTATTTACATTGTTTACATCCCCTCCTTTATGCAAAGGCTTGACCCAATTAGTGCTCGAATCACAAGGCATACCATGTTGAAGTGCAAAGTTGAACATATGACACATCCACTCGTGTGTAAAATCTCCCATCCATTTAATCATTTCCAAACTGATACCTTGAAGATCTTTCACTTTGCGAGCCCACCGCATACATCCTCAATATTTAAAAAAAGAGGGCAGACATGGAATTGAACCATAACATGGCATGTTTCTAGCATTTGGTTGCTCACATAGTTGCATATAATGTGTGTACATATCCACAAGATTCAAGTTATCATAACTCTTAACCACTTGCCCCTTAAGTTTCTCATAAAATGTCATGTTTCTAGCATTTGGTTGCTCACATAGTTGCATATAACATGTGTACATATCCACAAGATTCAAGTTATCAAAACTCTCAACCCGCTTGCCCCTCAAGTTTCTCCTAAATCTTCCACATGCACGTGTCTTTTTTAAAACTAGAAAAAATTGATGCTTGAATTCCAATTTTATTCTCTTCTTTTGAATCAATGCCTTGTATGTATACAAATGACTTTGATAGTTGTCTTTGTCTATAGTTGCATCTAGCTTTATCAAGGACTTTTGAGCATCTTGACATTCTTTATCAAACCACCTTTTTCATAATCTATCTTTGTTAATAGCCATAGACATGCTTTATGGCAAAGCATTCTTCGGCACAAGAACAAATAACTTTCTTGAAAGCTTTCCATTTAGTTTCCAATGGTGCATCATATTGAAGCTTTGTTATCCATAAAGTTTTGCTCAATCATTTCAAAATACATTCATGTCTATTTGAAATCCATACAAAGTGATAATTTCTCTTCCCTTTGGTTGAGGTTATCATGCTTAGTTGTTTCTCCACATGCAAGGAGGGGGAGAGAGAGAGAGAGAGAGAGAGAGAGAGAGAGAGAGAGAGAGAGAGAGAGAGAGAGAGATGTGGAAGCAAGGGGAGGTGAGAGGGAGAGAAGAACCAAGTGAGGAAGAGGTGCGTAGGCATGGGGAAGGAGAGGGCTGCAGAGGCAAGTAGAAGTCAAAGGATAGGGAGCAAGATAAGGGGTAGGTGGAGGTGGTGGAGCAGGAGAGGGAAGTAGAGGAGGAGAGGGTGGTGAGAATCGTTGGTGGAATTGGTGGTGACTTGGGGGTGAGAGGGAGAAAAGAACCAAGTGGGGAGGAGGTGTGTAGGCATGGGGAGGGAGAGGCATGGAGAGGCAAGTAGTAGTCAAAGGATAGGGAGCAAGATAAGGGGTAGGTGGAGGTGGTGGAGTAGGAGAGGGAAGTAGAGGAGGAGGCGGTGGTGAAGGATCGTGGGTGGCATTGGTGGTGGCTTGGTGGTAAAAATTAGCGATAATGGTGGTGCATGGATGACCTTTAAAGATAAATAAATATAGCTCGCTTCACTAAGCTCGCTCGCTACGTATCATAACTCAATGGGACAAATTGAACCCTCCTTGTGGTGTTGTAGATTCTAATCATGATGTTCTTGATCTCCTTGCGAGTGAGGTTGGTAGAACACCTATCCATGCTTGGAATACCACTACTTTGGCTACATGTTGCAAAGGAATTTTGACTATGTTCTTGAGAAGAAATCTCCATTACGAGAGAGAGAGAGAGAGAGAGAGAGAGAGAGAGAGAGAGAGAGAGAGAGAGAGAGAGAGAGAGAGAGAGAGAGAGAGGACCCTGAGCTATCATAGGACAGTCTTGCTACTGCTACAACATGGAAGGAAAGACCGGGATAGTACGCAAGCAACATGCTATAAAGTGATGGAGAGAGAGAGAGAGAGAGAGAGAGAGAGAGAGAGAGAGAGAGAGAGAGAGAGAGAGAGAGAGAGAGAGAGAGAGAGAGAGAGAGAGAGAGAGAGAGAGAGAACCTAAGCTACAACAAAGCAACCACTACCGCTATACAGAGTGGAAGAAAGAGCGGGCCTAATTACAAGCAATAGGTAAACCGGTGCACAGAGAGACTTGAGGGAGTCATGCGCTCATTACTTAAGTGGTCACACTCGTGCCACATCTCCCTTTTTCAAATCAAAACATTTTAATAAATTAACACCTACTATTTCTTAAATATCCATAATGAAAAGGCACACTATTACCAAAGAAGTGTCAATGGCACCACTTTTGGTACTACCTAACCATGCTTCCACCCTCTCAAAAAACTCTCAAATTTTTTTTAATGCATCGTCACTTTTGTTAACATGCAAGTGCATATGTATGGATTTTCAATTTCTTTATCAATTGGAGATTGCATGAAAGTGCATACACACGGGATCACCATAAGTATGCTTTTGCACGCAATCAAGTCAATCTATGTTCTTGGCATGAATTTGAAGCTTGCAAGTATTCAAGAGAATCCAAAGAAAATGTAACGGCTGTGTGCTTGTTTTGAGACAACATATGGTCCTCCCAAATTATTACAAAGCAAAATATTGAAGTATTTCTTTTCATTTGCATAGCACGCCATGCACCATGGCTTGTGAAAAATTCACCCTACAAGCTTTGAGCACTCATGGAACTCTCAGTGAAGGGAAAGTAGAGACACATTAGCCCAAATGAGACAAACCTGATGTCATAGCTGAAACATCTTCTTCTCTACTTTCTCATGCGCTTTTGTTGAGCCTAAAAAGGCATGATTTTGCACAAGCTAACCACCCAGAGCTTTTGTGTGTAAGTAGCTTTGCCCATGTTGTGTTTTTCCCTAGATCAAAAAGCAAGGAGATACGTTCATACACCTTCATGCAAACCCCACTCTCCTAGAGTTGTGATATTGTTGTAAGATCAATTGAGGATGTTTTCATATGAATTCTTGCTCTCCAAGCCCTATATACATGCCTCCAACATATAGGGCTCCCATGCATGCCATAGTGGATCCAAGGTCCCTAGGCTCTTAGCCGTGGAGCCTTGTTCCCTAAGACCCTTGATCTGACATGGATCAAATAATGTCTCTCTACTATCATAACATGAGTTTTAAATTGGCATATTGTTCATGAGTTTGCTTCTTGAACATACTAATGCAAATGTGATTCTCATGTTCAAATTTTGTATAGCATGATTATTTGACAACATTCCACTATGTGTACATATGCTTAAGTGTAAGGGAACTATATGGGAGGGAATACCTCATCCCTTGAAGAAGACCATGTGACAATCTCAAAACAATGCAAAGAACCAAACACACATGGTTGAATTACCCTTACTTGCCAAGGCCAAAGCAAACATTGTTTTTGAGCCACACATGAAAGAGACACTACAAAGCATGTCGGATACATTGAAGGAGTACCACCCTCAATTGTCATGATGAAAAATATTTGCAATATGATTCTGACTCGCATTACAACATTGGACAGTGCAAAACATAATGATGCACTATGGATGAATTTCTTAGATGGAATCAAAGGCCTATGCTATGATCTATCCGGCTAGCCATCCGTGGATGTACTATTTGATTCTATGCCAAATTCACTTTTTTGCCCTCATACTTCATGCAGATGGCCAAAATTTTGACTCCTAAGCTCAAAGAACCCTATATAAAAAGCCTAGCAGTAATGGAAAAAATTTGTGGTGTGTTTGGCCATAGTGATAAAAAATTCTCTGTTGAATATGATTCTTATTGAAATAGAAACGAAGCGGTAGAAAGTTGGAAGCAAGGACTCCAACAGCTCAACCAACAACTACAACTATGAAGACCTCAATATTAGGAATGTTAAGGATGAAATGGCCTAGGAGGAGGGAATGTAAGCAACCATGCCAATAGTAGCAGCCAAATGGACATCATATGCACCACTTTTGTAAATTTTCCATTGTATTTGAGGTTGGTCCTATCAGTTTTTGTCTCAACCTTCGTAAATCTCATTTTGGTGATGTATAAACTAATGCAAGACTCATAAGATTTGGTGCAAGATGGATATGACCTACCACATCTTTAGAGGAGCTATTCCACATAGAGTTCTTAAAATCAAAAGCGAGAAAGAAAAGTTTGATGTAATGTAGTGTCTATATAAGTAAGTCTAAGATTAAAGTAGAATTATTAGAGATAGAGGAATCAAAAGGTGAAGATTCCAAGTTTGTGGTCAAGGATAGTGATTGACATCTTGAGTAGATGATATGGCTTGTGGTGAAGATCAAAGTTTGGGTTTTTAATGAGTGTGATTTGATCTAAGCACAATGCTTTTAGGTTTAAGAGTGTAAAGATCTTTGTTGATGTGCATTTTGGCTCAATTTCTCTAGAGTCTACATACCTAGAGCCCCGTGCATGTTTGGCTCAAATAACACTCCTCGTGGAAGATCAGTCTCATCACGTCATTTAGTGAGTTCGATGCAAAATATTTGGAACGTGAATTTGAGAGTAATGGCCAATCTGCAAGATGCAAGGATGCTACCGACGGTAGGTCAATTTATAGCTTTTCTTTAGCAGTATCAAACAAGTTGAATAAAAGAATTTGTTGAAATAATTTTTGAGAAAGTGGGCCTATTTCATAGGGATTGCATGAACATATATTTGAGAATCTACAAAAGGGAGATGGACTTTATTGTTGCAAAATCTCAAATGTATTTTGATCATATAGTCGTTTCACAATTGAGTGAATGTCTTTGTGAAATTTAAACAGGACATAACAATAATTGGAATGAATTCCAAAATGCTCTTCAAAATGATTATTGGGAGCAAGTTTCTTGTGAGGAGGATGAAAATCTAGTTATGTATGAAATTTTCATGCAAAACTAAAATTTAGAGAGTGAAGATAACGAGAATTTTTTAGATGAATCAAAATACATTTATAACATGATTGGCCAAGAGAACTGGTGATCTCAGATTAAGACGATAGACAACAATAGCGGGATAATCTGGATAAGGGATCCAATTAATATACTAAAAGAGGGTGATTCAGAGGGGGTGTCTAGTTTAGACATCCTTCTTAATCCGTATGAGGATGAGCATCGGCATGTTTTCCAAGGTATGATGATTTGACAAGAGATTACGAGTTATGATTCTTCATGCTCCAAAAACAAAGAGGGTGAAAATATTTTGTCAGAAAATGAGTGCAAGCATGTACGAGTGACATGAAGGATATCTATGAGAATTATTTGGCAGAGGTTGATATACATTTGAAACAAGGAGAGAGGATTGAAGAAGCATAAGTCATCTAAGCAATCTTGTATAACGAGTGAAAAAAGCTATCTATGAGGATTATTTGGCAAGGAAGATAAAAACCATATTTGAAAAGTATGCAAAGTACTATGAAGCAGAGGGTGAAAAAAATTTGAAAGAAGATGGGAGGATTGAAGAGAGTTTTTAAGGATATATGGTGCATATCTCTGAGGGTTCTCTATATGATGAGAGGGGATCTACTAGAAAAGGAGATGCAAATCTTATGAGGCTTTTGGATGGGTTATGGGATGTCCAAGGATGCTGTGGATGTAAGCGGATACCATGAGGTTGGCACAAACTAGTGGATGTGCAGGTTCAGAGGAGTGGACCTCTTGTTGTTCTATGTCCACATACAAAAAAAAGGGATCTAGGATTTCCACTGTATGGGAGAACTAATTCAGAAGATGGGAACTGAACCGAAAAAGATTGGGCAATAAATTTTGGAAGTTTTTGGTCAAAGCTGAGGGCACTTTTTCAAGGAAAAAAGAGTGAGGACTTTTAGATTCAAATAGCTATTCATGTTAATGCCAGCGATCCCCAAGCACCACAAAATGATATTTCCAAAAGGCTCTTAGAATTTTCAAAAGTTTTTCTGATTTGATTTCTATGGATGTGCTTTAAATTTCAAGGCTGCGGGAATTTCATGTAGAGATGGAGAAATTTGGCATTTGGGCATTACAAAAAAAAGGGCTTCGTAATATGAAATGGGGAGTTAAACTGTCTTTGAAAAGTATGCAGAGTTTTATGAAGAAGAGGCTGGCAAACATTTGAAAGAAGATGAGAGGATTGTAGAGAGGTTTTAAGGATATATGGTGCATATGTCTGAGGGTTCTCTATATGATGAGAGTGGTTCTACTAGAAAAGAAGATGAAAATCTTACGAGTCTTTTGGATGGGTTATAGGATGGCCAATGATGCTATGGATATAAGCTGATACCATGAGGTTGGCACAGACTAGTGGATGTGCAGGTTTAGAGGGGGTGGATCTCAAGTTGTTCTATGTCCACATACAAAAAGAAAAGGGATCTAGGATCTCCACTATATGGGTTAACTAATTCAAAAGACGAGAACTGAATCGAAAAAGATTGGGCAAGAAGTAATTGGTGACATTGGAATTTTTGGAATTTTTTTGGTCAAAGCTGAGGGCACCTTTTCAAGGAAAAAAAGAGAGGACTTTTGGATTCAAATATAACTATTCATGTTATTTACAAAGGACCCCGAGCACCATGAAATGATATTTCCAAAAGGCTCTCAGAAATTTCAAAAGTTTTTTTGATTTGATTCTATGGGTGTGCTTTAAATTTCAAGGATACATGAATTTCATGTAGAGATGCAGAACTTTGGCCTTTGGGCATTACAAAAAAGGGTGCTTAATGTTAGAAAGGGTTTGGTAGTATGAAATGGGTAGTTAAGAGCTAATGAAGCCAATGATGGTAGCAAAGGAAGAAGTTGTGGAAGCTTTTGGACCTTTAATTTTCGTGCACAAAGGTCCGCAAAGGTCCGATGGAGACGAAGTTGAAACAAAAAAGCATCCTCGTGCTTTCCCACACACAATTCTTAAAAGAAAAGCAAGAAAGAAATGGCAAAAGTGAAACTTTCCTCTTCCTCTTTGCATGCATCCAAAAGAGCATCTTCTCATGCATCAAAGTCTTTGCAATTTACTCCTATATCCAATTAAAACTCCCAAAGCATACTTAACACAATTAATGATTGAAAGCTGATCTCCTTCATCTTGACCTTCAAACTCCATGAGCCAAAGCTCGTATACCACTTTTAGAAAATGGAGAGGCCATCGCTTTTGAAACACACATAAAGTAACAAGAATAGTCTCATGCAAGGAGTGTTACTTTAGCCGATGAGCCACTAGTTACATTGACTCACAAGAAAGTGAGCTAGAGTATACATTGACAAAAAACTTAACTCTTAAACCCCAAAAACATTGTGCTTAGATTAAATCAAACTCATGCAAAACCCAAGCTATGATCGTCATCACGAGCCATATCATCTACTCATGATATCGATCACTATCCCTGACCACAAGCTTGGAATCTTTGCCTTTCAATCCATCTGTCTATGGTAATCCTATTCTAATTAGAGACCCACTTATATAGACACTCTATTACCAAACTTTGCGTTTTTCTTATTTGGGTTTTCTTGGTTGTGCAAGGAAGGTGGATTAGGTTGCTGGAGATCCCCATTCATGAGCTTGCCATAGGATATGTATAGGCGGTTATAGGTGCTTTGATGCCAAGTTTGTAGTCGTTCTCAACAATTTCTTTGAGCAGTTTATGCCCAATCAACACTCTTTGTTGGTTTATGCATTGTTTTTGGCTCAGTTTTTCTTGAGATTTTGATCTCAGTACGGAGGAGACTTTGCCAGATTTTTCTCGTGAGTCCTTTAGCTTGCTTATAACACTCTTTTGCATTGACCTTATAGTGATTTTTCTGAGTCTCTCGTTGAGATTTGATTTGTACAAAGAATACTTTGCCATTTTTTTTGCAAAAAAATCTCCATAAAATTTCCAGTTTCACTCTCTTACATTTTCTCTTGTTAGTCATTGCTGAAACTTCTGAGAAAGAAGAGTATTATATCAAGATGTTTGATGACACAAAATTCACGATATGGAAGCAGCATATGCTTGATGTCTTTGTCAATAAGGGCCTTGCAACGCCATTGAAAGAGCATAAAGAGGGTGTTTACACTGATGATGAGCGGGAGGAGCTTGATGCTCGTGCTATGGAGACCATTTGTCTGTACCTTGATGAGTCCATTTTCTTTACGATTATGGACAAGACTACTACAAAGGAATTATGGGACTCATTATGCTCAGCTTGGGATGGCACATTGGTAAGAGTGCATAAAGTGTTTTTTTGATGAAGAAGCGTATGTGCTTGAATATGAAAGAGGGTAGTAGTGTCAGTTTGCATTTGAACAACTTCAATAGTATTTTCACATGATCGATGATAAAATGAAAGCCATTTTCTTGCTATGCTCTTTGCCTGTATCATGGGATACGTGTAGCAGTACCATTAGTAACTATGTCCCCCAGGGCAAGTTTATTTTCAATGATGCTACTAGTGCCTTGCTCACTGGACATGGTGAGACATATATGGATCGTGAAAGTAGCCAAAAAAACCATCAATAGAAAAAGAGGTCGTAGTCGCAGTCGCGGTCCTTCTCAGGATCGTAAGAATGCACGGATCAAGAGTCATGGATGTGACATGAGAAACATTGAATGCTACCATTGTCACAAGAAAGGACACATGAAGAAAGATTACCATTTATTGCAAAGAGAAAAGGATAAAGCCATTGTTGTAAGTCTTGCACCTCCTAAAAGAAGTGGGAAGATAGAGGAGCTCAATGCCGTTGAGTCTTTCTAATATAGTCAAGATGACTACGTTGCGCCTTGTGCTTAGACTAGTAGCCATTGAGGACATGAAACTTGTCCAAATGGATGTGAATATGGATTTCCTTCATGGGGATCTTGAAGAGGATGTCTACATGAAGTAGCCGGAGGGTTTTGAAGTCAAACCTAAGAAGCCTAAAAGGGCAGAACTGGTGTGTAAATTGCGTAAGACATTGTATGGACTAAAGCAGGGCTCAAGGTAGTGGTACATAAAGCTTGAAAAGTACATGTAGTCCCAAGGGTATGTAAGGAGCCAAGAAGATAACTGCTTGTATACCAGGAAGTTGGGGCGGTGGTTCACTTATCATTCTAATACTTTATGTTGATGATATCTCATTGTTGGGAAGTCCAAAGATGAGATTGCCATTTTGAAGAGGTCACTTAGCAGGCAATTTGCTATGAAAGGATTTGGGAGATGCAAGTCACTTTCTTGGTATGCGTATCAAGAGGGATAGAGAATGTGGAATACTGTAGTTGTCCCAAGAAACGTATGTCCACAAGGTCTTGCAACATTTTAATATGTAGGGAGGAAAACTATATTGAGTACCCCAATGCAGGCATATGAAAACCTTAGCAAGAATGATGCTCCCAAGTCTAATATTGAGAAAGCAAAGATGGCCAAGGTGCCATATTATTTGGTAGTTGGCAGTTGGCAATCTTGTATGCCATGGGAGCCACGAGACTGGACGTTGCTTTTGCGGTGGGAGTGGTTAGTAGAAAATTTTGGTAGGAAGCATTGGGAAGCGGTGAAGAATATTTTTGAGATATTTGAAAGGTACGATAGACAAGTGCTTATGCTTTAGAAATAGTGATGCATCAATTGTCGATTACACACATGCAGATTATGCAGGTTGTGTGGATTCTAGATGGTCCACATCTAGCTAGGTCTCCAAAATTCTACGTCATCTTCCACCATAGATGCACAGTATGTGGCAGTTTCTGATGCTAGCAAGGAAGCTGTATGGTTAGCTCTCCTAGTGGGAGATCTTGGCATTACTCAGACTCTAGTGTTGTATCGTGATAGTCAGAGTGCGATTGCGTTAGCAATGAGCCCTATGTTTCATTCCAAGTCAAAACACATAGAAGTCCATTATCATGTGATACGAGACATATTGGCTAGCAAGCGCATTGAGCTAATCAAAGTTCATATGGATGACAACTCTGTAGATGCTCTCACAAAGAGCCTATTGTTTGAGAAGTTTTCACATTGCATGGAGATGATGGGTGTAGGGTGAAACCATAGGATTGCTTCACGGTTCTACAGATGTACATACATAGGCCACTTGGGCCACATTGGCCTTCAAGTGGCAGATTGTTTGGGTTCATGCCAACTGGCCGGACATCCATTACATTGACTGTACTAACCTTTTCTATTCTTTTGATTATATAGAACATTATGATTAGTGAGGCATTTCCGAACTCTCATTGATAGCTCCACCAACACTCTGTGTATGCTCTTCTTCTCCCTCGCACTCTGCACGCACCGCACACTCTTCACTGTTTCTTGCTCATGGATCTATGCAAGATGGTAATTTCGCACCCAAGCGTGCGTTTCGATAGCGAAGGCCTCCCTGATTTCTAACCTAAATCCCTTAAGTAGTGCTCCTTGGCTCAACTACCGGACTTGCCATGCATGTTGTACAAGTGGCTTCTAGCCACTGGTCTTGCCATGCAAGTGTCTCCTAGCTTGGTCCTTAATGTTAAAGTAGAGGATTTCTCCATGAGCTATACAAGTGGCATCAAGTAAGTGAGAGCAACTTTTCCAGATGGCAAAATAGCACACCTCAAGGCGTATACATAAGATAATAGGAATGGACACATGGCCATGACTAGAGAGGGTATGCATGGGAGGGAACCAAAAGTCATCCCTAAAAAAATTCTAGGCCATCTTAGTTTTCAAAAAGCATGTTGGAACTCCTAGAAGAATTCCTAGAGGTTCATTTTGCAAGTCTCTTGGCACTACTAGGCTTTGACATTGCCATTGCCGCTATCTTTTGAAACCAATTCAGAGCATTTTGAAGCATTTTCTCTATTTTTCACACAGAGAGAAAATAACATGTTAAGCCTCAAACTTGATTTTTAACCACTCAATAAAGTTCATATGTAGTCAAAATTATATTGTGATGTTTAGAGTTCATTTTTATGATTTTCAAAAATAATTTTGATGAAAACATGACCATATAAGCTAGAGGAGCATCCATGCTATTAACTAGCTCATGCTAAAATGGGGCATCCCTCGGAAACGGAATGCCTTGTGCTACAACCTACAAAGACCACAAAAATTAAGGGAATGAAGGAAGCATTTCATCAATTTAGGCAACACTCTTGTACACATTTATGCCTTCTAAAGGCAAGGCTCTAACAATAGAGGGTATGTATGAGGGTGGTTTAAAGTGTGCCATTGGTTGCATGCAAAGCCAACAAAGTTGAGAAGTTCAACATTTAAAGGAAAGACAAAGGCATGATGTACCAGACATCTAAGTAGGCAAGCTCATCAACCAAAGGGACCAAGACTGAGATTGAAGGATCACCAATTGCATTTCAAACATGATTACTCATAAGTAGTTTAAGTCGAAGACTTGCTTTAACGAGGTAGCTTATTGATTGGAGATAAAGATAAGAGAAAATTGACAACTGAAGTCTTTAAGAATATCCTAACAAGATAACATACTTGGCACACGACTCAACTGCTGCTTTGTGAATCAGGTCTACATTAGAGGTCACTTAGATATGAGGCAAACATACTTGGCACACGACTCAATTGCAGCTTTGTGGATTAGGTCTACATTAGAGGTCACTTAGATATGAGTCAAGCATGGACAAAACACACATTTTATTTAGATAAGTTAGCTAGTAGCACATCTAGGCTGCTATTACACGACATACATATCCTTAATCATTTGGCCTTGAAATGCAGCTCGGTAGAAACATGTAGTCAACACAACTACTCTATTCTTGATTGTCTCCTCCATATCTTCCATCACTAGGACGTCTAGTTTCATGCCTAGGATGCTATGAGTAAGTGAAGGTTCAACGATCAGTAGTGGGTTGGCCACAATCCAAGAGGCAGCTCCTCGGGCACAATGGGCTTGAACGAGATAAGACCCAGGCTTTTAAGTTAAAATCTAGGGTAAAGGGGCCAATATAAGGCCACTTGGCAAATAGAGGGACATTCAATTTGAATAATATGAATTATATGATAGGATTGATAGTTTTCAATGAAATTGATATGAAAAGATAGATCATATCTAGCTCTTGCCATTCCCAATATCATAATATATTTCATTTAAGGTGTCCTTGTTTTGAACCCCTGTATGTTATTGGCCTCATTAGCCTAAAGCATCTGCTGGTTTTCTTAATCGGAGATTTTGCAATTTTAGCTTGATAAACAGTTTTTTTTGGCAAATAGTGGGCTCTGCATGCTTAACCAGTGGGGATCCAACCGTAGCTAAACACGCAAGTTTTGCGCTATGGAAGATGTGGGGATCCGTTCATCCTGGTTTGCGTCAGTCGGGCCATGTACTCTGGCACCTGCGGCAGGTCCAGCTCCTTCCGCCTCTTCATCATGCTCATGCTTCTCGAAGGTGGTTGGAAACAAGGAAAATGAGCAGCAGGAAGATCAAAGCGCCGCAATGGGCTGGACAGCAGAGCAGTTCGACATCGTGACTGCCCTCCTGCGGACACCCCCAAAGCCATTTCCTGTGCATAGGGCACCTCCCCCTCCTCGTTTGCTCCCCAAGCATCGCCCCGTGGGCCTTCCAGCACGTCGCCTGCACCTTCCCAATTTGACTCCCCGCCCTGCCAAGGACAAACTCTTCCTCACTGACCTGGCAGTTCAAATCAGTAAGCTTCCCCCCCACTCGCATGCCTCTCAAGTCCTGCACGGAATTCAACATCTGCTTGTATGTGGCTCGCTCTCAGCAACCGTTCGACACCTTGGACATCTGGGCCTGCCCCTCAGAGCTTTTGAAACTTTAGAATGGCAACAGACGTGCTCCCACCTATGGCCGGATGAGAGAGCGTTGTGTGCTGCCATTGACGTACTTGCAGAAGAAGGAAAGGAAGAGATTGCATGGGACCTTCTGCACACTCATGCTCCAATGTCCTCGTTGGCTTTTGAGGCCCTTGCACGAGGACTCATAGCAGCCAGCCTGCTCAATCGTGCTCTGCTGGTCAAGGAAAAGGCAGAGAGCAGCGGACTAGTATTAAATCAAGGTGTGTATGCTGAGCTAATTCTTCTTGCTAGTCGTCTCTACAAATTCAAGGAAATGAGAAAGTTGGTGCAGGAACTGGGTTATTTTTCAGAGTTACAACTAGGGTTAGAGCACTGCACGTCTATCATGGCTGCATGCCGGAAGGCACAGATGTATGATGCTGTGTTGGGCCTTTTCGAGTGGTGGAAACAAGCTGATTTCGTACCAAATGTCGTGATGTATCAGATTGTTATGACGACTCTTTCAGACCTTGGTAAGTATAGGGATGCTCTGGCTGTGTATTGGGAGATGACAAAGAACGGATGTCCTCCTCATCTTTCCGCTTATGATGCTCTATTTGAGATATGTGCACAGCTAGGGGATGCCTCAAGAGCATTGAAGCTCCTTGCTAAAATGAGGGAGTCAAACATCTCACCAACACACAACATTTACATAAATTTGATCAAGGTTTGCTGTCAGGATGGTAGGCTTGGTAAAGCTAGAGAATTCATTGAGACGATGAGGAAAGAAGGTTTGCCAGTAGAGGACCTGGACAAGTATGCCATTATGAAGTCAAAGAGTTCATGTAAGGCTATTGTGAAAGAAGTTGGCGACTAATTTCTTGGAGGGTAAGGGCATGAATGGTTATGCAGCCCCTGTTTGTTACTGTAAGATGAGGTTAACCTACATCCTTCACCTAGGGCAGCACCTTTTGTCGCTTGTTATTTATAAAGAGGGGATAGATTGTAAAAAAGTGGTATGGATTGCCTCAGAATTTGGGAACCATAGGAACACTAAAAGGTTTCTTGTGATAATGTGCGTATCAGCACATCTTGAAACTTGAAAGGATATACAAGAGCAGCTGCTGGGGAGTGTGTTGAAGGTGATGTGTGGCTTGATGAAATGCAAAACCATGTAGACTGGCTTTGAGGTCAGACATGCAAAATTAGTTGTCAGTGTATGCATGCCTTTGCACCATGTAAAAATTGTTACATGTTAAAGTTTACATTTTTCCGGTTGACTTCCTCAACTACCGTATCACCACGGCATACAGATTATTGAGAACAGGCCCTTTACTCTCAGAGTCTATTCGTTAGATCTTTCAATGTTGGGAGGCACATAGACAGCAGAGATGTATTGAGTAAGTAAAATGGACATTATATCATTCTTCAATGAAATGTAACTTTAATTTGGCTTGTATGATCACAAAGCATAAAACCTATGAGCATGTATATGAGAAATTAGTCCAGCTCAGAGTAGGGGAGGACCCTGCTGGCTAGAATGTTGTTCAAGCATTATCCTGGGGGGTATACATACTGAGCAGCTCTTCAAGTTCTTAAGTAAATTTATTTAATTTTTCTGGATGACAGGAGTTTTCTTTAGTTCTCACTTATGTAAAACTTCTATTTTGCTCCCAGTCTAGTGCAACTGTAGCTCGCCATGTGGATAATAATGCTGTTATCTCTCTCTAGCTCTCAGTTATAAACTTAGTGCTAATTTAGACGCTCATCTTGTGAAGCTAGGACTCCTGTACAAATTTTTGATCCGTTATGTCTGCGAGAAAGGACTCTCATTGCTTGGTATAAAGGTTCTTATGAAAACACGATTGTCCAGCCATGGCACTGAGATTGAATTTGGGCCACAAGAAAAGAGCATGCATGCAGTGTAAGTGGCTGGTATTAGAGAGAAATGTAGGTGTATAGAAAACATCAGCAGTTGGTGGTTGTTGTGAGTTGCATACATGTCCAGCCATGGCACTGAGATTTAATTTGGGCCACAGGTATTAGAGAGAAATGTAGGTGTATGGAAAACATCAGCAGTTGGTGGTCCTTGTGGAAATGCAAACAGCAGATGGCAAGTGAACAGGTGCTGGACATGGGGGCAGTGAGAGGCAGGTTCAGTATATTCGTGGAGTGCAGGCTGGAGAAGTATCTGCCCTGCCCTTGTCAGTTGGTATGTGATGGGATATCGTATGTGTTGTTCGATTGCAGAGAGGGCACAACACTAAGGATGATGGGTGAGCATCCATCAATATGGCAGATTTTGGGCTCCAAAGACCAGGTTAAAAAAACTCAGATATACACTTTGAGATAGTGCGGAATGAGTGGCAGCAAACAAGCTGCAAAAGGAGTCGACATTGGCAGTCACAGACTAGTTAAGTGTTAGTGAGTAGGGCTGTCAATGGATGGTAGAGGGGCCACCCTGTGAGTATAGGAGTGGTATGCATAGTCACAAGGGATGCATTCCGGGACGGGGAACAGGGACCGGGGCTCAAATGGATTTTTAGTGTAAAAAAGAGGGCGGGACGGAAAAGTGGGGACGGGAAGCCCGAAAAAGGGTATCCCCTGTGACTATGGTGGTATGTCTTTTTGGATTTCGGAACACGTTTCAAGGAATAGACAATCACAAGGCGATCTTTCTTAAGCTCTTCTTAGAGGAGCTTTGTGCCAAAAAATTGTTTTTGCTTGTGTTGCTGAGCATAAATGTGAGCAATTGCCCCCCATCGCTGCTCATCTAGCTTCTCCAGATCCTCAAGCTGTATCAAACCACCACTCCAGTTGATTTGCCACTCTGCTTGGTGGCTTGTGCACAGGCGCAAAATTTCCTTGATCATGAGATCAAGAAACGGGAGCTCTAGCAAAGTGTAGATCAGCATGGAACCATCCACTTTTGATTGGCAAGGATCTGCGGATGCCAAAGACTCTAGGGGTTCGACTACCCAGAACTTTCCCAACATCAGAGGCAATGGTTTTAAGGAAATTATTATATTGAAAGGGCAGATGTGGGAGCTTTATCCATACTGGATACAATGCAGGGTTATTTCCCTTGAGAGAGAATTGTCTGTTCCAACAAAACAAACATGAGGGGGATCATCCACTGCCCTGCAAGGGCATTAACCGCCATCAACTCTTCCTTGAGAAGAATGATGTAGGAAGTTTTTTGGAAGGACTTAAACCTGCGTTACCTCAATGCCCTTGACCAGTCAGTTTTCTCTAAACCAGGTGCACAAAACCTCAAGAGGACGGCAAGCCCCACAGACCATCCAATCAAAAGCTGCACTGTGGCATACTTGGGACTAGTGCTTCCTCCAACTACTCACCTTGGAGCAGCTTCTCAGCTTGACAATGGTGGGAGGCCGGTATCGTTTTGAGACCATCCAATCAAAAGCTGCACTGTGGCATACTTGGAGTAGTGCTTTCTCCAACTACTCACCTTGGAGCAGCTTCTCAGCTTGACAATGGTGGGAGGCCGGCATCGTTTTGAGAAGCGCCTTGAGCCTGCAGCGGTCTTCCTATGGCAATGACCAATGGCGCGGCATGCTGAAAAGCCGGGGGAGGCTGAAGAGGCAGGTGTTCGCAGAGAGGACGGGGGTGGGATCAGCTTCTCCAGAAAGATGGTGGGGTTGCTGTGTCAGTAAAAGGGTTTGTACAGTGTCCAAATAGCTTTGATGAAGTTTGATAGTTGAGTGTGGTCTCCGAGGCCCCAAGAATCATTCCATGCAAAGTGTTGACTTTTCCCCATCGGGAAAGGAACTGGCAGCAGAGGAGAGTACATTGGGGTGAGAGTTGAAAGCTGCATATGTTGTGGTACTAAGGTGAGTAGGTGGCAGAGGTAATATCCACTATTGCGTGGCTATAATAGCATCAATCGTGTCACAGAGTCTGTCAGCAGCAATCTCCAATTTCCAATCTTTTAGGATGCAGATCGAACCCTTATGTCACTTCATATGTGTCAACAGCTGCATAGATATTACTCATCAAGACATGGGCTGCAGCATCCTTATCGCCCAATTCTGCAGCATTCTCAAAGGCCCACCTCCCAAGCATCGAGTCTCTGTAGTTTTGACAAGCACCTAATATCATGAGCCACACGTTAAAGTTGGCATGAAATGGCATTTCCTTACTTATTAGTACTGCTTTGTCTAAACGACCAGCACGGCCAAAAAGATCAATCAAACAAGTATGGTGTTCTACCCTTAAGATGGTCCTCATGGTCGTAATCATGGTCTCAAAGTACATTTGGGCCTCATCCAACAATCCCGTATGAATGCATGCATCAAGCACAATGCTAAAAGTCACCAAGTCTGGCTCAATGCATTCCTCTATCAGCTTCACAAATGACTTGACAACCAACTCATCCTTCCCTGACTGAGAATATCCTGCTAGTAATGCATTCAGGGTTGCCACATTGCTATCTGGAAGCTCATCGAACAAATCCTGCGCTTCTGCAAGCATTCCAAAAGCGGCATACATGCCTACTAAGGCAGTGCCAAGAACCATATCAATGTTCAATGGCCCATCCCTAGCTATGTCAACATGTATTTCTTGGCCCTTGCATGAGGCTCCTAAGCTGCTACAGGCTTTTATTATGGAAGCAAAAGTGAACACATCTGGTGTCATGCCAATGCTGCACATCTGCTCAAAACATCTCAGAGCTTCATCAAAAAGCTCATGCTGGGTGTATCCTGCAATCAGTGAATTCCAAGAGACTACATCCCTGAACGGAAGCCTATTGAATATCTCCCGTGCTTCTGCAAGCATGCCACACTTTGCAAACATATCAAGTAAGGAGTTGGCAGTGACAGTGTCTCTTTCTAAAAACCGATCATTCAAAATCTTAGCATGTATCTGCTGGCCCTCATATGGAGCACATAAGCTGCCACAGGCTTTACAAATGCAAGCATAAGTGAATGCATCTGGCAAAAACCCTACATCTTGCATCAATTTGTAATAGCGTAGAGCCTCCTCACCCTGCCCATGTTGGACATAGCCTGAGATTAGCACATTCCATGAGATTGAATCCCTAATAGAAGGCTTGTCAAACACTCCTTGTGCTCTTGTAGATGAATGGCATTTCATGTATGCATCTATTAATGCATTGGAAAACACTGTATCCTTTTCCACCGACAAATCCTCCCCACAAACTTGAGAATGTATTTTGATTGTTTTTTGTAAGGCTGTTTTGCTGCCACAGGCACTCAATCCTGCGACAAAAGTAAATATATTTGGACAAATACTCTCACACTGCATTCTTTCAAAATAAATCATAGCCTCTTCATCACGCCCATCTTGTGCATACCCTCCCACAATCAGAGTCCAAGATGCTACATCTCGAGCTCGAAGCTTGTTGAAGACTGCCTCAGCTTTCCCAACTGCACCACATGTGACGTACATATCCATCAATGCATTTGCAAGCACTTTCCCCTTTTCCCCGAAAACCTGCTGGTTGCTTTGAGCATGTACTTGTTGGCCTTTGCTCAAAACTTGTAAACTGCCACATGCCTTCAGAATACAAGCAAAGGTTACCACGGATGGTAGCAAGCCTTCACACTGCATTCTTTCAAAGCATATGATAGCCTTGTCCCACATGTCATAGTGAGTATACGCTGTCATAAGCGTATTCCATGAAACCACATCTCGAATTTCTATATCCTGGAACACTTTCTGAGCACTACCAAGTAGACCACACTTAGCATACATATCCATCAATGCATTGGAGACAAGAATGCTTTTTCCTAACAAATTCTCTTTAACAATCTGAGCATGCAGTTCGTGACCCCTAATTGCTGCCTCAGTGATGCCACAAGATTTCAAGATACAAGCAAATGTGACAGAATTTGGATGGAGACCCTTGTTTTCCATCTCCTTCATATACTCAAATGCTTCCTTGCAAAGACCATGTTGAATGTGCCCTCCAATAAGCACATTCCAGGTGACAATATCCTGAACAGGAAGTTTGTCAAATACTTCTCGTGCTTTTTCCAAGGAACCACACCTAGCGTACATATCAAGCAACACAGTACCCACAACAACATCCTGTGCCAACAAGCCGCTCTTGTCAAGTTGAGCATGTATGAGTTGTCCCTTGTCCATTGCACCTCTACTGGCACACAGCTTTAATATGCGGGTAAAAGTTTCTGCACTTGGAGACAGACCATGACATTGCATTTCATAAATACAAGAAATTGCTTTGTCCAGATGCCCATCCTCCACATAAGCAGAAATTAACCCATTCCATAAGACACCACTGGGTAATGGAGGTTCAGTAGACATTGTTTCAACTTTCAAAGGTCTCCCATCTGCAGCATATGAGTTGAACAAACTATTCCCAGCACCTTTGTATAAATCTCGTTGGGCAGAATCATCAAGTGGTAGTCTGCCTCGTCGCATATATTTGCATGCCTTGGATGAGGGATCAGGAAAGTTAGTTTCCAAACCTTTCCCTCTAGAAATCTTGTGAAAGTCAGGCTCTCCACCCTGTTGTGCTTGATGGTGAATTCCCAGAGAGTTAGTTTCCAAACCATCCCCTTTAAAAATCTTGTGAAAGTCCTGCTCACCATCCTGTTCTTGTTGTGCTTGATGGTGAATTCCCAAAGTAGCAACATTCCAAAAGGCGAAACTGTGTACTGAAATTTCTGCATAAGTTTTTTGTATTTTAGCAAGTCTGGCATGTCTGCCATACATACAAGCTCAGCTGCTGACTAATAAGGGGTGACACTTATATGAAGCTGGCACACCATTTTCGATGTCCAGCTGCCATTGGAGAATGTTGATTTTCTTGCATTCGGTTCATCAGAGGCGCTTTGCCTGATTTGAATCCTTCCAGTAATCATTCAAGCATCTGTTGCACCTTGAGTGATGCATTGCAGGAGACCTCAAGTGACACTTAATGTCTTGTATTGCTAAAGGAATAACTCTAGAAACGACCCAATAGGTGGATGTTGGACAGCGACGGACGCAGGCGGTCAGACGGGAGAGGAGAGGGCAAGTACTAGTATTTTTTTGGGAAAATTACACCCCTCTAATTTGAGGAAATTCCCAAAATACCCTTGTATCTATTTTAGCTGGATTGTTCACTATTTCCTACTTTTTATTCTTTTTTGACAATGTATATCCATTTTTTAGTGCTCAGCATGTAATTTGTCACAAATTACTTCCCAAAAAAAGACAATTATGTCTAAAAATAATGAAGCAATTCATCTCCAAAGCCTACATAACCAGCTCAAATTCTATTTTTAGTATCTTGTATTCATAGACAGTCAGTCTTCTTATGAAAAGCTACGATTTTTTAAAGGGAAAATTACCAAAATACCCCTCTAATTTGTGGAAATTCCCAAAATACCCTTCAAATTTTCCAAAATTCCCAAAATACCCCTCACATTTTGTCAAAAATTCCCAAAATGCCCTTCAAATTTTCCAAAATTCCCAAAATACCCCTAGTTGTGAGAGTAAATTTATCCAAACATAAAAAAAATTGTAGCCTTTCATAAGAAGACTGATTGTCTATGAATACAAGATACTAAAACTAGAATTTGAGCTGGTTATGTAGGCTTTGGAGATTAATTGCTTCATTATTTTTAGACATAATTGTCTTTTTTTGGGAGGTAATTTATGACAAATTACATGCTAAGCACTAAAGAATGGATATACATTGTCAAAAAAGAATAAAGATTAGGAAATCGTGAACAATCCAGCTAAAATAGATACAAGGGTATTTTGGAAATTTTTGAAATTTGAGGGGTATTTTGGGAATTTCCACAAATTAGAGGGGTATTTTGGTAATTTTCCCTTTTTTAAATTTTTGGATAAATTTACTCTCACAACCAGGGGTATTTTGGGAATTTTGGAAAATTTGAAGGGCATTTTGGGAATTTTTGACAAAATATGAGGGGTATATTGGGAATTTTTGAAATTTGAAGGGTATTTTGTGAATTTCCAAAATTAGAGGGGTATTTTGGTAATTTTCCCTTTTTTTTGGGTAATAAAAGGGTGATAACTCCTCAACGAAATAGCTTTGGCAAGGTGGTTTAGCGCAAACACTATTTTCTTCGGCAACATGTCGCGTTCGACTCGAGTTGGTGGGGGTGTTGCTTTTGACCTCTAGACTCGACGACTGAGTATTATGTAGTTGCGATAAAGGCCAATGAGGCTCTTTACTTGGTAAAAGCCTAATATGCTATCCGAGTTCCTTGGCATGATCTGGGCCATTGCCTTTCACTCAAATCAGATGGCCTTAAATAATGCTCGCCTATCAACTCCTTGCGTACACATTAATGGTAAATTAATCACTATTCCCTCCCATCTCACCTCCGCCTTCAAGTCTTCAACTCGACAACATATACTCTCTCTCTCTCTCTCTCTCTCTCTCTCTCTCTCTCTCTTCTCTTCTCTTGCAAATTGTGATACTTTATCTCATACCCTTCGCATATAAGCTACCATGATGATATGAGATAGTGAGCTGAGCACTTGAACTTTTGTATAGTCCAAAGCACATGAAGGAGAGTAAACTGAGGATTTGGAAGCACATCTTGAGCTTTTGATGCTGCACAAGTCCAGTTACTATGGTAGACCCCTTGGACACAACTTATCCCCATGTTTTTGGGGAGGAGCATGGTTAACCGAAGATTCCGTTTCCACTTCAATAACCTCTCACCATGGTTGCACTTGTAGCCATGTGCGAGGGCTTTCAACGTCGACCATAACAAGAAATTGTAACTATCTCTCTCTCTCTCTCTCTCTCTCTCTCTCTCTCTCTCTCCCCAACCCCCCCTTGCAAATTGCACGATAATAGAATCTCCAAATATCTACCATACCAAGATACATAGCAATAGGCGAAGAGAATTGGCCCTGATTTTGTCGTTCGTTCATGTGGATAAATTAAACAATAGGTATTGGTTTGCAATGCTCACATATTCCGGGTTGGAGATGTTACAAGATTGGGCACCCTCATAATGGTTAATTATTGTGCTGTATTTCTATTTTTACTAATGGTGAGTTGATGCTGTGTAGATTGGAACTCTTGGAGTTGAGGAGAAGGCGTTGGCAATAAATTATCCTTGCCAGTTTTTGTTTGCATAGTGTTATGGTTTATTTTTCCAATAAGCCACTATGGCTCGCTTGTAAATAATTAGTGAGAACTCACCCTAAAGAGGGCCATGCAATAAGTGGTAGCCACCACGTAAAGAGTAAAGTGGATCTAAGTGTACAGAAGGTCCTCCAATTTTTGGCACCAATAAACAATATCAAATATTAAATGCCAAACTCCACAAGAGGTGCCGTGGAGTTTGGGGCTACAATCTTTAGGCCATTGATTTGCAAGATTCCTCTCTCTCTCTCTCTCTCTCTCTCTCTCTCATGCTATGTTATGTAGTGCTATGTACTCTCTAATCTTGTCTACATCATCTTCCCCTTACAATCTTTCACTATCAAGTCTATACTTGTGCGTGCGTGCGTGCGTGCGTGTGTGTGTGGTGTCATAGTTTAGGAGTATGTACTTGGGTTTTAGGAGAGATGGTGAGAGGTTGAGAGATAAGTGTGTGAGCAATTGGAATTGTGGAAGCAACCGTTATCCCCTTCTCCTCCCAAAGTGGTGTGAGAGATTCTGGTTCGAGGGAATCTACAATCAAATTCAAATTTTAAGGAGCAAATTGCAAATTTGTTGCATCAAGTTCAAATCAATGCTAATCGGTGACTAATTGGCAAATCGATCGATTAATTTTGCTTATTGACGATCAAGACTTGATATGTCAAGTCTTGAATTCAATTTGATGGCTAAGTTTTATGGATTATGAAATCAAAATGGCAAGAGTCAAAGAAGCAAGAGGTTTCCTAGATTTTGAAGAAGCAGTGATCAAGAATTGGGCATTGAAGTGCTTTAATAAGTTTTGGAAAGATTTGGTTTTGGCTTAAGCAAGGAATTTATGAAGGCAAACCTCGAGATTAGAGGAAGGATTAACCAAGAAGGTGGCTTGTGAGATCCTTCGAGGCTTTCTTAGAAGGGGAATTGAAAATTGTAAGCTCGAGTACCATTGGGATATCACAAGGAGGCAATTTGAGGGTCCGACAACGACGACCGTGGGAGAGCTCCTTGGCATGCAAGGGAGCATCACCATCGACCATCACCAAATCCTATAGAAACGACATCAAACCGATCTCCCTGCCGTTGAGGCACTTTTCCCTTCTACCTCGCGGCCCGAAAGCACTTGTAAAAGTCGCCATGGCCCTCTCTCTTTCTCACATTGTCGGCCCTATTCCTGCTCGTTGCCTGCGATGTCACGTAGGGCATCTTCAAACCAATTTTTATCACTTTAAAAGGTGTGGCCTCAATTTAATATTCTTAGTTGACCGCCCAAGGAATTTTAGTCCTTAAGAAGGTAGTCACCCCCTCCTTGGTTCAAAGTTTTTGGTTGACCACCGAGCACAAGAAGAAAAATAAATAAATATTTCTTCATTTCCTTGGCCACCTACCATCAAAAACCTTGTTTGCCCCGCTTCACCTTGTTCAGACAACTTCAAAAATCCTTTGCCGGAACATACCTGTAAAAACTTCATCCAAATCCCTTCAACCTTGGATCGTCAAAAACTCCTCAATCTTTACAATTTACACTGATCAAGGATCTTGGCGATCGACATTTCTCATTCAAAATATATCGTGAGCACAAAATTCTTTGCCGATTGCCATTGCCATTGGGAATGAGGGAGTTCGAATGCCAGACAAAATTTCAAATTTTGCACAGATCAACTGCTCAATTGATCACCAAAATCTCAGCGGTGCCTAGATACTGCACTCTCGGACTAGATGCCATCATCAACCATCGAGCTTATAAATTAGTTTATTTATTTCCTTTATTTTCTCATTATTTTTCATACCAATCATTTACACATGCATACATAGCCGTTTTTATGTGTGTGTGTGTGTGTGCGTGTGCGCGCGTGTGTATGTATGTATATATATATATATATATATATATATATATATATATATATATATATATATATATATATATATATATATATATATATATATATATATATATATATATATATATATATAAAGTGAAAAGAGAAATAATCAAAGAAGAAGAGAGAAAAAAACGCCATCATGGTCTATTTTCCACATCCACCTACTATTGCTGAATAGCTCGCAAGTTTCCATCAATCACTTGCATATGAACATATGCGAAGGCAAGAACTAGAAGATAAGATGTGCACACTTCCCGCACTGAATCTGCACCTCCTCAAAAGAAAAATAAATCTAGCAAAAAATATTTCATGTTTAAAGATTTTGTGTTCTAAAGATGCCAACACGGTACTGGCATGGGTTAGTCAACTAGACAACTACTTCCATGATGAAGACTTCTCCGAGCATGACATGGTCAAGTGTGCATCAAATCATCTTACTGGTAGGCACTATGGTGGAATGCCATCAAATAGCATGGTAGAAGACCTCACACTTGGCATGCATTCAAGAAGTTGTTTTTATCCCATTTCTTACCCACACAGTATAAAGCTAAAGCAAGTCGCTAATGGAATTTACTTCACCAAGGTAGAAATGAAGATGTACATGCTTACACATACCATTTTTGGAACTTCCTCATTCAGCTTCAAGCTATCGAACATGTCAGTCATATGAAACTAAAGCGTAAGTATATATATGGGCTAGCACTCCAAATTGGTATTGAAGTGGACATGTTTGAGCCAGATTCATTGTCAAAGGCCATCAATTTGGCACTCAATGCGGAGACAAAGAATGCCAGACATCAACGTAGAGATGCCTAGACCAAACAACACAAAGCAGGTACAATGCTTTATGGGACACTGTGGTTATTACATGAGGTTCATCCACATGTATGCAACCATTGCTCAACCCTTGTATAGGCTTATAGTAGTCTTTGAATGGACGGAGGAGTGTGAGGAGTCATTTCAAAAGTTGAAGAGAGTCTCATATCGGCTCCAGTATTAAAAGCACCAGATTAGGAAAAGATCTTTCATGTTCATATTGATGCTTCAACATTTTCTATAGGATGCATCTTGGCTCAGCCAAGAGAAGGAAATATGGACTTCCTAGTCTGTTATATTAGCAAACAGCTTAACAATGTTGAAAAGAACTACACTACCACTGAGAGAGAAGGGCTAGGGATGATATATGCTATTAAGAAATTTCAGTATTATCTCCTTGTAAACCAATTTGTGTTTTTTACTGACCATCAAGCCCTCTTATACCTTGTAAACAAACCATGCAATAGCAAACACATTATACGATGGTTTGTCATATTGCTAGAGTTTGATTTTACAATAGTGGTTAAAAAAAGAAAGACACATCTTCAAGAAAATCATCTTTCTAGATTGCCAAATAGAAAAGCTCCAGAAGGTGTAGATGATGACATCCCTGATGCATATCTTTTCCATGTTGAAATGGTACCCAGGTGGTCTCAAGAGATAGTTTGTTTACTGTACTATGGAGGAGAGTTCGATAGGACTGAGCAAGAATTCAAACAACAGACGCTTTGGCAATCCAAGAATTTTCAATTAATTGACAGACATTTGTATCATTTAGCTCATAAAACATTTCTACAATTATTCATAAGTTCAAAAGAGTACGATTGCTATCTATCTTTTAGAAGCACATGTTCAAGACTTGGCATTCCATTGCTTACAGACGAAAACATATCAGTGCTTGAAACAATTAGGAGTTTATTGGCCAAATATGTATGCTCATGTTTATGAGTATGTTACTAATTGTGTTACATGCAGATCTACACCACCAGTAGAACATGCAACACACCCTCCTCTTGCACATCATTAATTCTTCCATGCATTCACTGGTATGCATGTAGGGCTACACTACATGGCTTGCATTAGCACAATGTTGATACCCATGCACAACACTTACCCTAGGGCAATACACCTTCATTCACGAGGACTCCAACTAGTAGGGGTGAGGCATTGTCAATGCGGACCCACAACAAGCATAAAAGAGTGCAAAAAAGGGCATTAATTTCTATGATTTTGAGTTTTTGTGTTTGATTGCGGAAATTTTTGGTGAAGCCGAGTACTCATGCCCTTATTTAACTTGATTTTACAGATATATGAGGATAAATGCCAAAAATAAGTCTTTAGGTGTGTGTATATATGTAAAAATAGCAAGTTTTTAAGCTAAAATATGATAAAAGAGAGCAATCTGGCCAAAAATATTGCAAATAAATATACATAGTAGCTTAACGTGTTTTTTGAGTTATTTTGAATTATTGGTGTTTTTCAAAATTGATTTTCATTTTTCTTTTTATTTTTGTAAATTTTTGAAGAAAAAACAAAGAAAAATAAAAAAAGTAGGTGAGATGGTGACGCAACGACAATAGAAAAATATAGGTGCAATTAGCAAGTCAAGGGCAACATATGGTGAAGTGGGGGTGGAATTTTTTATTTCACGTTGTAGAAAGTCCAATCCGACTAATTTTCGAGGAAAATGATAATTTTTTTGGAAGTTGGGAAAATGAAGTCCAAATCAAGAAATTTTTGAGCCTAAAGTGCATTTTGTGACGAGTTAGAAGCACATGTCAAATTTTGTAGCAAGTGGTTCTTGGACACTTGATATAAGAAATTTTGACCCCACTTACTAGCTCATTTTCACTATTCACACTTAGAGAGAGCTTGAGAGACCTAGAATGCGTAGATCTTCTACGGATTTGTACGATGCCCACGACACAGTGTTTGACACCAGATATGAGAGGTAGGCTCATTACCATGTGCTCTTCATGCTCAATGCTAACGTCAATGCAAAAAACTAACAAAAGCGGCAATGTGGCATCGATGAGAGTAGAGAGTGAAACGGGACCGTAACTCAATGACTACTAGCCCACTAGCTACAAGACTTGATAAGGGGTTGACCCTAAGCTAAATGGGCATGTCTATGCCCTTCCATACCAGTTTAGGTCAGAAATAAAAACTATTAACATTCCCGAGCACTACAGAAGACAATATGAGACAAGTCACCATAATGGCACGAAACTTCATAGGTAGGTGTCTCTCAAGGTTGTGTACAAGTCCATGTAACTTCCTCCATAAGCAATCTACCAAAAGCGGGTCAAAACATCGATCTCAACTTCGGACATGCAAAGCGTCACTTGGCTCTCACGGCTAGATGGAGCATCCGTTTGCCACCAAATTTCATGAGCAGCATCGACATACCTTTGACAATCAAGACATGTGGTCAAACATCAAGAAAAGTCATCGTAGGCTCATCACCCAATTAAAAGACGCTTTCAAAGCAACAAATCATCAAGGACATAAGTAAGTTTGAAGGCTACACCGACAGCATGGAAAGGTGCCCCACAACATCTACAAGCTTAGGTGATCAAGCTCAAATGAATCATCGCGGAAAGTCATCTCCAAGAGCGGAAATCAACTTCAGAGTCCAAAGTACCAAATGAGGAGTTTCTAAGCTAAACTAATGAATTTTAAAAGTTGA
>NC_140949.1:11864918-11977418 GCF_014529385.1 Adiantum capillus-veneris | reverse complement strand
TCAACACTCGCTTTTGGCACCATGTTTGCGTCATGGCATCAACTTTTGGCGATTCTCCTCGGCTATTTGGCTAGCCACTCTCGTCCGATGGAGGGGGACGACATCGACATTTGCGATTAGAGCCATTTTGACGTTGATTCTCACATTTTGGCATCGGCTTGACATTACTTCCATTGAAGAGGATTTTCGACATCGGACCCTACATTGCTTCTTGCGATTGACAACTATACTTAACACAAGCATGGGTGAGTTGCCTCTACCATAGAGGAGTGACAACCAAAATCGGCATCGAGCACACCGATCGCACTCTACGGCATGGTTTTCAATTTTGACACCTTTGGTGGCTATTCAACTAGCGAATTTTTGCGGTGGCAAAAATTGGCACATAGTGACACCGACATGTCGGTTACAGGTTATAGGGGGCTTTTTTAGTTCATTTACACATAGATTCTCTAGGTTTCCAGACACTTAAAATCACATCACTTCACAACGTGATTTAGCAATCATTTCAACAACACTTTCTCTGCAGACAGATGCATTTTTTTGTGAGCACATCTAGTGCTACTGAGCTCTTTTGAGAGCACATATGCCTGTAGGGATCAATTTTATTGCATGCAATAGTTCTTGGTGTTTATTTGAGCGCGGTCACTAGGTACATTGAGTTGCCGATACTACCCATTGTACTATGTGTGGAGTCGGTTTTGGCTATTTTGGTAGTTCTTCTCGGTTGTTTCTGAGACTCGGATCGAAAGAGCCCTTTCTGAGACTGTGGCTAGTTGTTTTGTGTCTACATTAGCCCTTGGAGGGTCGATAGCGTGAGGTTTTCTTTTAGCTGGGGTATTTTTGAATGTTGAGATACCTTCGATGATATAGGTAGCTGGAGTTCCCCTCTTACAACACCCTTTCCATAGGATATGTATCTGGGTGGTTTTTTGTGCTTTTGACGTCGACTTGGAATTCACATAGTAGTGGTTTTATGCAGTATATGTCCATTAGTTCTTTTTTGAGCAGCTTATGTGTTTTTGAGTTGAGTTTTGACTCCTCATACAAAAGAGACTCTGCCAAATTTTTCTCGCGAGTCCATTTTATACGTTCTTGGCACTTCTAATTGTTCTTATACAATGATTGTACTAGATTTTGGTTGAGTTTTTTGCTCCTATTCTAAGAAGCTCAGCTGAAATTGTCCGAAGAAATTTGCTATAAAGTTTTTGACTACATTCTCTTAATCATGGCTGCGAGTAGGGCTTCCAAAAGAGAAGAGTACTACATCAAAAAGTTTGATGGCTCAAACTTTGTCATTTGGCGGTAGCGTATGCAAGATGCTTTGATCAACAAAGGCTTGATAGCACCCTTGCGTTGTTAGCGTGCAAACAAGAAGGAAAACAAGAACCTTTATAGCCTTGCACACACTACACCGTTGGAAGGAAACACTATTAAGTTGCGAAAAACACCTATGTCGAACACCTGTAAAGTTGGGCGGGAAACAACCCTAACCTAAACAATGATTAAAATTGATAAAAACCAAGATCATGAAGACAAATCTCATGTCGTGTAGACCTCCTTAGAGTGTCCATATGCTTGATTCCGACAACAGACAAGAGAGTTACAAGGTTTCAAAGATGGGGTCTCTCGCAAAAGCTCCAAAAAAGCTAGTCTCTGAAAAAGGGTGTGTAGGGAATTGCAGCTATTAAAAGGGGTTTTTTTTGGCTCTTATCCCAAGGGATTTTCTCTCTCCTCTTAGCCGACATGGTTCTCTCCTTGGGCACCTTTTAATTGGTCCAATTTTTGCCTTTTTTGGGTAAAAAATGAAATGTCGGTGATCATTTGACCAAGGAATGGGGTGGGGGCAAGTGTCCGGGGACCAAAAAAAGTGGCCAGGCGCCTGTCCAGGCAGTGGAAACTCACAATTGGTGCCCCCTCTCTCCCCCAACACCCACGAGCCCCCACAGGCAAGGCAAGGAAGCTCCATTAGCCCCTTTGATACAGCCTTAAGGGGTACCCACTCCCCCCCTTATACCCTCCAATTTCCACTTGCTCACCCCCATGTGGGATTACTCCATTGCCACTTGGCACCATCCTCCCACCTCTCCAACTTCCCCAAAAATTCCCAGCTTCTCCCAAAGCATGAGAGGACTTCTCGGACAATTTTCCCCGAGGCATACCTTGGTGCTCCGGTCACCTAATGACGCACCGTAACACACGGCTCGAAGCCCATCATCTCGGCTATCTCTAGAAATATAAAACTTCAACATTTATAATCTTAGACCCCCAAGTTATCCTAGTTGCCCTTCTCGCATGCACCTGCAATCACCTTCCAAGTTGAGACCGCCCGCTTCGGAAGCTCATAACTCATGATATACAAGTCCAATTCACAAGCTATAAAGCACGACTGAAAATCCTTATTAAAAACCATATTTTGGAGTCTCAAACAACCCAAAACATCAGCATTCAGGCTTGGTAAAATCACACCTTTGTACATGAATTTCTACAAGGCCACTTCCAAAACTTGCAAGGCTATGTACACATATATACATGAGGCTAGTGGGAAGCTTTTTGGCATAATTTAGTGACTTTATGCTTATCCAAAAAATGCATAACATAGCTTGCCAACCCCCCCTTGCCTGCTTAGTCATTCATGACAAGCAGAGGTCCCTAGGGTGAATAACTGCTGCATTTCATCCCCAGAAACCTCATCCACATTTTCAGATGTTTCCACATTGTCTCCTTCTATTGATAGCATTTCATCAGTCACAATTGTCATCAAATGTGCCAGATACTTCCTTAATCTATAACCATTAACACATTATTTATGCTGTGCACCATTTAAGTCGGCCAACTGATATTTGCCATTGTCAAATTTGCTTACAACAGTAAATGGACCTTCCCATTTGATTTGAAATTTCTTCTAAAAGGTAATGTCCAATTTACTATTGTATCGCAACACCAAATCACACTTTTCAATTTTCTTATCCTCTACGCATTCATTGGCTTTTAGTTGAGCCTTTCTTTTCACTTCCTCATAATAACCGAAAGCTAAAACTCTATCCAATTGCAAGGATTATAAGTCCAATAACCTTTTTTGCCATGTATTTGTTTGCTCCTCATCTTCCAATGACAATTTGAGCGCAGGGATTTCCACTTCAATTGGCAATAAAGCTTCCTTGCCATAAACCAAGTGGTAAGGGGAAAATCCAGTGCTCGTCTTGATAGTAGTTCTGTAGGCCCACAACGCACAAGGCAACTCTGAATCCCAAGTCTTCCGATGTGTCTGAGTCATCTTTGTCAAGATCTTTACCTTCTCTCCATTGAATCTTTCATTAAGACCATTACATTGTGGATGATAGGGAGAATTGTACCTATGCTGTATATTGAGCTTTTTACATAATAAATCAAACAGTTCTCCTCTAAATTCTGGTCCTCTATCAAAAAGTAGCTCTAGTGGCCCACCAAATTTGCAATATATATACTCATAAACAAATTTTCCCGTCTCTTTATTGGTAATCTGTTTGACAGCGTTGGCTTCTGCCCATCGTGACAAATAATCCACTGCTGTCAAAATGTAAGCATTTCTCTTTTGCTAGTTATAGGTAAGGGTCCGATAGCATCAAGACCCCATTTTTCAAACACATCAAAAGCTAAAATAGTCTTTTGCAATTCAGGCTTCAAAATTCTCTTTCCCATCCTCTTACAAGGCAAGCACAACTTGCACCAATGATTAACATCTCGTTGAATACTCGGCCATATGTAACCTTCTTGCAAGACCTTATGCAACATGATCTTCATAGCAAAATGGCCTCCACAAGATCCCTCATGATTTTCTTCGAGGATTTTATAAATTTTCTCTTTCCAAGGCACACAACGCAAAACCAAATCACCTCCTTTCATGTAAATAAATCACATCATCAAGCATTTTGTATTTCCTGAATTTCCTTAAGAACGCATACATTTTAGAAGACGGAAAACCTTCAGGTAGAACGCCTGTTAATAGAAAATCCACTTCCTTTGATAAGATTTCCCTCCCATGATATAAAGGGGCATCTGCCTATACCACAAACACACAAGTGATCATTTCTTGGGTAGCATCATGAGCTTCTTTATTTTGAGACCTTTCAATATGCTGCAAACTCCATGCTTCAAACTTTTTGAGCAATGCTTTCACTTTGAAGCATAAATTTTTCAGTTTAGGGTTCTTATTCTTCCATACTCTCAACACTTGCTTCACAACCAACAAAGCATCTCCTTTAATTTGCAAGTGTCTAATTCCCAATCGTAAGCAAATATGCAAACCACCTTCAAGAGCCATGTATTCTGCTTCATTGTTACTTTTGGCATCAAGTTTCAGCCCTTGCTTTCTCATAAGAATGACAATCAATGCCTCCTGAAGCAGCATCATGACTTCTTCGATAACAACCATCAAAATACAACAATGAAGCATTGGAAATGGCAGGAGTCTCGACTTTCTTTTTCCGCATCACCCTCTTCTTTAACCAAAACCTGAGTATCCTTATAAGTGAGAAGATATGCCAGGGTAGCCCGAGTACTTTCCTCCACCAGAAAGGTGAACTCAAACTCCTGAAGTTCAATAACCCGTTTCATCACTGTTTTTGATACATTTGAATTATTGAACAGCTGGGGAAGCAATAAATAACTGGTGAGAAAAATAAATGACTTTTGCAGCAAGTAGTGTCTGAATCGTTTGCAAGCATAAACCATACTTGTCATCACCAATTCAATTTCAGAAAAATCTCTTTCATGAGGAGTCTTTGCCCTGCTAGCATAATGAACAAGCTTCATATATTGATCTTTCCCCTTTGCAATAACATAGCCCCGATAGCATCATCTCCCAATGATGGATTAACATAAAACTCCTATTCCCAATCAGGAGCCTACATAATGGGAAGCGTACTCAAAACCTCTTTAACTTTGTCAAAAACCTCGTCACAATCATGAGACCATTCCAAGGGATCATTCTTAACTATTTGCTGCAGTGGATACAATAGCTGTGATGCCAAAGGTATGAAGCGAGATAGATATTTAACTTTTTATATGAAAGTGGCCAACTGTTTGGTATCTTTTGGCGGTGACAGTAGTAGCAAAGCCTCCACCTTTTCTGTATTTACTTCAATTCCATTTTTTGAAATAACATGTCCAAGAAGCTTCACCCGTGGCTGTGCCAAATGACATTTTTTAGGATTGAGCTGACCCCCGCATTCATCATAGCTGGAAAAGTCATTTCAAGCTTTTGAACATAGATTTTACTTGAACTGTATACACAGAAATCATCTATGAATCCTTTGACAAACTTCCCAAGGAACGGGGTAAGGACCCAATCTACTTTTCTTTCAAAGGCTCCTGGCCCATTTGTCAACCCAAAAGGAAGGCAACAAAAGCAGAAACAACCCCATGGCGTGATAAAAGTAGTCTTTTTCCTGTCTTGAAGAGCAAGGATAAGCTGAAAGTATCCTGAATACCCATCACAGACACCGTATCTTTCAAAACCAGCCACTGCATCTAACAATTGATCAATAAAAGGCAAAGGGTAAGGATCTTTCTTGATCACCGCATTTAGTGGCTTGTAATCAACACAAAATCTCCAACACCCATCTTTCTTCGGAGTGACCACTACAGGGCTCACCCATTCAACATTATCAACTGGCACAATGAACCCTGCATCCAATAGCTTATCCACTTCTTCCTTTAAAGCATTCATCTGCTCCTTGCCCATCCTCCTTAACTTCTGTCTGATTGGTTTTGCCCCTTCAACTAGCTCGATCTTCGTAGGACCCCCAACAAATCTCCATATTTCTTGATATGAGGTAATGAAAAGATTTGGAAACCTGTCCAACATTGCTAAGTATTCCTTTCTTTCTCCTTGTGTCAAATCAGTAAACATATTTTGAATCAACTCTTTCGTGACTGGTAGTTCTTGTTTAAGTTGCATCAATTCTTCAAGTTGCTCTAAATGGCTTGAAGCATTTATATTCCCTGATAATTGTAGCACCTCACTAACTTCTCTCTATTCCTTATCCAACAACAAGAATGACACTTCACCCTCATCACTAGAACTCGAAGTAGTGCTACTTTCTTAGTCTTCAGAACTATCATCACCGGTAGTTTCGGACTCATCATTCTCACTCACATCTTCAAGTGCCATAGGTTGTTTGGTAGTCATATCAAACACCCTCTTTTCACCCTCGTTGCCATGCACACGGATTGTGTTCTTGCCCCAATCTTGCACGGTACCAACAGCTCTCAACCAAGGTCGTCCCAAAATGAGAGGAAAGGCTTCCAGACCAGCTGGCATAACATGAAAGTTCACCATAACCTTCACGCTAAAGACTTCAACTTCCAAAATCTTGATCATCCCCAAACATTTCACCTTGGCATGGTTTGCTAGTCAAATCCGAAACCCAAAGCTTCCGCATGTAATGAGACCCAGTCTCTGACACATGACTGTGTGATCACACAAACTTGAGCACCTCCATCAATGTAGGCTTCTCCCATGCCCACACCTTTGTGACAAGCGTTCACCACATGACAGATGTCGGGTAACTCTCCCACGGACAACACTCTGACTTGTCCATGCTTTGCTCTCGGCCCCCAGTGCTTGGCTTCACATAACCTCACGACCATCCAAAGGCTGCAATCCAATTATATGACCACCTCAAGTGCTGTCCACAATTTGCACATACATAGGCGGTTGTCCATAAGGACCCACATCCCTTTTACATTCACTGCCTGCAGAATAGACATATTTCACAAGATTCGGAGCATAGGAGCACTTGCTCCTCTGTGGGGAACCAAAAAGATGTTAGCATGCAAACAAGAAGGAAAACAAGAACCTCTATAGCCTTGCACACACCACACCATCGGAAGGAAACACTATTAAGCTGCGAAAAACACCTATGTCGAACACCTGTAAATTTGGGCGGGAAACAACCCTAACCCAAACCATGATTAAAATTGTTGAAAATGAAGATCATAAAGACAAAGATTTTTTCGTGTAGACCGCTGTGAAGTATGCATATTCTTGATTCCGACAACAGACGAGAGAGTTACAAGCTTTTGAAGATGGGGTCTCTCACAAAAGCTCCAAAAAAGCTAGTCTCTGTTAGGAAAAAGGGTGTGCAAGGAATTGCAGTTATTAAAAGGGTTTTTTTTTGGCTCTTATCCCAAGGGTTTTCTTTCTCCTCTTAGCTGACATGGTTCTCTCCTTGGGCACCTTTTAATTGGTCCAATTTGGCTTTTTTGGGTCAAAAATGAGATGTCGGTGACCATTTGACCAAGGAATGGGGTGGGGGCAAGTGTCCGAGGACCAAAAAAGTGGCCAGGTGCCTATCTAAGTAGTGGGAACTCACAATGGGTGCCCCCTCTCTCCCCCAACACCCACGAGCCCCCACAAGCAAGGCAAGGAAGCTCCATTAGCCCCTTTGATACAACCTTAGGGGGGTACCCACTCCCCCCCTTGTACCCTCCAATTTTCAATTGCTCTCCCCCATGTGGGATTACTCCATTGCCACTTGGCACTTACCTCCCACCTCCCCAATTTCCCCAAAAATTCCCAGCTTCTCCCAAAGCATGAGAGGACTTCTCATACAATTTTCTCCGAGGCATACCTTGCTGCTCCGGTCACCGAATGACGTATCGTAACACACGGCTCGAAGCCCATCATCTCGGCTATCTCCAGAAATATAAAACTTCAAAATTTCTAATCTTAGACCCCCAAGTTCTCCTAGTTGCCCTTCTCGCATGCACCTGCAATCACCTTCTAAGTTAAGACCGCCCGCTTCGGAAGCTCATAACTCATGATATACAAGTCCAATTCACAAGCTATAAGCTGAAATACTTATTAAAAACCATATTTTGGAATCTCAAACAACCCAAAACATCAGCATTCAAGCTTGGAAAAATCACACCTTTGTACATGAATTTCTACAAGGCCACTTCCAAAACTTGTAGGGCTATGTACACATATATACATGAGGCTAGTGGGCAAGCTTTTTGACACGATTTAGTGACTTCATGCTTATCCAAAAAATGCATGACAACATGCAAGAAGAGAGAATGCATACACTAATGATGAGTGGGATGACTTGAATGAGCGTGCTATGGCAACCATTTGTTTTCACCTTGGTGAATCCATTTACTTTACCATAATGGATAAGACCAATGTCAAAGATTTGTGGGATGATCTATGTCAGGCTTGGGATGACGACAACGGCTTGAACAAGGTTTTCTTGATGAAGAAATTGATGCGCATGAACATGAAAGAAGGGAGTAGTGCAAGAAGAGAGAATGCATACACTAATGATGAGTGGGATGACTTGAATGAGCGTGCTATGGCAACCATTCGTTTGCACCTTGGTGAATCCATTTCTACCATAATGGATAAGACGAACACCAAAGATTTGTGGGATGCTATGTGTGAGGCTTGAGATAGCAAAAACGGCTCGAACAAGGTTTTCTTGATAAAGAAATTGATGCGCATGAACATGAAAGACGACAGTAGTGTTAGTTCTCATTTGAATGAGTTCAACAACGTGTTTTCACAGCTTACTTCAAAAGGTCTCAATTTTGATGATGAAATGAAGGCCATTTTTTGGCTATGTTTGCTACCATCATCATGGGATACTTTCAACACAACCATTAGTAATTTTGCGCCCAATGGCAAGCTAGATTTCATTAGTGTTGCTGGTGTGTTTCTCACTAAGGAGATTAGATGTCAATCTCTTGACGCGAGTGGGCATGGTGATGTATATGTGGCTAGTGGAAATCGTGACAAGCAAAGGCAACGTGGTCATAGCCGTGATTGTTCACTGGATCGTAGGCAAGGTCGTATCAAGAGTCGCGGCAAAGACATGTTAAATGTAGAGTGTTACTACTGCCATAAAAAGGGACACTTGAAGGAAGATTTCCGCACAATGCAGCGTGACAAGGGCAAAGAGAAAGCGAAGTCTGACAAACCCAAAAGCAGCATGAAAATTGAAGAGAGTTTCTGACATGCCAAATGATTTGTTGATCTTTACATCGGATTTGAGTCCTCATGCTTTGTTAGCTCATGATGAGTGTTATGCACATAATTGGATTGTGGACTCAGGCGCTAGCTTTCATGTGACTCCTCACAAGGAGTGGTTTTCTATGTACACTACTACGCATGGCATAGTGAAGCTAGACAATTCTTATAAGCTTGATATATACGGTATGGACAACATCAAATTTTCTACGTGTAATGGCACTGAGTTTATGCTGCACAATGTCAGACATGTACCCAAATTGACAAAGAGTTTGATGTCAGTTGGACAACTGGATGATTTGGGTCACACTACCATATTTGTTCATGGTTCTTGGATCATCAGAAGGGAAATCTGGTCATGCTGCTTAAAGGCCATAAGTCTGGCTCATTGTACTCACTTTATGTCTCTTTCGTGAAAGAGCATTTTTTTTGTGTAGACGAGCTTCCATCTACAGAGTTGTGGCATATCTGGCTAGGACATATGAGTCAAAAGGGAATGAAATTCTTGTAGCGTTTTGGTTATATTCTTTGTTAGATTACTCTAACTTCTCTTTATGTGAGCATTGTATCTATGACAAACAGACTAGGTTGACATCAACGCCTTTGGACAAGGAGTTACGGAGTCCTCTAGATCTTGTTCATAGCGACTCGTGTGGACCTATTCCTGTCAAGTCTCTAGGGGGAGTATTATACTTCCTAACATTCATAGACGACTCTACCAGAAAGGTGTGGAATTACCTCTTGAAGTGATGTCTTTAGTGTCTTTCAAAAGTTCTTAACATTGAATGAGAACCAATTGGGTAGAAAGCTTAAAGCTTTGTGCAGTGAAAATGCAGGCGAGTAAATCTCCTCCAAGTTCAAGGACTTTTGCAGTAAAAGAGGCATTAGAAGATAGTTTACCACTCCTTACACACCCGCCCAAAACGGTGTGGCTGAAAGAATGAATAGAATCATTTAGGAATGGGTCACTTCTATGTTGTCTACAACCAGCTTGCCTTAAGAATTTTTGGGAGAAGCTGTTACGATGACTTCTTGATCAATTAGTCACCTTGTACACCACTAAAGTACAAGGTTTTGTAGAAGATGTGGACGTGCAAAGAGACCAAGTATGACAGTTAACGTGTATTTGGATGTGAGGCATTCTCACATGGGTCAAAAGAGCTTAGACAAAAGCTGGACCCCAAATCACACGTGCATCTTCATTGGATATGGTGTAGATGGAGAGATGGGATATTGTCTCTGGCACCCGAAATCAAAGAAGGTCATACGTAGCTCACAGGTGATATTCAATGAGACTAAGATGCATAAAAATCCAATGAAAGACATTGAGTATTGTAGAGTATAGTTTGTGGATGTTTCTTCATCGCCAGTTACACAAAATGTTGGACGTGCTAGTTATGTACCTTCCACTAGTACACACATACACATGTTGCTCCAGAGCGAGAGGAGTCCAATAGCCAAGCACTTTGGAGATCTACTTGTATATCTTGTGCACCTGAGCGTTTTGAGCCAGGATTGGACTATTTACTAGTCACTGATTGCAGTGAAGCCACTTGCTACAAAGAGGCCATTCAAATGGATGATAGCACAAAGTAGGTGGAGTCTATGCAATTTGAGTATAGCTCAATTTTAGCCAACGAAACTTGGGGATTGACAGAGTTACCTGCAGCTAAATAGGCATTGCCATGTAAATGGGTGTACTAGAAGAAGTATACAACAGATGATCCTCAGCCTAAGTATAAGGCAAGATTGTTTGCTAAAGGGTTCAAGCAGTCCAAAGGCCTGGATTTCGATGAAATATTTTCTCCAGTGGTCAAGATGACTACATTGCATCTTGTGCTTAGTCTAGTAGCCATCAAGGACTTGGAATTCATCCAAATGGATATGAAGGGGCAGCATTTCTCCATGGGGATCTTGAAGAGGATGTTTACATGAAACAACATGAAGGTTTTGCGATAAAGCCTAAGAAGCCAACATGGGCAGAATTGGTGTGTAGACTCAAGAAAGCTTTGTATGGGTTAAAGCAAGGCTCAAGGCAATGTTACATCAAGTTTGATAAGTACATTCAGTCCCAAAGTTACATATGGAGCCAAGAGGATCACTACTTGTACACAAAGAGGTTGAACGATGGTTCCCTCATCATTCTGATTTTGTGTGTGGATGATATGCTCATAGCCGGGAAGTCAAAAGATGAGATTGTACTTTTCAAGGATGCCTTAAGCAAGCAGTTTGCTATGAAAGATTTGGGCAATGCACATCACTTTATTGGTATGCGTATCAAGAGAGATCACAAATGTGATATACTTGAACTTTTTCAGGAAGAGTATATTCACAAGGTCTTGCAACGTTTTAATATGCAAGGGGGGAAGCATTGAGTACCCCTATGGTTGCACACAAAAAACTTAGCAAGCATGATTGTCCCAAATTGGATGCTGAAAAGACAGCGATGGCAAAGGTGCCGTATTCTTCGACAGTTGGCAGTCTTATGTTCGCCATGGTTAGTACAGGGCCAAACATTGCATATGCTATGGGAGTGGTTAGTAGGCTTATGGAAAATCGAGGTAGAAAGCATTGGGAAGAAGTGAAGCACATCTTGAGATACGTCAAGGGATCAGCTAGCAAGTGCTTATGCTTTGGGAACAGTGATGCATCCATAGTTGGATACACTGATTCAGATTATGCGGGTTGTGTGGACACTAGGGGATCCAGATCTGGCTACGTTTTCTTGTTTGGTTGAATGGTAGTTTCTTGGAGATCATGTATTCACAATTGCACTTTATCTTCCACCACTAAGGCAGAGTATGTTGCAGTTTCTAGTTCCCGTAAGGAAGCTGTGTGGTTATCTTGTCTAGTGAGAGATTTTGGTATACACCAGACTCCAGTGCTACATTGTGACAGTCAGAGTGCGATTGCCTTAGCAAAGAACCCCATGTTTCACTCCAAGTCAAAACACATAGAGGTCAAGTATCATGTCGTACGGGATATTTGTGCTAGCAAACACATTGAGTCAGTCAAAGTTCACACAAATGAAAACCCATTGGATGCTGTAACTAAGAGATTAGCCTCAAAGCGGTTCGCACATTGCATAGAGATGATGGGTATAGGGTGAAGCTACAGTCATACTTCACGGTTTTGTACATTGGTACATAGTAGTCCCTACATTCTTTAGCCACTTGGGCCACGTTGGCCTTCAAGTGGGAGATTGTTGGGGTATAGGGCCGTGGCGGGGCGCCGGCTTTGTTCATAAAGATAATAAGGAGGAGAGAGTGTATTACTCTCTCATGCTCCACCCACAGGATTGTCTGCATCCCCTTTCCCATTGTCTCCTTCCCTCTCTTGCACACTCCGTCTGTGCTCTATCAATTGTAGCTGTTGGGGTAAAGGTGCTATGCCTTTGCTCGGGGCCGAACGTACAGTGTCTGACCACCCGTCCACTGTGTATACACAATTTCTTATTCTTTCTATACATAAGAATAAGGAGCACCTCACTCACTTGAGTTACATCCTGAGGTTGCTCCACCCACACTGTCTTGTGCTCCTCCCCTTCCCCGCATGCACCACACCGCACACGCATGCATGCATCCGCGCAGATGTGCACTCACAAGTGGTATTAGAGCTACGGTGGTGAACGGCACGTGTGATGGCTTCTCGGCGCGAGACGAAAGCAACGGAGCTCGGCTATGGCGGCTTAAGCTCAACGGCGGTGGATATGGCTCGACGACGTCAGATCTTTGCTTAAGCATGTATAGAGCTTGTGAAGCAAGCCATTGTTGAATTTTGTAGAGAAAGAGCAAGAACAAGAAGTGTTGCAACTCATTTTTGTTGTTTTTGGCTCCCAAAACAATTTTTTTGCATATCTCCGCCGTCACACGGAGTCGGCTGAATATGATCTAGGAGTCTAGGTTGGGGTTTTGGCACATTCTAGATGCAATGGTGATATCCATTTTTGGAAATTATGATCAAAATTACAGCAGATGCAACAACAACAAGTTTATGCTGCATTTTTGGGTCAAAAACGGATGTTTTTGGCATATTTCTCACACCCAGACTCGAATATATGTGATCCAAGAGTCTACCCCGGGGTTTAGCACGTTCTCAACGCACTGGTTATATCAAAACTTTAAAATTTTGAGCATTGAATTTTTTGGAGCAGCCCGTTAAAAATATTGACATATCAAACTTTTGCAATTGATTCCTACATTGTAGGGAGTGCTGCGGTTTGCATCTTCGGGTATCTATGGCACATTGTGGTGCTATTTGAGAGAGAATTCAGTGATTCTTTGAGATGTGAATTTTGGATCTTTACACATTTGAATGCGGTTTTATGCGCATTGTATGATTGTGTGGAGCACTAGAGAGCAGTTTTTGCACGGTCTTGTGCTGTTTCATGCTATGTATGCATTATGCGGATACAATTTGAGCTAGCCATAAGTTGTAGGTAGCAGGTTCACAGGTTTATAGGTGTTTTTGGATAGGTATAGGTCTATAGAGCCACTCGATCAAGAGTGAGCCGTTTTGCCAAGGTTTTGCAATTGCCATGTGTGTCGTTTGTGCATTTTGCTACTGAGACACTGAGTGTCTATTTTCTTCTATACTTGGTGAGATTTTTGAGTTTTTGCTTAGTCTACAGGAAAAACTCTAACTGATTTTTCCCAGATTCTTGCCATGGTTTATGCATATTCATAGTTTGCTCTCTGATGGTTTAGTGGTTGAGCTAGACTCCCACTTTGATAGTGTTTACTCTCACTTTTGACAGGTTTTTTCAATTTGGACACAGTTTGGTGTTCTTTGTACCCACTCTCACAGAAGTTAGGATTGCGTATGCTTGTGTAGCTATAGACAGAAAGTCACACATTTCACACGTTTTTGCACATTTTTGCAGACATTTTGTGGGATGTGTTTTGAGCTAGTTTTCTCTCTACTTGCGTATATGGTTATGTGCTTTACGCTTTACGCTTGGTTGAGCAGTTTGTCCCAGTTTGTGCTCTTGTAGAGTTTGCAGATTATGAAGTTGGTTTTATGCATATGTGATTGATGCGTTTGTTCATGCTTTTGAACATTGTGTAGTGGTCAAGTTACCTCCCACTTTTGTTGCCATTTTGGCATTCACTTATGGAAACAAATATGCGTGACAGTGAACAGAAGGCAGTCTCATTCTTGCCAATATGTACGATGTTGGCATTGTGGTCACACAGTGCATGTTAGGTGCCATTGTTTTAGACGTATGAGACATCAACATAGATGTGGGCAAGATACGGCTTTGATACAGGTTAGAGAGGTAGTTCTAGTGACAGTCTATGCCAGTGACGGTGATGTCATGTTTACCTCAAGTGTACCTCTTGCAGATATGCCAATTGGTAGCACAGTTTCTCCACAATGGTTACTAGATAGCGATGTTGCTTTCCACGTCACACCATGTCGTGAGTGTTTTATCACTTTTTTAAGTGGAAGGCTTGGTTGTGTGTGACTTGCTGATGGTTCAGTATTTGACATAGACGGTGCAAGAGACATTCATTTGTCTTTGTGCAATGGTGCATCTTACACACTATGACATGTGTGTTATGTTCCTCAGCTGAGATAGAGTTTGATCTCAGTGGGATAGTTAGCAACTTTTGGCTGTCAGATACTGCTTTAGCGAGCAGTCTTCCCAGATGCATTGCACATCACTAGTAATTTCCAGAGGGGCCCGTAGCAGCCTAGTATATCCTATGCACGTGTCTGAGGTTCGAGACAACGTAGTCTCAATTTTTTTAATGGCATGCATTCATCGAGAGACGAGACGTGTCTCTTTTGCTAGTGATCTCCATCATGCTCAGGAGAGAGAGCATATAGCTGTGCAGGACGTGCATGTAGACTCTATAGAGACAAAGGTAGAGCGGCAGTGCTCTAGCACAACACAATAGATGTTATTAGAGTTTGTGTAGTCAGAGGTAGAGTAGGTCTTCTCCCTAGAGACACAGACTCAGATGATAAATATGGAGTTTTTTGACATGCTCATGCTAGAGACTGATGAGTTGATGCTAGGATACATAGTTCCACCTATGGATGAGAGGGACGTAGCTACCCCAGTCTTGACAGTGACACATCCATACACAATGAGTAGTCTTGATGATGCATTACATGCACATAGCATAGGAGAGGCTAGGACAACCATGTTTGTGCAGATTTCTTCAGCATTCGGGAGTCTCATCTACGACCTACTTGTGTTGAGACCAAACCTAGCAACTGCAGTGAGAGCATTTGCAGCAGGGATAGTCAGTTGTACGGTGGGTGACACTAGCATGACGCTTCATGGAGCTTTGCAAGCCATACATAGTCGTCTACAAGACTTACATGCAAGCTCTAGCGTGGTTATGTACATTTACCTACCCCCAGAGCTGATATGATTGCATGTAGATCGACAGAGTGAGCCGGTGGGCATAGGTTGAGAGAGTCTCACCTAGTTTCTTGTACATACTAGTAGTTTAGCTAGTAGGTCTCACTTATGCATCTCCTTTAAGTGTGAGATTGTTGGGGTACAGGTGTTATGCCTTTGCTCGGGGTTGGACGTCCGGTGTCCGACCGCCCGCCCACTGTGTATACACACTTCCTTATTCTTTCTATACATAAGAATAAGGAGCACCTCACTCACTTGAGTTACTTCCCGAGGTTGCTCCACCCACACTGTCTTGTGCTCCACCCCTTTCCCGCTCGCATTGCACCGCGCACGCATGCACGCATCCGTGCACAAATGTACTTACAGTAACGACAGAGTCCTTCACAATTCCCAATGAGACATTGAAGTGGACCAAGGCATGGATGGACAAAGAAACTCTAGAAACGTAGGGCATACAACTATACCAAGGGACCTTTCAAGATCCACAAGGCAATACAGTGGATGTATCGATGATTCCAAGGGAGCTCATTGAATATGCAAGCAAAGAAGGCATCATCAATCACCTGGAAAGAGTAGATCTACATGGATTTTTTACATAAGTATCGATAGGTGTTGATTTCCAAAGAGTCTATGAGCTGACTACCACAATCAAGAAAGATAGCAAAGCAACCATCACTACACTTGAGGGGGAAAGTAAAGAAGTGACCATTACACCTCAGCTCACCGCATATGCTTTGGGGTTACACAATGATGGCAGTTCACTCAAAGAAAGAAGAGACATGGTGGAGGTGTACTCGCAAAAGAAAACCAACTCAATTTTTGAAGACATGGTGGACCCAAGAACCATCAAAATTTGCAACTTGTACAACCAATTTTTTTCATATTTGGAACAATCGACCACAAAAGTATACTACCCCACCTCATGCCATTGCCACCACTTTCACTTGGGCACTGAGAAGCAGTGTGAAAAAAGATGTGAATTATGCCCAATATATACATGAACATGTATTGGGCCTGGGAATTGATAAGCCCAAGTGCATCGGTGGAGCAAAAGTCTTAACCAAAATTGCATATGAAGCTATCGGAGTAAAAGGATAGTGGCAAGACCCACCAACTTAGAATGAATGGCTAAGGATTAAAGAGGATGCATAAGATGAACCACCAGAGGCACCGCCTATCTCGACAAGGCTCAGGAGAAAGCTAGAGATAGTGCAAGAAGAAAAATCTGAAGAGCCACCAAAGAAGGAAAAAAAAAGACGGTAATGACCAGGGAAGAGAATCCAAAAGAGACCACAAGCCAAAAGGCGCCCGCATCGAGAGGCTGATGGAGCAATTCAAGGCTGAGCGAGCATTGAAGGGGGGTTTTGAGGAGTATTGGGTACCAAACCCAAAGAAAATGGGTGGCAGTTCCTCTCGACCCTTAGAAGATCAATTTGATCACTATATACGAGCATATGAAGAGTTTGTGAGGGTGATAGAACAACAAAATCTAGAGCCCTTCATTGTTGAGGAAGTCCAAGAGAAAGTTGCAAGAGCAACCTGAAGCACAAGGAGAAGAGGAAAAAGAGTCCAAAGAGGAGGGAGGTAGCACACCACCACCTACATCTTCCTTGAGATACACCCAACCACCTCCAAGACCAAAACCCTCAATGTCCCAACAAAAGAATTTTCCAAATACGAAATTAAAGGATAAGCCAAAGACACAGGACAAAGAAAAGACCAAAAAATGCACCTATGATGATCTCCTCAAAGATGCATATACATGTGAGGATGATTCTGAGGTTGTATATGGCAGCTCTATCCCGCCATGGGCAGCAAAGAAAGAAGAAAAAAGGCAAGGAGAAGCCACAAGACAAGGTACACAAAGAAGAGCACCAAAATTGCATTTATCATATCCTGGAGTACCAGGATTGGTACAAATCCCATCGATGCCAAGATGGATGCCTCTAAAGAACCCATGGCGTCCTCCTCTAGTGGGATTTCTGCTAAGTATGGGCCACTAAGTCCCCCTGGACCACTACCTACGCCATCAAAAAAAAAGTGTGGTAGCATCAAACGAAGAAGATCTGAGAGCTGCCCACCAAAACACCAATGACTTTCTGCTTTGCTGACCGCAGAACCAACTCCCATGTGTTATTCTTCTTGATGGAACCAAGCTTTGCTAACACTTAAGGAATTTCGAGATATATTTTCATCAGAATTAGAACAAGGTCTCTTGCTATAGTTGAGGAAAATAGCATGCTCACGACAAGAGAGGAAAATTTAATAGGCAAGCATGACAACCTCATCAAAGAACTATAAAGTACTATTCAGAGAGTAGAAAGCGTAGAGAGAGAGAGAGAGAGAGAGAGAGAGAGAGAGAGAGAGAGAGAGAGAGAGAGAGAGAGAGAGAGAGAGAGAGAGAGAGAGAGAGAGAGAGAGAGAGAGAGAGAGAGAGAGAGAGAGAGCAAGAAGCACAAAGCAAGAAACTGAAGGAAGCTGAAGTAGAAAGGGATACCGTCACCCTCTAGATGGTTGAGGTATCTAAGGAGATTGCCAATCTGTAAGAGGAGAAATAGAAGACCAAAGATGAACTAGAGGCAGCTCGTTATGAGTTGATAGAACTGAAAGACAAATTAGAGCTCTAGGAATTAACCATACAAAGGCTAAGAGGGACCCCAAGGGCTGCAAAAGCAAGTGCAAGAGCGGGAAAACCGGTTGCACAAGCCTTGGAAGCTCACATAACAGCATTGCAAAAGTAATTAAAGCTGGAGAAAAGGCAAAGACTACACATTACATAAGGTTCCTTAATAGCTGAAGAAAGGCTCAAGGCACAGTAGTAAGAGCTCCAAAAAGAGAACGACCAACTGAAGCACCAGTTGGAAATATTGTAAGATTTGTTAGTCAATAATGCAGAAGAAGCCAGAAGAAGAGACAAACTTGTACAACAACAATTAAGGGAAATGAGACACGAAGCGGAGAGAGCACGGGGTCAAGCCACAGATCCGGGCCAAGTGACTCAGGAGTCAATGCCCAACAAGAGCCTATGGAGATTCCAGATAGTTTTGAGGAACCCATACTGGTGGAGATACCTCCACAAATTCAAGAAGAAGGGCAAGAGCTGACAGCGGAGGACGAGGCCCGTTTTCGGACTTTAATAAGCAAACCACTTAAGAGAGTAATAAAGTAGCCATAGATTGGGAGCAGAGGATGCTGCACTCTATGGGGGTACTAAAGCTGGATACAAATGTAATCAGAGAAGAATGGATGCAACCATCCCTCCCTTACCCTTTGCTTAAGTATGAAGTGCTCACCATGAAGAAAAGAATGCAGGCAGAGGAAACGACATAGGGTGACATAAAAGATCAAGCACTCTCCCGGAGAATAGTAGACTCACAACCCAAGTGGAGAAAATGGTGGCTCACAAAGTACCTAGCATACCTAGTATGTCTGGTCGATGCTCCAAAGTCTATCAAAGATGATGTCTCCTTCGGCCCAGTACCGAGGATGAGAACTTGGAAGGACCACTCAAGGATTTGGAGAAGCATAGAACCTGGTTGAATTACCCTAAGCTTCCACCACTCAAAGAAGGAGAGAGAATAAGTGGGCCTTATATGGTGAAAACCCTAACATGCGTCATTAAGCTCTTCACCGGCTCTTTTGATTTGACATGTGTGATGCTCAGGAAGATCTACAAAACATTGCAAGCTTGCATCGAGGTGTTCGCACTGCACAAAGCTACGGACTCAAGTCTACTATCAATGGGCGACACTCTCCTCAAATTGTCTCATGACCTCTCCACTCAACCCTTGCCACAAGTGCTCCACCACTTCTACCAACACTTTATGTTTTTACCTAGCTTCCACATGCAAGACTTTGAAGAGGCTTTCTATACAAGGTTTTTTCACATATGACAGCAAGATTTTTGGACCAACGATAAGCATCGACAACATTAGATATGAATCTTACTCGAAGATGATTAAGCCACCATGGTTCTATCGAGCAAAGGAACAAACTAAAGACTAGAAAAAGACATGGAACAATCATATCAAGGAGGACATTGACGCGGAGGGGGGAGTGTTGACTAGAGGAATGTTGAGAAGGATCACATATTTTTTGTAATATTAAGTCTGATAGATGTGCGAGATTATTGTTGAAGGGAATTTGTATAAAAGTCAAATTTTTGTAACCCTATAAAGACTTTTTTAATCAATCTTTGTGTTTAATGTGTGTCGTGTCTGTGTCATTAAGAGAGAGAGAGAGAGAGAGAGAGAGAGAGAGAGAGAGAGAGAGAGAGAGAGAGAGAGAGAGAGAGAGAGAGAGAGAGAGAGAGAGAGAGAGAGAGAGAGAGAGGTCTTATCTCTTTGCTACGTGTGCTATGGAGCATCCATTGCAAATCTATTACCACCAGTGAGTTGGCAACGGAGAGGACTATGCATCAACGCCAAGCTTACGAAGTTGTAATTTTGTAGCAAGGTGAGATGATCCCACGAGATTCTGAGTGAGTTATCTTGCAAACCGTGTGTCAATTTTGCAAGTTCTTCATACCAATACGTTCGCGGCGAGAAGAGCTACACATTAAGATCATGCATGTTGAGAATGAGCGACCTGTAATAAACTACCTGTCTTCATACGCTTTTGTTGCACCAAGTGGTTGGGCAGGATATAGGATCATATTCCATAGGGTAGTGACTTCTTAATAAGTAGAGGATTCCCCGTGAGTTTTGAGGCAATTCTAGGACTTTTGGTCTTGATTTTGGTAGCTTGAACATTGTAGGTTGTATTGCAGTCACAAGCACATAGGATGCTTATGCTTGATTTCCTCGAGTAGCGGTTGTCTTAGAAGGTTGAGTAGGTGTCTTACAACCATCTATTTGCTTCCACGCGCCTGCGGGTCGATCTACGTCCTTGGCCAACATTTTGGTAGAGTGCTTGAGAAAGCACAAAAATTGCTTGAGTAACTTCTTGTCCAAAATGTTGCCTGTTGAAATGCACTGATTGTGGGATGTGTGCAACAAGAGCAAGGCCAAAAAGCTCTAGGATATTTTTAGCTAATACAAAGCATTGTGAAGGTTTTAGGATATGCACAATAGGAGTAGGGCTAGAAAGATCTATACTGTTTTCAGCTTCCTATTTGGACCATGGACTCTTGGAATGCAATGATTGCAGGATTGCCACAAGAGAAACCTCTAGTCTGTTTTTAGCACCTACAATCAAATGACACACTTTACTCACACAAATGACAAGAATGCACACAATAAAGTGAGATTGAATCAAAGAATTAATACAATATAAAAGCTAAGGAAAAATTTAGACATCAAAATTGGGACATGCGGATCGTGACGTTATAAACGCAGGATTATGTCAACTTAAGGTATTAGGACTTGTGGAAAAAAGCGCAATCTCTCTCTCTCTCTCTCTCTCTCTCTCTCTCTCCAAGCTTTTCTCTTCTAGGTTCTTTTTTATAGATACGTACTCTTAATGTATACTCATTGAATGTTTGGATGACAGGTTACAACAAAATGGTAAATACAATCTTGTAGGTATGACAAGTATGCATACAATAGTGATATTGAATGAAAAATAGCACATCCAAAATTTCCCTCACTTCAATTCAACACACATCTAGCTAACGAATCACTCTAGTTTAGTTGCACAAGAAGAGACCCAAAAAACAACATATGATGAGGGTGGTTTGAAAAGCATTGTCTCGGACATAGGTTTCTAGCACTTATAAAACTACATTTTTTGGGAGAACATTTTCATTTAAAAAAGGGCCAAAAAAACATGTAACGACCCAGGAACGTGGTAGTGAACATGTTATGATTGAAGCCCATAGAACATCAACTTCTATGTGTGTGTGTGTGTGTGTAATGCTTCTCTTGCTTCATTTTGCTAGAGACAGGGCATCACAAGTTAGTCAGGCCTGAACATAGCTCCTTCTCTTTCAACTCTTGTAAAGCTTCATTTCGCTAGAGGCAGGTGCTGAATAAGATGCTGCTCTTCATTTGCAAGTGTGTGTATAGCTAGATGCAGGTGATGAAGAAGCTGCTTTTAACCACTTTCAAGTGTCTACACAACTGAAGGCTGGTGCTAAAGAAGCTGTTTCCAACCATCTAAAAGTGTTTGCATAGTTGCCAACCATCTGGAAGTGTGTGCACAGCTGGTACAATGCAATCTATAGAATCTCGTGTAGAGCCATCACAAGAACTACCATGAAACTCATGCAAAGATTAAACAAGGGACATCATTAGGCAATACAAGGCTGAGTGTAAACAAAACAATGAGAGCGGGCCAAACTAAACAAACCACTTTGTTCTACAAAAAACAATGACATTAGTGAGCAAAAAAGATGCAATATCTACAATGAAGTGGCACATTGTTTTGATACATGCATGAGGGGCCTAAACTCAACAATTAGAAAAGAAGTGTTTGATCAACTCCTCCTACATCCGTCTTTGAAGGGCGTTACAAATTCAAGGGAGGTGAAAGATGTTCAAACAGCTTTTGTCTCGAATATTCAAAACACCCTGACATTTTTTAAGCAACCAAAATCCTCAGATGAGATTTTCTTGAAATGATCAGCTATGCTGAAGATGGGCCTTCTAAATCAAAGGATCTAAACATTGCAAGAGCTTCTAGAGTTTTGAGAGTCCACAAGAGGAATTTCTACTCAATTGAACATCGCATGAGGCTGGAAGAAGAGGATGGCTCATGCCATTAGCAACATGCCAAAGGAAGCAACGTAGGAACACCCTTACCCATGAAGTGAAAGACATTGTTTTTGAGTTTGGACTATTAAAACAAGCGTCTCTCCGTGCAAAAGAGATGTTTTTTGTAAGCGCATAGGAAGAAACACTTACGTCAAACATTCTACTCATCTGTTGGACATACCACACATTTAGAAGACAACCTTTTCTCTTTAACATAATTTATAACATTATTGTTACTGTTTTAGTACTTGCTGGAAGTGTACCACTTTTAGCAATACTATTTTTTTTTCAAATTATGTAGGTGATCACCTCTTAGTATGTCTTCCATGCTTGCACATCACTATGGTGATGATCTAGTGCCGTGGTGCTTTTATGCCCTGCATAATTGTATATTGCATGGCTCAACTTCTTTCTAGCATTGTTCCAAGATTTGGATAGTTGCAAGATTAGTTCTTAGTAGTATAAATGTACGCCACTTTTCTTCCAATTTGATTGGTTTGTATCTCTGCAAGTCTCCTTTTAGGCAATGCTTCACTAATCAAAAGCTATTTTAATGGTCTTAGCAGTTATGGCAATAGAAAATACGTTTTTAGGAAACCTTTGCTAGTTTGTAACATCGCAATGATGTTTTCTAGCAGTGATTGATTGGCTTCTAAATTATCTTATATTTTCTAGCAGAGATAAGCTAGTTTGCATATCCAACTTCTAGCATGTCTGGTTTCTAGCAAGGTCGGCTTGTCTACTTTGCATGACTATAGAGTTGATGGCTTCCTTTTTTACCGATTTCTAGCAATGTCAGATTGGTTTCTGGCAGTGCTTGACTAGCTTTCTCTAATATAATGGTTTGAAGCACTTCAAAATTGATATGGGAAAGCTTTACTGGTTTCTAACATTGCATGAGTCTTTTCAAGTAGTGCTTGACTTGTTTCTGGTTTCTACCACCGCGTAGGTATTATAGTAATTATTGATAGGTTTGTAGTGGTGACTGTAGGGTTTCTAGCAGTAGATCCCAATCACCAAAGCTTGGGAGGTTTCTAGCAGTGCTTTAGTGGTTGAACTCTCTGGTAGAAATCACTGAGTAGGTGCTTTCTAGTAGTACTTGGGAGGTTTGTACTTCTTGTTGACATGTTTCTAGCTATGACTATGTGGTTTGTTGCATAGAGTAGGTGTTTGATAGGTCTATGACAAGGTGGTTTGTTGCATAGAGTAGGTGTTTGCTAGCTCTATGATAAGGTGGTTTCTGCTAGGTTTAATGTCCATGTGGCCGATCGCCCATCACTAACTGCTACTAACCCTAAGTGTACGACTATATAGTTGTGTGATCCACCCTCACAAAGTCGAGTGTGTATTATGCCTAAGTGCATAAACTAGAGAAGAAAGAAAGGGGGCACACAGTGTATCTCGGGACTTGGCTCTTCCCCTCCAGCCTGTGTGTGTGGCTATGGTGGTGTGTGTGTGAGAGTGCATGTGCGTATCCATCTTCCTCTTCCGCTATGCTCCCGGCTCCTCTCCTTCATCTGATACCAGAGCTGTTTCATTCCTGAGATCGCTTCCGTGTGCACTGCACTTTCAAGCGTGCAAACAAGGTTCTAACTTTGACATTGGCAAATTCAGCATTTCGAGAGCATCTCTAGTAGGTATTCTACGGTTTTACCCCCCTTTTGGAGCCATTCATGCCATCAGGAACCTCATTCGAGCTATAGGTTAGGAGCTGCATTTTTCATCTCTCTTTTGGTTGGTTTGTTGCAGAGCTTCCACAGCCATTACATGTTCCATTGTTGCAGTCTCTTCCATCTACGAGAGCCCATGGCTCATTTGGGAGTGTGTAGACTCTTTTGGAGTGGCCTCATACACACACATAGAGTGAGAGTTTGAAGGCATTGTCTTCTTTGATTACATGTACAGATATAGGTACATGTACATGTACATAGATCGGCTTGGTTAGCTTTCTTTGTGCTTCTTGGCCTCAATTTTGGTTTTGGCTATGACATCATCATCAACTCATAGGCTACAGGTTTCAATGCTTGCGATATTCTAGTTCTAGTTGGAGCAGTTTTTTATGTGTACATGCATATGTTGGCACTTTTGACAGTGTTTGAGCTCTTCTAAGAGCAGTTTGACTCCCTGCAGGGATATTTCTTTGCATGCACATGCTTTTGGTGCCTGTTTAAGCATCATGACGACAGACTTAGACGTCTTTGTAGATACTTCCATTGTACACTTTTGTGGAGCCATCTTTTGGCTAGTACAGCAGTCCTGGCCATTTCTGAGACTTGGTCCGGATGATAGCCATTTCTCCGAATGATAGCCATTTTTGAGACTTGGCTATACGCTTTGCTGCATAAACTATGTTGTTGAGGGTCGATAACGTGAGGTTTTCATTGCGCTGGGGTATTCTCAAATGTGGAGAGACCTTCAATGATACATGTAGCTGGAGCATCCCTTACAAGGCTTCGCCATAGGACATGTATAGAGTGGTATAGGTTCTTTTGACATTGAGTTGGTGGTCTATGGTCAATTTGACAGTTTATGCACCTCAGTTGGTCTCTATACAGTGTGCTTTTGAGAGGCATTGCCCTCTTTTATGCTTTGTGAGTGACATACTTGGTCATTTTGTCTTGTATTTTGGTTGACATAGTCCCAAATACAAAGGAGACTCTACCGCAATTTTTCCAAAATCTTTTGGTAGTTTTGTCACCATGTCTACTATCAAAGACCGTGACATTTATGAAATAAAGAAGTTTGATGGCACTAATTTTCACCTGTTACCATATACATGTGGTAGTGATGTGTGTGAACACACTAGGACCGCCGGGGCATTTTTTCCCTCTTTAGGAGTTTTTTCCCCGCGTGCATTGTATATACGCCCATCACTCTAGGGCTATCTATCTTTCCATTACACACTAAGTAACACACTCTCTATTGTGTGTCTTGAGCTTCCTTCATCTTCTCCAAGCTGTGTGTGTTTCTCTGCAACCCTAATTCCAACAATTGGTATCAGAGCAGGTCACGTCCTCCCGGGCTTAGTCGCCAGCTGCTCCAACACACGCCTGCTCACTTTCTCCGATTTCAGTGAGCTTTGGCAAGCGTTCGCAGGTCTGCTTAGAATTTTGATTTGGGCTCATTTCGGCCTCCGTTTCCACTACAGGCAGTACTGCACAGGCTATTTTGTCCTTTTGTGCAGAATTTCTGTCAGTGCCGTTTTCTGCATAACAGGTGCCTTATAGTCTTCTACGGTTTGTGCTATATAGCACAGGTTGTTCCCGCTTCGTTTCTCCTATTTTCGGGTAGTTTTCACATCAGGTGCAGCATTTACCATGGCTGACAACAACAACACAGATGTGTTCAAGATGTTTGCTGCTGAGGACAGGTTGGATGGGGACAACTACCCTATGTGGGCTTATATGATGCAACATGTTCTTGTGTCAAAGGGTGTCTGGAACATTGTGGAGGGCATTGATGTACGTCCTGGTTCTGAGGATGTAGGCGATGTTGAGGACGTTGCAGGTCTTGCTGCAAAGATTGTAGGTGTTAGAGTTGTTTTGCCTATGGCAGAACAAGCTCATTGGGATGTTAAGGATGCGCAGGCTCATGCATTGATTACGTTGTCTGTGAAGCGCACCATTGTTCCTCACATCCGTTCAGCAAAATCTGCAAAACAGGCTTGGGATATTCTAGCAGGTCTTTATGCAAGCTGCAATGAGGCTAAAATTGCTTTGCTGCGTAAAGAGCTGGAGTCGAAGATTATGCATGAGGAAGATGATATGGACACTTTCCTTGCTAGTGTCAAGGATATCAATGAGCAGCTTATTTCTGCAGGTGAAGTCATTTCAGACAGTTCCCTTGTGCCGACTGTTCTTGATGCCTTACTAGATTCCTACCAGACTTTTGCTAGTACTTGGAGACTGATGACCCAAGGAAATCTTGAAGTTGTCAAGTTTGATGCATTATGCACATTGCTGTTGCAAGAGTCACTTTCTAGAAAAAACAGGACTAGGCAGCGTGCAGTTGAACAGGCTTTTATTGCTTCTCAAAGAAAGGGTGGTAACTGTAATGCAACCACTTCTTATGGTTCTACTGCGAGTGGCAAAAATTCTGTTCCTAATGCTGCTGCTGGCAGTACTTTGTCTGGCAATTCTTGTGATAAGGGCAAAAAGAAGATGCGTTGCCATTATTGTAAAGCCAATGATCACTTGATCAAGTCGTGTCCTAAGTTGAAGGCCAAAGAGGCTAAGAAGAAAGAGGGTGGTTCCACTGCAAATGCTGGTTCCACTACAAATGCAGCCATTGTTGAGTCTTCTGTGAAAGGAGACTGTAATGCTGATGTTGATGTAGAATGGGCTTATAGCGCAGAGTGCACTTACAATCCTGCTGTCCATGATGCATGCTTGTCAGTTGCTGCAGATTCACATGTAAGGTATTTCGACAGTGGTGCTACAAAGCACATTACCTCACATCGTGAATTGTTTACCTCTCTCGAGTCTGTCCCTCATGGGAATTCAGTCACTTGTGCCAACAACGCCTCTTATCCAGTTCAGGGAGTTGGAAAGATTGTGCTCACTGCTGCTAATGGCAGTTCCTTCACACTTGTTGATGCACTTTATGTACCTAGGATCAAGAAGAATCTCTTGTCTGTATCCGCACTTTCTAGACTTGGACTTGTAGTCAAATTTGTGGATGACAAATGTACATTTCACGATCTCAGTTTTGGTGATGAAATTGTTGCATCTGGGATTTTGTGCCGTGGGCTGTATAAGCTCACTTTGTATGACAAGTGTGGACAAAATTTTGAAAATGCTGTTGCAGATTCAAGGGATATTTCAGATGCAAAACTTTGGCATGCACGTTTTGGTCATCTGAATTTTGCCAGTTTGCTGTGTTTGCAAAAATCTGATATGGTTGCTTCTTTGCCACCTCTTGAAGCGCCTGTCAAACATGTTTGTGAAGGCTGTATTTTGGGTAAGATGCAGCGTTCTAAGTTTCCAAAGGATGGTTCAGTTCGGGCCACATGCAGGTTGCAGCTTGTGCATAGTGATGTTTGTGGGCCCATGCAAACTCCGTCCTTGGGCAATTACCTGTACTTCGTGGCTTTCATTGATGATTACTCTAGGCATGCATGGGTATTTCCGCTTAAAGCGAAGTCCGAAGTTTTTATGTGCTTCAAACAATTTCTGGCTATGGCTGAAAATGTCTTGAAATGTACTATGGGCATCCTCCGTTCTGATCGAGGGGGGGAGTATATGTCTCATGAATTTAATGCATTTCTAGCTAGTCGTGGGATAAAACACCAATGTACAGTGCCTTATAGGCCTCAGCAAAATGGTGATGCTGAGAGGAAAAACAGGTCATTGACGGAAATGGCACGATGTATGGTCAAAAGTCAAGCTTTGCCGCATTCTTTTTGGCTTGAGGCCATCATGTGTGCCACTTATGTGCTAAACAGGTGTCCTACAAAAGCTTTGCAGTCTATTACTCCATATGAAGCATGGCATGATAGAAAGCCTTCTATTGAGCACATACGTGTTTTTGGCTGTTTGGCATATGCTTTGGTGCCACAAGTGCAGCACAGAAAATTGGATGATAAGGCTGTCAAATGTATTTTTGTTGGTTATAGTGCTGAAAGCAAAGGTTACAGATTGTATCATCCGCAAACAAAACGTATTCTGGTTTCTCGGGATGTAGTGTTTGTGGAAGATTCTGTTCAGCCCTTGCTGTCATGTACTAGAGATAGTAATGTAAGCTCACAGGACATTTATGACACTTTGTTGCCTCTTTTCAGTGGTGGAAATACGAATGTAAGTTCCAATGAGGCAAATGTACAGCCTATGGGGGTTTCTGAAAATGTTTTAGATCAGCCTATTACTGATGCAGATGTACATGATGTACTTGATGAGGAAAGGGCTGAAAATGAGCAGGCTAGAGGTATGCCAAAATGGCTAGTGCACACTTTGCGTGACAGTAAATTGGATGCACCTTTGTCTAGTCGTACTCGTTCAGGCTCTCGCCATGCATCTTATGCATCGGATTGTTATGCTTTGGCTGTGTCTAGCTTACATGATGTTGAGGAGCCTCTGTCTTTTGATGAAGCACATAATTCAGAAAATTGGATGGCTGCCATGCAATCAGAATATGATGCACTTATAGAAAATGACACATGGACTTTATGTGATTTTCCTTCTGGCAAAAAGGTTTACAAGTTGAAACGCAAGCTGGATGGTGAGATCGATCGCCATAAGGTTCGACTTGTTGCAAAGGGTTATGCAAAGCAAAAAGGCATAGATTATGAAGATACTTTTGCTCCCACTTGTCGTATGACTACTGTGCGTTTTCTATGTGCATTGGCATCTCATTTTGGTTGGGATGTACATCAATCAGACATTGTTACTGCTTTCTTGAATGGTGACATATTTGAGGAAGTTTATGTAACGTAGCCTTGCGATTTTGTCATAAAAGGACAAGAGGACAAAGTGTGCAAATGTAACAAGTCTTTGTATGGGTTGAAGCAATCTCCTCGTGCTTGGTATGGGAAAGCTGACACTCATTTGGTTAAACGAGGCTTTCGTAACAGTCCAACAGAAAGCACATTGTATGTAAAGCGTGAGGATGATGTATTTCTCATTGTGGTTCTTTATGTTGATGATTTGCTGATCACTGGACCAAATGAGAGACATATTGCTGAATTTAAGGCTGATTTGAATGCTACTTTCAAGATGAAAGATTTGGGGCTATTGCATCATTACTTGGGTATACAGTTTAAGCAGTGTGATGGTGGTATTGCCTTGTGTCAGAAAAGTTACATAGAGACTTTGCTATGTAAGTTTGGACTTGAGGATTGCAAACGTATTGCCACTCCCATGGAAATAGGTTTGAAGTTGAGTCTACATGATGCTGGCAATCCTGCTGATGTCACTATTTACCAAAATGCTGTTGGCTGCCTCATTTATGTATGCAACACGAGGCCGGATATTCAGTTTGCAGTCTCACAGGTCAGCATATTTATGCATAGCCCAGGGTCTAAGCTTTGGCAGGCAGTCAAGAGGATTTTCCACTACCTTAGTGTCACTTTACATCTTGGCTTGTTTTATCCCAAGGGGAGATCATTGCCGCCAGATTTACATGATTTTTTGGACTCAAATTGGGCTGGTTGTTTTGACACGCGAGTGTCCACAAGTGTTTTTTTTTTCATGCTTGGCAGTTCATGTATATCATGGTTGAGCAAGAAGCAACCTACTGTGGCCACTTTGAGTTGTGAGGCTGAGTACAGGGCAGTCTTCATAGCTACGGTTGAGTGTGTATGGCTCAGACGCCTTATGGCTGATTTGGGTGTTGGACAGGACACTGCCAACACTATCTACACTGACAGTCAGAGCGCATTGGTAGTTGCGAGGAACCCAGTTTTTCATGCTCGCACAAAGCACATTGAGGTGCATTACCACTATGTCAGGGAGAGGCTCTCAGCAGGAGAGATCAGCTTGGCTTATGTGCCGACACAGGACAACCTTGCAGATCTTTTCACAAAGGCATTGTCTCGTGAGAAGCTTGAAGCTTTTCGCAAAGCTTTGGGCTTACTCCCCTTTGTGGACTGATCATGTCCTCAGGGCATGGCACTTCCCTTTACTCATGTGCCAGCTCTCGTTCACCGCATCACTCCAGGGGGGATTTGTTACCATATACATGTGGTAGTGATGTGTGTGAACACACTAGGACTGCCGGGGAATTTTTTCCCTCTTTAGGAGGTTTTTTCCCCCGTGCATTGTATATACGCCCATCACTCTAGGGCTATCTATCTTTCCATTGCACACTAAGTAACCCACTCTCTATTGTGTGCCTTGAGCTTCCTTCGTCTTCTCCAAGCTGTGTGTGTTTCTCTGCAACCCTAATTCCAACATCACCTTTGGAAGAACCAAATGCATGGTGTGCTTGTCCAAAAGAAGCAAAAGTTGCCTATTGTCTATGCGGCTAGAATTGAAGATATGCACATGACTCAGTTTCAGTGGGAGGAGCTTGATTTGCTATAAAGGTCTACAATTAGACTGCATCTTGGTGAGTTGGTGTATAGTGTTAGAATGCAAAACTGCTCATGCTTTATGGCAGAAATTATGCTACACTTACAAAAAGGATACGGCTAGCAATAAGGTTTTCATGATGTGAACTTTTCAACCTTCATATGAAGGAGTCAGCTAGTATTGCTAGCCTTATCAATGATTTTGATTCGCTTTTTGCCCAGATTCGTACATAGCACATGTCCATTGATGAGCAGATGAAAGCAATCTTTTTGCTTTGTTCGTTGCCACCCTCTTGGGATATCTTTTGCACAGCTGTTAGTAACTCTGCTCCTAATGGTACGCTAAAATACGATGATGTTACTAGTGCACTTTTGTCAGAGGAGGTGCATCAGATGCTCATCATGTGCAAAGGGATGATAAGCAATGTAAAGGCTGTTCTTCGCAATGTGAGTCCAAGAAAGAGGGAAATAGAGATGCATCAAAGGTTAGATCAAAGTCTCGTGGTCGACGCAATGTTCAATGCCATTATTGTGATAAGTTTGGTCACATAAAGAAGGATTGTTATGCTTGGAATTGTGACAAAGAGAAGGGGAAAGGTAAAGGCAAAGATCATGATGATAAAGAGGAGAAACCAAAAATCTCGGTTAAGATTGAAGAACTAAACATAATTCAAGATGACAGTGATGCACAAGACATTAATATGTTGACTAAAAATAATGATGTCTTTTATGATGCACAGGAAACTCTATCTTTGCAGAGTTCTATGCCAACTGAACTTCTTGTTAGTGGTGAAGTATCCCATACATGGATTCTTGATTCAGGAGCTTCATTGCATGTCACACATCATAGGCATTAGTTCACTACATACGAGGAAACCATTAGCTCTGTTATACTTGATGACAGTTACTCTTGTGACATTGTTGACGTAGGTGATATTGCCATGGTTATGGCAAATAGGGTGAAGTTTATCATCCATAATGTGCCTCATGTTCCAACCTTGACACGCAATTTGATTTTGGTTGGATGTGTTGATGACTTGGGTTACAAAGTCACTTTTCATCAGCAGTCTTAGCGTGTTGCGAAGGGTCATCTTATTATAGCCCATGGTTTGAAAGTTGGTTCACTTTATCCTCTTTATGCATCTAGTAAAAACAATGTTTTTTTTGTAACCGAGCTGCCAACCATTGCTTTGTGGCATAGAGGGTTAGGACATATGTCAAAGAAGGGAATGGAGGCACTCTCTCGTTTGGGCTACTTACTGTCTTTGTTATTTTTTGACTTTCTCTTTTGTGAGCACTATCTTTTGTGAGCACTGTCAATATGGAAAGCAAACATGGGCACATCGTACACATTCTTTTGACAAAGAAAGAAAACCCTTAGAGCTTGTGCACAATGATTTATGTGGGCCTATGCCTTCTAAATCCCATGGTGATGCATCCTATTATGTTACATTCATTGACAATGCAACACGGCATGTTTGGGTCTACACCATGAAGTCTAAAGATGAGACCTTTTCTTGCTTCAAGAAGTTCTTATCTAGTGTTGAAACTCAGTCTGAACATAAGTTGAAAGCTTTGCGCTCAAACAATGGTGGAGAATATGTCTCCAAAGACTCTTGTTCAAGTAGGGAAATTAAGCGTGAGTTTACAGCTCCTTATACCCCTACGCAAAATGGTGTTGCGGAACAAATGAATATGACCATCCAAGAGTGGATTATGTCTATGCTATCCAGGCTAATTTACCGCAAGCATTTTGGGCTGAAGCATTATACACAGCCATGAACTTGATCAATAGATCACCACATGCTTCATTACAGTTTCATGTACCTTTGGAGTTATGGTCACGACATAAATTGTCTTATGAAAAACTCCACACATTTGGTTGTGAATCTTATGCACAGGTATTCAAGGAGTTGCGTGCTAAGCTAGACCCTAAGTCTAGGAATGCATCTTCATTGGCTATCGTTTATGGGATCCAAAAAGTCGATCAGTGATCCGTAGTAGTGATGTTATCTTTAATGAGACTAAGATGCATAAACACCTAGTGAAAGAGGTTGAATTCTGGAAAGTGACGGTTTTTGATGTATCACCTCCTGTCTAGACCGCTCCCAAGCCACTTACTACACAAGCTAGTATGAGTTCTGATCAGCCGCGGAGATCTCAAAGAGTCTCACATCCGCCAGAATGTTTTGTTCCAGGCGTGGGTTTTGTTTTGCTGACAAATAGTGGTGAGCCTTCTTGTTACAAAGAGGCTATGCTAGCCAATGATAAGGTTTAATGGAAAACATGCTATGAAGAGGGAGCTGTCTAGTATTGCAAAGAACAAAACATGGGAACTTGGTCGTTGCCAAAAGATAGGAAAGCATTGCCTTGTAAATGGGTTTACAAGAAGAAGATTGACAATTACAAAGCTTGTTTAGTGGCCAAAGGTTTCAAGCAAGAATATGGTGTCGATTTCCAGGAAATCTTTTCTCTAGTGGTCAAGATGACCACACTAAGAAGGTTGCTTGCTTTGGTTGCCACTGAAGATAAGGAGCTTGATCAAATGGATGTCATTACAGCCTTCTTACTTGATGATCCCAAGGAAGAGATTTATATGGAGCCACCTAAAGGGTTTATGCTAAAGGGCAAGGAACATTTGGTCTGTAAGCTTCTGAAAAATCTATATGGCTTGAAGCAATCATCCAGACAATGGTATCAAAAGTTTGATGCATTTATACGTTCCCTAGGCTATAAGCGCAATAATATTGAGGATCCATGTCTTTACGTGAAAAGACAACCCAATGGAAAACTTATTATGCTTATCCTTTATGTAGATGACATGCTTATTGTTGGTCACTCCAAGAAGGATAGTGCTGACTTGAAAATCAAGCTAAAAAGTCAATTTGGCATGAAAGATTTGGGTGCAGCCAATCACATTTTGGGTATGCGCATTACTCGTGACCGTAAGAAGAGGTTGTTGTACCTTTCTCAAAAAGAGTATTTACACAAGGTTCTTGATCATTTCAAATGCAGAAGGGGAAGGCTTTGAGTACTCCATTGCGTGCATATTTGAAACTTAGGAAGAATTACTGTCCCAAATCTGCTGAGGCAAAAGCTGCAATGGTTCCTTATGCTTCATCTTGTGGTAGTCTCATGTATGCCATGGTGGCTACAAGACCTGACATTGGTAAGCAGATTTATGTCTAACCTTGGTAAAAAGCATTGGGATGCTGTCAAGTCGATTCTCAGATACTTGAGTGGCACTGCATATAGACAATTATGCTATGGTCGTGGAGAGTCATCCATTCAGGGATTTGTAGATAGTAATTATGGAAGCTGTGTTGATAGTTGTAAATCAACAACAGGTTGGATTTACACATTTGCTGGTTCTACTATTTCTTGGAGATCCGTTCTTCAAGACTGTACATCCATTTCTACCACAGAGGCAGAGTAGGTTGCATTGAGTGAGGCATGCAAAGAAGCTATTTGGCTTGCTCGCCTAGTGAAAGATCTCAGATTGGAGCAGTGTACACCAGCTCTTCATTGTGACAGTCAGAGTGCTATTGCCTTGGCTAACAATCGAGTGTTTCATTCCAGAACAAAACACATTGATGTGCGTTATCACTTCAGACGTGAATGCCTGGCAAACAAGAGCCTTGATTTAGTGAAGATTCCTATGAGAGAACACAATGGATGCACTCACTAAAAGTCTCTCCAGCCATTAGTTTTAGCACTGTCGTGAGTTGATGGGAATTGGGTGAAGCGTGCTCTCCCACATTGGCCATCAAGTGGGAGAATGTTAGGTTTAATGGCCATGTGGCCGACCACGCATCACTAACTGCTACTAACCCTAAGTGTACATCTATACATTTGTGTGAGACACTAACACAAAGTAGAGTGTGTATTGTGCTTAAGTGCATAAGATAGAGAAGAAAGAACATAGTGTGTGTCGGCTCTCCCCCTCCAACCTGTGTGTGTGGCTATGGTGGTATGTGCGTGTGCGCGCATATTCATCTTCCTCTTTCGCTATGCTCCCGACTCTTCTCCTTCAGTTTCTAGCATTTTGACATGTGGTCTCTAGCTTTGACTAGGTGGTTTCAACTAGCAATTAAATGGTTATCAATAGTGCTTAAGAGGTTTGTAGCGGTGGATTCCTTTTTTTTTTAGCACTGCTTGGGGGGTTTTCAGTAGTTCTTGGGCAATTTGTTAGATCTTCTTGGGAGGTTTCTAGCAATGCTCTGGTGGTTTGTAGAACTATTGTGCTTTGGTGATTAAACTACCCGGTTTCTAGCACTGAGTAGGTGTTGTCTAGCTTGTGGAATCACAAACCCATGATAGTTTCCACACTACAAAAAACGAGATCTGCTCAAACATAAATGTCCAGTCTTTCAGCTTATAGAAGAGGCCTTGCAAGCTGAGGCAAATAAGGAGAATCAAATGTCCAACCTCAGCATGCTCGTGATGATGCTGATGATGAGACACATTGTTTGAAGAGATCAAGGCATGAGGAAGAGGGCCCTTTTGGATAAGGGAAAGAGGACAAAGTATTTTGTAACATTTCTCGATGACTAAAAACATTCAGAAGTTAGAACGTATTTGTTTTATGCATCTAAACTAGATTAATTTTGTTTTGATATCTTGAAAATTATTTTATTTTGTTGCAACCGTCATTCACATTATGGAAAGTTAAAGTATATCAAGTCTTCTGGATACATTAAGGTTTGTGTTTGGATCTTGCTATAGCTAAAAGTTATGACACAACTTGCAACGGTGTTGTCCAAACCCTTCCCACACGTTCTTTCTATAGCCACCAATCTGCATGTCATCTTCCTACCAAAGGATAAATTCCATATCTCCTTTCTTAGCTGTTTTTTGGCTAATCTCACTGCATGCCCAATCTGACTATCTTTGACTTGTTCCTTACAATGTGACCTATGCATAAGTTTCCAATGCATCCATTGATGTAGCTCCTCTAAGCTATTGGATTTTATATACACCGCCTCTGCATCAAATGCAGCTGAAATAACTAGTACAAGCTTGGTAGTGGGTTTTCTCTATGCCCTGTGTAGAGCACATACCCAAGCTACCATATTGCCTTATGAACCAAGACATTTGATCACAGATAACGTGTTGCACACAAAGAAAACACAAGCATTCTAAAAATACATATTTATAATTTAAAAGATTAGCATATCATCTAATTAATTACATTACCATGTAGTGAGTGATATGCAGTGATGAATTTCTTGTGGAATGTCTCCACAACTTCTCGGAAATTTGCATAGTTGGAATCAATCAATGAGATCAATTCACAAAACTTGAATATTGCGTCCAAGGTTTTCCATACCTATTGAGATTAGAGTTAAGTCATGGTGGATTAGGGTCAGTGGAATTCATGGTGGCAAGGCCTAATCCTCTTGATGAAACAACACTTTGACACAAGCTTAATGAAAAATAGAAATATACTAGATTGCTTGATAATAAATTGAGTACATTGTGTACTTATATAACACTTGGTGATGGGGATCCGCTGATGCACGTGATGATGTGTTAGTCACTTGACTAGCATTCAATTTGGCTCTTCACATGGTGACAGGTCATGATCATGTGGTGGCATATATGCCTCATACATCATAGGACCAAATAGATAGAGTAGGTTCATGTAGGTGAAGGTATGTTTACCCTAACAGACGCCCCCCTTAAACCTAGATTCATCTTAGGTATGCTTGATACATCATGGCTAGTTCTCACAGGATTCATTAGTTCATGGTTCAAAGAGCATCCTTTTAATGGATTACATGAGTTCACATTTGGATATATCAAGACATGATTCTACATATATTCATCATGCTTGGATCACACTTGGAGTCATCCATGCAAGATATAGGCTCATGTTTGTTCTTCATGTAGCAGTCCTCTTTGTCGTTCTTTCTATTGTGATCATAGAATTTGTGTTGGAGTTTAGTGTACTCTTTATGTGTGTTCATCAAGATAAAGGTCTTACCACTTAAAGTGGCAGCGTCTTATTCTTGTGCTTGTAAAATCATTGCGTCATATCCACAATGAAGTTCATTGTTATCTGCAAAAAAAAATCATGTGTGCAAATTTTTTGATGCTACTGAGAAAGCCTTGGGCAGTCAGTCTTACCAATGGAGAGATTTCTCTTTTGGCAGTGGCTAAAGTCATGCACAAGGATGCAATTGCAAATGATTAGCAAAGTGTTAGGAGGAAGATTACATATACTTGTTGAGTGTGAAGTAACTCTTCACTTCTATGAAACACCTCTTCACAGGGGCTTGGGAAAAATTCGAACCTCAAGATCCTCTCTCTGAGATATTACCACGATTTGATTTTGCAGCAATTGAGGTTATTGTGGGAATGGACGTGTGAAGATAAGCTCCCTATATATATATATATATATATTTCCAAGTAAGCCCAAAAAACAAAGGTTATAAGTGTCAACATCTATAGTGGATTGATTAGTGTTGGGTAGGAGGCTTCAATTGCGGATACGAGTGGTAGGGTGTGCAAGCAGCTACAATAGCAAATTTGATGCTTTTGATGACGAAGAATAGGCATCAACAACAAGGACAACATTAGGCAGCACGTGAAAAAGTGGGACATATAGGTAGAGAAGACACTCGTCTCGATAGCTATTTGGCTTGGTAGGATAGGCAGAGCAAACACTCAATAGCTATTTGGTTTGGCAAATGGAATTAACAAGAGCAATCCCAACAATAGACAATACCAATAAATGCAGCCACAAGACCTATGGTGGAAGATGATGTCATTAGACAATGCTTGGGCGCTATCGGTTTGGAGATGACGAGCATCTTAGCATGAGTAGGAGCCAATGTGGGGCCAAAATGAGTGTGTCTGATGAGGCTTAAATAGGGAAACCAACTCTTGAGTTACATTAGATGGCAAATTCTATAGTGGAGCAGCCTCTCTAGGGTCACTTGTTTTGCAGGTATCCCTCAAGTAGATGTGGGTAAAATGAATTGGGGAGATTGGTGCAAGGAGTTGAGTAGTAAAATTGTACAATGGCTAGATCTATTCTTAAATTAATAAATTCACCCAAAAGGCTTTGTGGAGGCTTAGGCTCAATCTTGAAAGATGGCAGATGCTGCTTGGAGAGAGCTCTTTTCCTTTACTGGATGATAGCCAAAGTTCCCAATATCGGTGCACTTGACTTTAACTCTTAGCAAAAGCTATCCAAATTAGCTTGGGTCTACCAAAACCCATGTTCTCTTCAATCCTCTAAATAGCTTAGATTAGCTTGACTTTACTTTTTTGAAGAAACTCAAAAAATACTAAATAATACAAAAAATCGACTTATGCATATGCAAGCACTTGTGTTCTCTTGATAGATCTTGTGGCTCAAGGGGAAGATTGTGCTGACACGATCCAAGTGTCCTGATCTGAGACAAGTGGCAAGTTGTCGGCCATGCTGATAGCATAGTAGGAAATTCTGGCTAGAACCTCTCAGATATGTTATTTTTCTCTCTTTCTTTGTCCCTTTCAGTGTGGACAACACGTACTGTGCATGGTCAATTGGTTGCCTGGTTGTTGATTCGAGAACTTGTGTAAATGTTGTGGCTATCGCAAAAAAAGGGTGTCGTATACTTTGGTGGTCTCTTGGCGAGGAAGTGGAAGTTCTGATGATACAATCTTACAGGCTCTTCCACCTGTTTTAGGATGAGATCGAAAAATGTCACAGCGACAATTTCCTTGGTGAAGGTTCCTGCCGTCTTTCTATCTCTTGCCCTCATTGTCATTCCTTCTGTTGGTAGTTTGAGAGATTCTGCCACTATCTCTTTTGTAATCACCACTTTGACTTTGTTCCCTTGCTGGTCAGAGATTTGGGCGGTCCATCTTCTTTGATCGTGGACAAGAGCTCATAACTTTTTGGAAATCCACTCCACATGGCTCTTGTTCGTAAAACTCTCTGAGCCCCAGTCTTCTGTTTTCTTCTTTTGTCTCGGGCTTTGCGGTGACATCATAAACTTCTTTTGGTAGAAGTTGCAGTTCTACCTGATGTCCTTCTTCACTCTTGAATCTATTTGTGAACTATGTGGTGTTATGCTCTTCAAGCTGTTCTTGACAAGTAGGTCGCTTTGGTAGTCTTGAATGAACTGGGGTCCAGTTGGTATGGTGGTAGCTCTTGTAGCTTCTCCTTTTGCGAGAGCTTTTTCTTGGCTTTCTCTGCAGCTTGCATGGCTCTTGTTAAGTGAATAGGTGTCAAAGTTAGCAAATTTGCTAGATTTTTCTCTGAAATGTCCTTCAGTCTGAAATGCTAACAAATTAAGTCCAATTTACTTCAAATCAATTTTTAAACATGCATAGATGCATAAAAACATGTAAAGATCAAAATTATGAAGTCCAAACAAAAAATTGCAACAAAGTAAATAATCGCGATTACTTACACAGCTGAGTAATTTTTTTCAACTTTTTGCAAACTTGAAATTATAGGCTTGAAGTATATACCAAATATATACTCTAAGTGAATATGGGTTCATTTGAGTGCACAAGGTGAAAATGGTGTCAGCTTTAGACTTAAGTCTTTGAAACAATAGATGTAAAGAGATTTTGAGCTCCAAATTTGTTCAAACTTGGCTGGTGGGCTTAGGACATCATGTACTTTGGATCTATGATGGCAAAGTTGCAAATTTCCCCCATCTTGGCAAAAAAGTAAATAATCACGATTATTAACTTTTTCATCAAAATGAACATTTTTTGGTGCAACTTGGTTCTAGGCATGGTATAGACCCTGTCCTGTGTATGTGATATGAGGTGATTTGGATCAAAAATGTGGCTCATAACTCAGAATTTGGCTTCCAAGGACTTCTTTGTAATTTTTGTCAATTTTCCAAGTTACATTTGATCATTTTGGCTCGTACTTGAAATTTGGCATGTAATAGGTGTCAAGTGATAGGTGAGGTGATGATATAATTTTCAAACCAAAATATTACAAAAGTAAATAATCACGATATTTATAGCAGTCAACTTTTTCTTGCAAAACTTGAAAAATTTGACCTAAACACATCCTATACACCTAAAACAAGTCCTAAATTGAATTTGTTAAAATTTGGCCTTGTCGGTATCACTTTGTGCTTTGTCGACTCTGAAATCACCGATTTTTGTGACTACATGGCTTGCAGAGTTTGTTAGTCACTTTTGAGACTGTGGACTTGTCTGCGACATAGTCGTGAAGCAACTCATCCAATTTTGGCCCATTTGGAGTCAGTTTGACCTCATATGTCGAATTTGATGCTTTGTAGTCTTTGAGCCGTTTTCTGCTTTTCGAGGGTTTGGCTTGATCGATTTTATGAAACCAATCATATACATTGTGTATAGACCTCGTGTGTAAGCGTGAGTCAAAATCCAATTCTGTCATCTGCCAAAAACCTAGTTGTTCTACTTGGGATGTCCTCGACCCTTGCCGAATGGTCAACTGTTGCTATAGAAGTGTTCTATTATGTTAAGGCATGCCAGTTCAAGTCTCATCCGATTTGGTTGAGTTGACAGGCCGCTATGGTCGATTTTTGGTCGTAGGTCTTCGTGCACTGCTCGGATTCTAGGGTTTTTTCCAGGGGTTTAGATTAGCTACCGACCGTACAAAATGGATCATTGATAAATATAACTTACCCCTCATGTCTCGTGTGAGACGGGGCTGAAACGGGTGACTGTGGACTCCGGAAAACACGCGCGAAGAGGGTCGAAAGGCTCTCTCTTCAAAGGCAACAAGTGGAAATGAGGTGATTTTAGCTTACCTTGGGTATCTATACCCGGATTTCCCGAACCATTTTGCTCTGATTCTTTTCTCACTGTCACCTGCACATACCTGCTATCGATTCCAAGGCAAGGAGAAAAAATAAATATATGAAAATGAGTCCATAAAGTGGGGGCTCCTTCCCACCACCACACACAGAACTCAATCCTTTCCCCTCCCCGTCTTCTGTGCTACTCACTCACACAAGCGGAAAAAAAAAAAAAAGAGAAAAAAGGAATCCGTAAAATTTTCCATTTTTGGGTTCTCGTAGGGAGGACTCCCGCCCACCTTTGACTTTCAATGAAGGAAAGAGAAAACTTTGGCTTGGCACTAAGCTGTGTATAATCTCAAGAGTGAGAGTGGAGAGTAAAGATGGAATTTCACACTTAGGGTTGGTTTGAATTCTAAAAATTTGACATTTTTAGGCTTTGACTTGGATAATTGCAAGTGATGAAAATGGAGAACTTTTCTTTAAACTTGATATCTCCTCCCTCTATTTTTATTTTTAATGGTAATAGGAGGGCATATGCATTCAAATTTTGCGCATTCTATCATGGTAGTTGAACGTTTCGTCGTAATGCAAAGTTTTGTGATAGCTCAAGATGTTTTAGGTGCATGATTTGAATGAAAAAATCACGGCATAGCACTAGCCATTGAGCTTGTTCAAAGGGCCATAAGATATCATTTTGAATTTTTATGATTGAACTCGATATTTTTTGGTGCTTGATGTGCATGTACAAATGCTTTGGCACTAACAATTGAAACTCATTGTGAAGAGTGATTAGCAAAGAGGGATTCCATTGCAGATACGGGATGTTGGCATTACAAAATATTGCAAAATGTGGCTATTTAAAGCCATTCCAATCGTTTGGATTAAAAGTTGTATATATGCTAGCTCATAGCTTGGTCAAAAGTTAAATTTTTTCATTTTGAGCTAGTGTTTACCCAACTCTTTTGAGAGCTTTCAAGAGAAATTTGGATATTGAGAGCCACTCACTTTCATTCCTTTAAAGTTGAAGTCATGTCTAGCTCATAGATTGCTCTTAAATTGAAAATTCATATGAGCTAGTTGTTAGCCAACTTTTTGAAAAGCTTTAAATTATAAAATTGGCTATCGAGAGCCACTTCATTTCATTCAAAAGTTGCATTATTTTTAGCTCTTGGATTGTTTTTAAATCCATATTTCATTGAGCTAGAAACTAATCAACTTTGAATTATGCATGAGAGATTGTAAAAATTGTCAAACTTGCTTTGTAGAAGCTCATTTTATTTCTCATGGTTGTTATGTATGCATAAATTTTCTACAAAGAGCATCATGTGCATAACCAAAGGCTTTTTTTCCTTGGGTTTTTGCCCTTTGGCAAATTCGGGTATGCAAGATCCTAGCTTTAGGTTTTCATTAATGTTTTCTTTGTGTGCTTTTTGGATTTCAATGAAAGGCCTTTGGAGCTTGTGTTTTCGCTTAGCTCCAAAAAGCTTCTTTTGCAAATAAAAAGATCAAGAGACTTCTCTACAAAGGGGATGCTTGCTCAAGGATGCTCAAAAGAGCATGAATAAATGTAATCCTTCCATGATTTTGCTATCTTGTTCATCTCTTCATTCTCTATGCTTGGCTGAAGTGAAATTTTGCTTCTAAGCTATGGTTTTTTCATGTTCGAAAGCTAAGCATCCTAAAGTTTCAACACTTTGCTTTGTGAATATTAACTCATCAAAAATTAGGTTTTATGTGTGCTAATCATAGGTAATTGGCCTTGACCTTAGGTTAAGGTAGGTTCATTTCTTATTAGTCCTAGACTCTTAGTGATAGTCTTAATACTCTATTCATTTTTAACATGACATAGGGATATGATTAGGCTTTAGTCCTTTAGTCCAATTGCCGTAAGCATCTCATAATGGAAGCAATAAAAAAGTGCTAAAAAATGAAACAATGAAGCAAAAAAGTGTCAAGAAAAAGTAGCAAAAATGTTACTAGACACATGAAAAGAAAATCTTTATGTTATGTTGTGTCCTTGTGAGGCCTAGCTCCTTATTGGCACTTGGTAGGCGAGGGGAATCACCTTGGCTTGCTTGGTCAAGGCCCTAACTCGATGCCCTAGGCTGATAGGGGTTAGCCGTCGCCTTGGTAGGCTAGTAGGCTTTTGGAACACCTTCTTGAGGGTTCAAGGAGCCGAGAGTCGTACCTAGACTTGCCTTAGGGTGGTAGCCTTGTGAGATGTGTTTTACTTTTTTCAATGAATGACAAAAACAAAACTTCCATGAGCTTCAAAAAGCTGTGACAATGCACTAATAGATTATGAGCTTTTTTTATAGCCCATAGACATGATAGACTTGAATGATTTATAATATTGGTCACGTAGTTTTTAGGTTAATAGGTTTATGAACTTGCATTAGTCTAAGGTCTTAATTGATTGCTTGTGTTTCATGCATAAAACTAAAATTTCAAGTGGTTTAATCTTCACAATAGTTTGAGTGTTTTTTTTGCTTTATATTGTGTAGTTTTTGACTATGATTCACCCATCTTTTAGAAGCAAAAAAATTCACTTTACATGATTGTTCATTGTACTATATGTTTTGTATCCTTGTTGGCCTTTGATGCTCATTCACCCATCTTTTAGAAGCAAAAAAATTCACTTTACATAATTGTTCATTGTACTATATGTTTTGTATCCTTGTTGGCCTTTGATGCTCTTATGTTTTGCAGCTCAACATTTCTTCCATGGACTTGCTTTCTACCATGTCACCATGTCTTGCTTCACCGGCACACGAGGACATGCGCCAAATTAGGAAGGGGGGAATGTTAGCAACGGCTAACACAGGCTACACCGAATATACATCAAGCGGGAGATATGCTATGATTGTGCATAATATTTCCCACTCACTTTGTATAAGTCTTGGGCTCACTTGGAGTTCCAAAGTTGTATATGGTAGTTAGAGGGCTCAAGCTTAAACCCATAGTACAAGGGATTGTTGTGAAAGCCTTTAAAAGGAAGCCTTTATGCAAGGAGGCTTCATTCTTGAGTATCCACTCTTGAGGATCCACTTTTGAGAGCTCCCTCTCTCTTGAGTGTTCACTCTGTGGCCTAGCCTTGAGCTTAATGTTTATGCTTAAGAGGCTAGTGTTAATCATTGTAATTAGAGTAAGCTCTTCTTGATTAATCTAATTCATATTTTCTCATTAGTCTACTTCTTCTCTACGTTTCATTATGTCATGGAGTAGTATTACACTTTTATTATGTTAGATTTGAGAGAAGTATGTACTTCTTGCTATTAACCACTCCTATTCTTTTATAAGCATTCGATTTGTGATATTTAGCATCACTAATTAGGTTGATTAAGTTGGGTCTTAATCTTGTAATTAGTATGTGTGCCCTATTGTTTGCTTGTGTGTAGATAGGTTTTATGAAACTGTAGCACCATTCACCACGTGTGTGTAGCTATTGATGAAGTGCCATGATTGACATGTGGTAATTAGTGTGTGCTTATGATTAGTGTGCTTGGGATTTCTAGTTTATGGTAAGTTAGACTTCGGTGGACTTGATGTGTGTAGGAGTTGATTGATAAATGATTAGAGTAGGTTTAGAGTTAGTCTTGCCATGGCTAATCTCTACTTGCATTGGAGAGGTGATCTCTTGAATCTTCTATTTCTATTCATCCAATGCTCGTGCTTCCATGCCCTAGCCGGGTTGCCGATCCACGGATTTGATAATTTTGTGTGGGTTGCGATTAGGTCGTGCTAGAACGCCTCCCAACAGGGTAATACTATTGAGAGGGGGTCCCATTTTGTAACGGGGATGTGGAAGAACATATACCCTCCTCTAGCAAAAGCCACCTGCTCTTTTGTACTCATACCTTGTGAGAGCCATCAAAATTCCCATGGAAGAAGTGGAGAGTTGCAATAGTCTATATAGAATGTCATTAGAAGTTTATGAGGCAATATATGACAGCACGTCGATAGATCTTGAGCTACACAATAGAGTGGCTATTGAAGGAGGACGAGTGCTGGAAAATATAGACAATGTATTCAAATATGTTCATAAGACTGCATTAGATTTGGTTGTTACCTCTTCCCTTCTCAAACCATCTCACTGTTTCTCAAACATATACATTGTTTCTTCTCCATTTGATTTCAAGCAGCTCAAAGTCGTGTCCTCTCTAGCAATTAGGTTTCTACCATGTCCAGAATGCTTTCTATTGGTTTCTACCATTGCATTGGTAGGAAAAATGTTATATATGGTTCCTAAACTAGTTTCTACCAGTTCAATGGTTTGTACCATTTCCTTCATAGCTTTATACCACTCGGCTATTGTGGTTTCTAGCAGGTCTACTTATGCTTTCTACTTATCCCAAGCTTATGGTTTCTCATCCCAAGGCACATTTTTAGCAGGTCCAAGGTGGCATGACCAATGTCAAAATGATTTTTACCACTCCATGGGCGATTTCTACCAATAAAAAGGTGATTTCTATGCAAAAACACCTACAAAAAGAAGAAAGTAGCAAAACTGCTAGTAAGATACACACAAGTTTTCCCTCAAAAACTTCATAAACATGATGTAAAATTTTGTATATTAGAAGGGTGATTCCCATCATTATATCAATTAATTAGTTGAGTTTACAACTGGTCTTTTGCTGGGGCTCAAAAGTTGAGTTTACAAAAGGTTTGCTATTTCTACTAGCGGTCAGATTGTTTGCTTTGCCATAGGCGTTTGTATTTGACCTTTGGTTTCTCTGCTTTCTCCTCCCACCCGAGACGCTCTAATATTCCCTCTCCACTCTTTCCCTCTCTAGCCGTTCCTTCTCGTGCCTCTGAGATTCTAGATCGGCCTATATTTTTCGCCATCGGTTTGCTTCTCTCCATTGGGCTTCCTCCAGTCAGATGCCAACTAGCTTATGACTACATCAAAAAATGCATCCTTGCTAATATCAAACATGTAGTCAGCTGTATACGCTTTACGATCCTCCGACTGTAACCACAAAAATAGCCAATCAGCCAAAGTGTCTGCCAAGAAGTCTTGTTGCTGCTTTTCAGTTTGGTGCCCCAACTTGGGAGCAAGAAGCCAAGTTCCTTCATCGTTCTGGCACACTTTGTATCTGCTATCATCAATGATAAGAGTGTTTTCAGGCCTGAATTGTGCCTTTTTTCTCCAAAAATACCTTCAAGTCTTTGAAGATACATGCTTATTGTGCATCAGCCAAGATGCCCTGGTGCAATCTTGCTATGACATAACACTTGATACAAAAGGCCACTGCAATTTGAAGACACTGTAAGAATTCCTTCCATTTTAGTTGTCATGCAACTACTCTATATAAACACATTGAAAAATATGATGCACCAATCCAAGAACATGTGGCTGTCTAATTTGTGACAATACACTTCTCGGGAGCGCTGAGTGCATGTGTGCTTTACCATTTCTGAAAGGAGGCTCTTCACCAAAGCGTGTCTCTACAATGGTAGCCAATAGGCCATTCAAATCAAGTATGAGGGTGTTCTTATTGTATCTCTTTAGCTTTGGAACCATATTGGGTTCGGTAGAGGATAACACTCAACAAAAATGACATCCTGAGAGGGATGTACGTAATTGGAGTACTCTTCAATTTTCCCTCTTGCACAAAATCAAGTGCTCCATGCACTTCTTGGACTCAGTTCTCTCTCTTTTGAGCTTCTTGGCCTTTCTGATTCGCCACGTTCCGGCTTGTTTCCATGCAATGGTATAATTCAAATCATGCAAGGGAAACAATGCAAGTTTCTCCTCCTTTGCAATGGCATGTTTATTGGAATCATTTCTTGTATTGGTGTTTACACCTTCAACAAGATATGGAAAACATGAATAAGCACAAGATGTACCTATTATGAACAATTGAAATGCCTAGCTATTCAGAATAAATTTGAAACACCAATTTAACAACATTTAAGTCAAACAAAGGAAATAGACAAAAAGTAGTTGTTCTATTCAGTTCCAAAAGGTAGTATGTGCTAATGCACACTGGAATTACAAGGCGTTTTAGTTGGACACTGGCATACAAAATTGCACATTGATATTACAACACGTAGTTCATGCTTACATGCTGATGTACAATGTGCTTACAGGGCCTTGAGTTACACATCTACACACATTTCTTTGTATTGAGATTTCTACAAGCATTTCATGCTCGTGAGGAAAGCTTTTTGCGAGCACGTGGCTCTTGTGATTTGGATTTGCCTTTTTTTGTGGTGCGATGATGACTTCTCAACCATCTCCACATTTTGGCCTCTCCCTTTCTTTGAGATCTCCTTTAGTGATTGTTTTTTAGTGTCAACACAATTTGTAAAGTTGTAGCATTTAGGAAGGGTGAAGTACTAGTAGTACCACTATGATGCACTCAATTAGTGCGCTTCTTCTTGGAAGACAAGAAGCTCTGGAGAGTTACATCAATGGGAGATTCTTGGACCTTCGCACATGTTGTTTGCTGTATCAACTTCTTCGTCATGTCGACAACAATATCTACATCTTTCTCACCAACCTCCAATGATGCTTTTCAACCATCTCCACATCTGGCCTCTTCCTTTCATTGGGATCTTCTTCTTCAATGATTGTTTTTGCATCTTCCTCTTCCAAGCACTATCTCTTGTTTTCTGGCTCTACATGGACAAAAAGATAGTAGTAAGTAGATAATACAAATTGCAAAGCTCTAGGGTTTAGGAAGCCTGGAGTACTGATAGTACTATTAGTGCACTTCTTCTTGGAAGACAAGAAGCTCTGGAGAGTCAAATCATCGGGAGACTCTTGGTCCTTCTCACATGAGGTTTTCTATATTGACTTCTCAATGCCATTGATGACAACATCCAAATCTTTTTCACCAACCTCCATGTTGCTCTTACGAAAGCCATCACTAGTTGTTTGGTAGGCTTGATGTTTCACTCGCACTCAAACCTTGCACTCAGGGACTACTTGTGGTGCCAATGGGGCTCACACCGTGCACTCGCATACTCTTAAAAATGTTGTGTGCCGACAATCTTCAGTGATGACCCAACTTGTGAGCCTTCAAGAGTACCTACACAAGATACATATAAGACTTGCAACACTCTATTGGTGGTTTCCAACGTTGTATAGGTGGTTTCGAGCACTATATTAGTGGTTTTCACCACTATATTGAGGGTTTTCACCATTGTATTGGTGGTTTCAACCACTATACTGGTGAATTCCACCACCACAGATTGAAGTACCTACCGAGAAATCCTAAAAATTGAGCTAGGTTTCCACCCAATTCAACCATTGTATAAGTGGTTTCAACGCTATTTTGGTGGTTTCAACCAATGTATTGGTGAAATCCACCACCACGAATTGAAGTATCCACCGAGAAATCTTAAAATATAGATACTTTTGACCAGTTACCATAGGTTCCATCACTGTATTTATGGTTTCCACCATTGTATTGGTGGTTTCAAACTCTGTATTGGTGGTGTCCACCACCCAGGATTGAGGTACCCAATTAGAAATCTTATAACCCAACTACTTTTTACTAGTTTCCATAGGTTTCTACCAAGTCAAAGGTTTTTACCATTTCCTTTACTGGTTTAAAGTGCATCCAATTATGGTTTCTAGCAGGTCTCTTTAGGCTTTCTACCCATCCCAGGCGTATGGTTATCCTACTTTCTTATTGGCCAGTTTCCTTGAGGTTTTTACCAATGTTAAGGTAATATCTACCTGGTTTCTACCACTTTCCATTTGCTTTTGAAACCAGCCCGTGGGGTGGTAGACTTTGGCTTTCACCCAAAATTCTTTACTTTACTTTAGACACACACACACAGAGCACTTTGCAAAGGGAACCTGGGATAGTAATTAACACTTATGCACACACACGGTTTGGAAGCTAGAATGCTTCAAGCAGACGCCGACAACCTGTAGGCCCCAAAGTTGGCGCCCCTTTCGGTATTTCTTTATACTTTGAGAGGGTAAATTACAAAGTAGAGTCCTCGGAATTATTTACCTATATCCAACTAGATACCACCTGTTTTGTTCAAATTTTGGCAGCATAACAGCCCCAAAACTTGCGTGAAACCAATTCCCTGTTGGAACTCACTTCCACTGGCATAAACCCTCTGATTCCTGCCTAAAAATAGTAAATTCAGCATGCTGCATTTACTGGTTTTTGCCCTGTTTTCAGCCCTAAACAGTCCCCGAACTGTCCTCTATCAGTGGGACACTGTTCCCAATGGTTCTGGCGTTCGTATGGCTGAAAAACAGTCAAAATACAACACATATGTAGTGCTAAAAACGCACATGTACGGTGAGGTTATGACCCTCACCGGTGCTTGCTTTGCACTAGCAGTTAGCTACCCTTGTTCCTGCTCAGGAGGCTCTTGCCTCAGCACAAAAGCATGAAACCACACAGTTGTACATCAGTAAAATGAAGAGCCCTCTTGTGGGGCATCACATAATTGCACGTAGAGGAGAGAGAGAGAGCAGTGTGTAGTGTGTAGGGCATCACTCCTAGCACCACACTGTACATTGAGTGGAAAGAAAGCACTCCATAGCTCTTAACATGTGACAGGTTCTCAATGAAGCATCCCCCCAACATAAATCGAGCACCCCCTCTTCTGCGCTTGACTTGTAATGCATCTGCTGTGAACAAATAGATGCAAAAAGGGGAAGAGTTCAATGGCTACCAAAACATGCGTATTGCTGAAAACGCAGCAAAACAGCCCTGTAAACATGCATCTGATGCCTTCCAATGTTGAAATGAGCTCCTTGGTCCTAGCTAAAGTCATGGGAAGCTAAAAAATGGAGAGAAATGGCTGAAAATCAGAATTATCAGCCTCCAAAACTGCTCCAAAAAGTGAGTTACGAGTTCTCTTCTCCCAAACTTGGTAAATTGGCCAAAAAGTGCCACTTGGCACTCATACATGCAATTTCCCCGCATTGGGCTTCCTGCTTAAAAATCTCTCAAATGGTGCATCAATTGACTTTGCAACAGAGTAATAAAATGTTCCCCTTGTCATTCCGGAGGTAATGACGTGAACAAATTTCATGGTCCAAAATAACAGTTTCCTAATTTTTAGGAGATGCTTCTGTTGGTCTCCCATTGGTCTTCTGACCATCTATCCCCATTGGGACCGCATCCAAAAATGCTATGTGACCCAACTGTCGGGTACTTTCCTTTGGTGATCCCACCTTGACTTTATGCCTTTATTGAGTTCACTTCCCAACATCCACCAACTTGCTAAGTGCGACGGGGGGACCTACATGATCTTGAACTGAGCCTAGACATCCTTTAACTTTATTAGTTCCAGTGCTGACCAACTTCCCGTCTGCGGGTGAAACTACCGTTCACATTGGCCATACAATGTCTGACCATTTGCAACTTCAAAAAGAGGGTCTCAAAAATTAAACTAAAATCATTGGAAAGAAACCAACAACTAAGGTTAGCAGTTGCCACATCCTTGTGACATAGTTAACAATTGCCACGTCCTCGTAACAACTTTCAAGAAGTTCATGATGGTTTCTTCCACCAATTAGGTTTCTATCATGCCCAAAATGGTTTTTATTGGTGCCTACCATTATAGTGGTAGAAACAATGTCTTGTTTCATTACCATCTAGTACCCTCTCACTGGGTCCATGCTGCACAATTGCTTTTTCCCCATAGGTCTCCAAAGGAGCCCTATGATAAAGATATGGTAATTGGTGCAGCTTGGGACTAGTAGGACATAATTGAATGGCATTGAAACTTTTCAAGGATAGAGGATTTGGTGAATTAACTATCCTTAGTTTCATTGCCATCTGATACTTTCTCATTCGTGTTGTGTTTAATAATCATCATAATTTGCCCATAGTGACATGAACAATCAATCCCCAACTCAAAATTAAATCTCACAGGCTTAAGCCAATCCCCAACTATGTACCAAATGAGATACAACAAGACAACGCCAGGTTGTTTCTACAAATAAAAATTTAAGGCCTCTCCTTGGACATGATCGACATGAGAGAAGGTATGAAAGGCAAAGAGACCATGACACAGAGGATGAATAATATACAGAAGGGATTGTACCCATAGGGATGGTGACCAAAGGACTCACACAAAGCATGCTAATAGCATGCCATAAAAAGCAAGACCTAATCTTAGCCATCTCCTTGGCATTCAAAAATGGAAGGTGACAAGCATACATGGACTCAAGTGGTCATGTTTCCACATGGAACCAAACAAACCCTTGAATGCAACTAGCTCGAAACTAGAGGGAGCAATAGATTAGCTGTCAAAAAGCTAGAGTTGTGCGGGAGAATATGGTTTCCCAATGCTAGGACATTTAGGAAACTCATGATTGTTGATCATTCGAGTTATCTTCATTCAATGCAAGAGCAGATGAGGATTTTTAGGCAGTCACACATGATTGATGAAGAGGGAGCAAGATTAGAAAAATATGTTGTTGATGAGTGCTTGTGGGATGTACCACTTTGCGACAGAGGATCCTCATAATGCCCATACTTGAAGGTACAAAATTCCTCTCTACACACTACAATTCCAAGAAAAGATGACCCTCCTATACAAGAGGAGAAGTAAACATGACCCTTAAATACTGAAAGTTAGCATATTGTAGCCCTTCAACACTAGAGGAGAAAACCAAGTATCTACTGTTTATAATAATTGGATGAGGATGGTGTTGTTGGGTTATAGGCAAGTGGCCCGTGGCCGGTTATGGCCGGGCACCCGCCCACTTCTTATTCATTGATTATAATTATAATGACAATAAGGAGAGTGAGAAGTTAATTCTCACAAGCTCCACCAAAACAACTATGTGTCTCCTCTCATCTCCTTCCTGCACGGCTCATAGGATCGGATCCATCAAGTGGTATTAGAGTCAGGCCGTCAGCGTCCCCTCCTCGCACTACCCGCATGTGCAGCAAGCCCAAAGCGAGGGAATCTTGGAAGCCATGGAAATGAGAGGATAAAAATCTGCAGTCGAAGACAACCCAAACAAGCCTTTGAAGGCCTCTCGAACAGATAAGCCTTGAAGGCTTAATGCAAGCAATTGAGCGAGGGAAAGCAGCTGGAAGGCTTCAGCATCAAGTTGAAAGGAGCCGAGATCGGGCACTCGCAAGGCCTGGTAACGGGCAAGTAAGAGTGCTTGTGAGCAACGCAAGGCACTCAAGCTTGAGGCATCAGATACAAAAGGCAATTAAGAGAGAGTTGGGCAATAGACTTAAGAAGGGGGAGCAACCCAACCGGATTCGACAGACCTTGTGAGCGGGCAAGGTTCAGGAAATTGAGCATAGGCAAGGTTTTGGCAGCACGCATGCAGCGAGAAGCAAGGCCACCCACCTACCCACCCGCCCACCCCAGTCTTGGCTCGTCAGGCTCGTCAATTCTTTTGGAGTTTGTCAGAAACAATAATTTAAATAAAAATAAAAATTTGAGCCTTTGTGTGCAAGTCTCCGCTCCCACGGGGCCCTTGACCCCCGCCCCCGCCCCCCCCAAATGACTCTCTCATTCCCCGCTCACACACATACCCCGAGCTTGAGAGACAACCGAGAGAGAGAGTGACTGAGAGTGTGCTTGAGAAACTGAGAGATTGAGAGTTTGAGAGATATAGTAAGAAAGCTTGGAAGAAAGAGAGCGAACGAGTGAGAGCAAGCAAGAGAGCTTGAAAGAGAGCAAGCGAGCAAGTGAGAGAGAGCGAGTAGGATTTATGACTTTGATACCTCGTCTCGACATTGGAGACTCCCGTCCGACGGGCTGGAGGCGGCCTCGACATCGGCGATTAGAGCCGTTTCAACAGTGACTTCAGGTTTTGTGCTGATATTCGACTTAGTTTGACATCGTTTTTAGAGACACTCTTTACACGGGCAGATTTCTGATATCCGACCCCGACGCCAACGTTCCCACGGACGATTGTGCTTGCCACATGCATGGGTGAGGTGCCTCTACCATAGAGGAGTGACACCCTGTGTCGGCACCGAGTGCACCGAGCACGCTCTACGATACTTTTTGGACTCCGAGCACCTTTGACGACTATTCGACCAACACATTTTTGTCCGGCGGTGAAAATCCGCACATATCGACAACGATACGTAGGTTATAGGGGGCTTTGAGCCCGTTTACACACAGATTCTATAGGTTTCCAGACACTTACAAACACCGTTTTTCAGGCGATTTTGGCAATCATTTCGACAACAATTTCTCTACGGATAGATGCGTTGACAGATGCATGTTTGTTTTAGCACACCAAAGTGCTATTGAGCTCTTTTGAGAGAAGATATCCCCACAGGCCCGCAGGGATCACTTTTACTGCATGCAACAGTTCTTGGCACCCGTTTGAGCGCGGTCACTTACGTATGTTGAGTTGCGGACACTGTCCATTTTACTATATGTGGAGCCATGTTTTGGCTATTTTGGTAGATTTTCCATCCGTTTCTGAGATTCGGAACGGAAGAGCCCTTTCTAAGACTGTGGCTAGTCATTTTGTGTCTGCATAGCCTTTGGAGGGTCAATGGCATGAGGTTTTCTTTTAGATGAGGTATTCTCAAATGGTGAGATACCTTCGATGATACAGGTAGCTAGAGTTTCCCTCTTACGGTACCCTCACCATAGGATATGTATCTAGGATTTTTGTCCTTTTGATGCCGAGTTGGAGATCACAAAGTAGTGGTTTTGAGCAATTGATGGCCAGTGGTTCTTTTGAGCAGTTTATATATTTTTAAAGTTGAGTTTTGACTCCTCATACAAAGGAGACTCTGTCGGATTTTTCCCTCGAATCCAGCACTTCTAGTTATTCTTACACAGTGATTTTACTACTTTTGGTTTGAGTTTTCGCTCCTATTCTAGGAAAAACTCTGCTGAAATTATCCGAGGCAATTCACCATAAAGTTTTTGGCCATATTCTCTTGAGTCATGGCTATGAGTAGTGCTTCCAAAAGAGAAGACTACTATATCAAAAAGTTTGATGGCTCAAACTTTGTCATTTGGCGGCAGGTATGCAAGATGTTTTGATCAACAAAGGCTTGATAGCACCCTTGTGTGCAAGAAGGGAGAATGCCTACACTAATGATGAGTGGGATGACTTGAATGAGCATGCTAGGGCGACCATTCACCTACACCTTGGTGAATCCATTTACTTTACCATAATGGAAAAGACCAATGCCAAAGATTTGTGGGATGCTCTACGTCAAGCTTGGGATGGCAACAACACCTCGAATAAGGTTTTCTTGATGATTAAATTGATGCGCATGAATATGAAAGAGGGCACTAATATTAGTTCTCACTTGAACGAGTTCAACAACTTGTATTCACAACTTACTTCAAAAAGGCCTCAATTTCGATGATGAAATGAAGGCCATTTTTTTGCTATGTTCGCTACCATTGTCATGGATACCTTCAACACAACCATAAGCAGTTATGCGCCTAATGGCAAGCTAGTTTTCAGCGATGTTGCAAGTGTGTTTCTCACTGAGGAGATTCAATGCCAATCTCTTGATGCGAGTGGGCATGGTGATGCATATGTGGCTAGTGAAAATCGTGACAAGCAAAGGCAGCGTGGTCGTAGCCGCGGTCGTTCTCAGGATTGCAGACAAGGTCGTGGCAAAGACATGCAAAATGTTGAGTGTTACTACTATCATAAAAAGGGACACTTGAAGAAAGATTGCCGCACAATGCAGCGTGATAAGGGCAAAGAGAAAGTGAAGTCTGACACACCTAAAAGCATTGTGAAAATTGAAGAGCTTAATATGGTTGAGTCTCCAGCCATTGAAAAATTTTTTGAAGTGTCAAATGATGTGTAGATTTTCACATCGATTTGAGTCTTGATGCATTGTTAGCTTATGATGAGTGTTATCTGTAGAATTGGATTGTGGACTCAGGTGCTAGCTTTCATGTGACTCCTTACAAGGAGTGGTTTTCTACATACACTTCCATGCATGGCACGATGAAGCTAGGAAATTCTTATGAGCTTGATATATGTGGTGTGGGCAGCATCATATTTTCTATGCGTAATGGCACCGAGTTTATGTTGCACAATGTCAAACATGTACCAAAATTGACAAAGAGTTTAATGTCAGTTGGATAGGTAGATGATTTGGGTTACATTACCATATTTTCTCATGGTTCTTGGACAAGAAGGGAAATCTGGTCATGCTTAAATGTCAGAATTCTGGCTCATTGTACTCACTTTATGTCTCTTCCGTGAAAGAGAATTCTATTTGTGTAGCCAAGCTGCCATCTACAGAGTCGTGGCATAGCCGGTTAGGACATATGAGTCAAGAGGGAATGAAAGTCTTACAGCATTCTGGTTATATCCTTGTGTTAAGTTACTCTACCTTTGCTTTATATGAGCATTGTATCTATGGCAAACACACTAGGTTGACATCAACGCCTTTGGACAAGGAGTTAGGGAGTCCTCTAGATCTCGTTCATGTGCATTTCTTCTCTATCGAACATCGAACATCGTCGACCCAACAAAATCTTTTCTTCTCTATCGAACATCGTCGACCCAACAAAATCTTTTGTTTTGAAGACTCATGCTAACAATAAGACCATTGGTGTAGTACTACTCAAGATGGTAGATTGGTTGCCTTGAAATTAAGAAATTAAATAGTGCTCAACAAAATTACTCTGCGTAGGAGTGCAAGTTATATGCCATTATACATGCCTTCAGAGATGAAGGCATTATTTATCTGGTATAGAGTTTGACATTGTGTTGGACCATGAGACTATTAATGGTTTACCAATCTAACAAATTTGAAGGGTCAAAAGGCAAGAGAGATAGAGCACTCATTCCCATTACCTTGTGCTCAATTAACTATTCTCCTTACATTTGACTACATCCGTGCTCATCAACGACAATACTATACGTTCTCTCTCTCTCTCTCTCTCTCTTCTATGTTGTGCATCTTAAGGCCGTTGAAGGAAGCTTTATTGGGAGAGCTGAAGACCTTGATGACTGTTCATACCTATTAAGTTAGTGAAACTACTGAACAACTTCGATTTAAACAATGGTCTATGGATTTCCATTACCATTACCATCAAACGATGGGTTCTCATGCAGACAAGGAAGAGAAAGCCACAATGAATGAGTTTGTGAATGATTACAAAGGTAGGGTTAAAGACTTTTGCTCATCACAAATGGGAAAAACAGTCAAAGGAGGTGCTGATTGAACATGCATACATGCACTCTAAGCTATGTATGCAAGCAACACTGATAGGGAGTTCCAGCTCACAGGCTCAACCATGGGTGCACTGCTATCCGCAACAACAGGCTCAACCTTTGGCCCCACTCCTATCCACAATAGGCTCAACCATGGGTGCACTGCTCACTTGTTGACGCCTCCATCTCAAAAACACTGTAAGGTCCGTTATATGCATCCAATTCTCCATACCTATGTATTTTCTTTGTCCATCACATAAAGCCTATGGGGCACGACACGATTTCTATTTCTTATAACTTTTAGAGAGACCACAAGGCCAACTCTCCACCATACTTTTGAATGGAACCTCTGCATGATGTGTTTTGTATGGAACCTCTGCATGACGTGCACTATATCATTAACATTTTCACTCATTCACAATTAATTGAAAGAAAAAATGGTTTAACTATTCACATTGGTTTTATGTAGCTTGCACACACTGTTCTCAGGCTTGGACAATTGGACGACACTCGTACACGATTATCAGGTCGGTAGTGCAATCTAATTTTTATAGTCTGTAGATGCTTTTTGTATTTTTTGAATTTGTCAATGCTTCCTTAAGTTTAGTTTAGCTACATGTTTTCCTCACTAGTACATGCTTAATCTCGACCATCATATCCATATATCAAATATATACACACTTCTTTTCTCAGAGTTGGGTAATTCAACTTATGTATTACAGTACTCAATACACTCTATACATATTTACTTTAATCCTAGGTGGTTGATGGCAACCAACATATATCCTTACTTGGCAATCCATTTTATATATTGCATCCCAACGTTCTCTATGTAACCATTCTTTAGCACGAGGACAACCCTTTATCCCACGTTTTCCTCCTCAAATATATTTTCCATCTGCTTCTGTGATCAACAACCATGACAATATGTAACTCTCTCTCTCTCTCTCTCTCTCTCTCTCTCTCTCTCTCTCTCTCCCCCACGAGAAATAAGAAAAAGTTGACTACCCCGATCTAGAGACTAAATGGCCGATATTACGAAGCTGAATAGCAACTACCAAAGTAGGTTAAGAAGTAGAGTTTAAGTAGAATGATTAAGGTGCAACTGCTCGATTCCATTACCCCTTTTAGTACCCCTTTGTTGTATAGTTAGCCCTATGGGACACAATTTACTTTGTTCCAATGGTCATCAAGTCCAAGCTGAGCTATTGTTGTTGTCTATCAATTGGTTTTACTCATCCACTCATGTTCCACAACAAAAGCCGATGTGATAGTAATCATAACCAACTAAGCAAGTAACCAACTTTTCTCCAAAATCTATTAGATTAGGTACGACTCGTTGCTCAAACAATGAAATTGAACCCGTAGACAGCTATAGAGGTAACCAATCATCATATATGCAAATTCTTTTTTTAAAAGTTTGCCAACGCACTTTGTACTTGTTTACTTCAATGCTAGATGCTTGATGTCAATCTATGTGTGTTCTATTATGTTTTATAGATGTTCTACCAACGCCCACCAAGCAAGACTAGTTGAGCCTCAAAGGGATTGCTCTTTTGCCGAAACACACTTACACTCTTTGGTCTAGAGCATCAGAACTAAATCAAACACACCTCAAGACTACTTGAGCCACATGTTCAACCAGAAAAGATTTTGGACATCACAATCTACAAACAAAAAATCATATTCGCTAGCAAGTTCTCCTCGAGTGGAAAAGATAGACTTGAGGAAGAAGCCACTTGGGAAAACATTAGTGCACTTAAAGAAAATATTTCCTACTTTTGTTTTCAAAGTCGTTGAGGATGAAAACTCTTCTCCAAGAGGGAGCAATCTCAAGAAAATGGTCACGGCCATATGGGCAACATGCACATGGGCTCTCCTAAGCCAAGACCTATAAGTAGAGGGAGGGGCCTTCGCTTAGGGAGAGCCATGCGTTAGTATTCATCACCTTACAAGGCCTTGGGCCTTTCAGAGAAGAAGAAGAGAGCTTTTAATCTTGAACTCAACACTTGATAAGAGTAAATGAGTGAGTATGTGTGTGTGTGTGTGTGTGTGTGTGTGTGTGTGTGTGAGAGAGAGAGAGAGAGAGAGAGAGAGAGAGAGAGAGAGAGAGAGAGCGATTCGCAACGGTTACAAAAACCACCCTAAAAAAAATTTCGACACACCAGAGGGCCCACAAGGGGAGATGCTTATCCGTTCCAAATATTAGCCATGTTACATGATCGGGCAAGGGCCGCGTACCATCAGGCAAGAGCCACGTGTACATGGCCACCTAATTGATGCACCACATGCTGGGACGACAGAGAGAGCTTGTAGCAACCAACTAAGAACCTCCTCCTCGAGTGAACTACCCCAAGAGGAGGATGCACTCGAGTCTCCAAGGGCAAGAGCCTTAGCAACATGTCCCTCTAGAGTGTGACCCAATGAGGGATTTAAACCCACAACCCGTAGGTTAAGAGGCCAAAGCCTTACCGTTAGACCAACTCTTTGGGGACAAAACCACCTTATTTTATTTCTACCAACCAAGATTTGAGAATACAAGTGTCAAAGCTCATGTAAAACCTTCCCATTATGCAACACCTGGCAAAAACTAGAGAAACCCTAAAAAGATCCAGTTAAGAGACAATAAGTATAGTCTATGTAATTACTATAAACTTCATGTTTAGGGTAATACTATACACTTTCTATTTCTCTAGCACACATTGCACATGTTTTCTTTGAATTTTATTCCTATTTATGCACTTACCTAAAAACTACCTTTAAATTGGCAGCTAAATTTTTCATTTATTCAAGATTTTTTTTCAGTAAAATTTATTTTTCCTTCTTCAAAAAGTAAAAAAATTGGGACCTTTGATTTGTTATCCTTATGGACCAATTGAAAAAACCTGCATGTCCAATGCCACCCGCTCAGAGGAGCTCACCGTTGTGGCTAAAAGGGATTCCTTGAGAAAAAATGAAGCCCCTTTTTAGACCCATGCCAAAGCGGGCAACCCCCCTCCGCCCCCCCCCCCCCCCCCCCCGCCCTCGACATCCCGTGTCTGCACACTTTTGTAGCATGAAACACGGCCAAGCATTGATCTTGTGACCTATCTCTAAGGATGCTCATAATCTAGCCACTAGGCCAAGCTCGATAACATTTGGAATAGCACAATTGCATTTGTCTATACACAACAAGTTTTCAATCATTATGTATAACGGGACCTTCCCTTCAGTGGATGGGCACAAGCGAGCATGAGCCGAAGAAAGATGCTTGGACTCATCCTGCTGGCATCCATATGTAAACTTGTGGAGAATTTCAAATAGTTTTGTTTAGCCCTAGGACAATGGGGGGATGTGTACGATTGTAGATTCCTTTTAGCTTTCTAAAACAAGCCATGCCGGCCAGTGATCATGATTCAACTTGTATTTTCCGGAGCCCCTAGTGCTCTTCCTCCAAAAAATACCTAGTGTATATAGCCCCTAGTGTTTCTTCTTCCAAATAATACCAAAGGTCGAAATCGAATATTGGCCGGTGAGAAATTGCAATGAATAGATAGATGCCAAGGCAAGATTCAATAAGCTAATTGCAAAAGATTCTTTGCTGACCACTTTGCACTTCAAGTTCGAGGGGGATCAAAACATTCATGGATTATTGGCTTTTGAATCATGGATTATGGATTATGGATATTAGATGAAGTGACCACCATTTCTTTAGCGGGTAGCCAAAAAACAAGCATATTTAGAGCGAAGGCGGCAGAGCTGGCCAGCAAGACAGAAAGTAATACTTCCTTTCAGTAATTTTGTCTCCTACAACAAGAGCCCACACCTCTTCCTCTTCTGTACAAATGGTAGAAAGAGCTCTATCAGGAAATCTGGCCTAGCTATCCTTCTTGCCTGGAGGAGAAAACGAAACTCAGTAAAGCCTTAGCCTCGAAGAAATCACTTGCCGACAGATGGGACATACTGATAGGTCATCTCCACAATCTTGACAAGTCTGCATTCAAAATCCAAATTGAATTTACAGCAATCCATCTGCATTACTCTATAGATACTCTCAGAGCATTCCAAAATGACAGGCAGCAGACCTGATGGCCGCACGTAAAAGCCATATTCCTGGGGTTGACCCAACATACAGGGCAAACCTGCAGATGCAAAGAAAAAAAAATTACGTTTGCAGTATAGTTTGGCAAAATAATGGATTGGTGGATACAACTCAGCAACCTGAGAAGCTCCATTACTCTGCGAGGATGGTGACGACTGCCCCACACTGCTTCTTGGTCTGTGGCTTTGAGGACTGCCTCCACCATAGCTTCTGTGTGCTACATCAATGGGTGGTGGTAACGGGCTGAGTGTAGGTACTCTCTCTGTTCGACGGCTAAGCACAACCAGGCAATAACATTAGGTAGCACATCGTTGTGTTACAATGTGTGGGAATACTGTACCAATCACTATACAAAGAGGTAAAATTACTTCAAAAGGTTGAAATTCACGGCAGCTTTGAACTGGCTTGGAATCTCCATTAGTGCTGCCAAAGCAAAAGCTGCTTCTTTCTGCTGAGTAGCTATGTTCTTAGCCATGATTTCTGTGAAGTTGACAAACTGCAATTTGCAAAAAACATGCATAATGAAGTTTCAGCCATTAAGATCCAAACTTTGCAACAATCGTTCTATGCATTCACCTGAAAATTATCAAATATACGCTCAGGAATATTGTCATCGAATTGCTGCATCATGTCCCAAGGTCCATCTCCAACCCCCACAAGCACAATAGACAGGGGATACTCACTGCAAAGGGCAGATTTAGAGCAACTGTAACACATCGTCATTAACAGCGGACCGGTTTCGGTTTCGTTCCCAAAAAGTTTTAAGGCGGTCAAAACACCTCAAGGTGAATAGCACAGGTTTAAAATATATTCACCCCAAAGCTAAAACCCACTTTAAAAGTTCTTTGATTATCTACCGCAAGCCCAAAAGATTGCTAATGATGATCACCGCCAGCCTATTACCCTGTCCCCGAAACCCCAAATTGTGGTGGTGGTCCTCCAGCTGTCGACAATGGTTGCATCAATAGTCACCACTTCGAGAGCTTGATGTTGCTCTCACCTCTGCTCTCTCTCTCTCTCTCTCAAGCGAGGGAGTGAACGTCTCAGTGCAGGACTGACCACCTGTGTCCATCTGCTGCAATCGGCGATGTAAATCTCAAAAGTTGCAGCTGCAAGCACAAAAGGCTGCCATGGCAGCACCGATGATCCATTCACAAGGTCTCCCACACCTGTCAGAAACTGATGACGTGGCAGCCTTTGCTGACGCCGACAAAGCAATACGGAACTCCGCTTTTCATGCTGACATTGCTGATGTGGCAGCAGTATGGAATTCCGCGATTCGCGTTGAATAGCTGATGTGGCAGCAATACGGATTTCCGCAATCTTTGCTGTTGCTTTTATTGACAGATTTTTGACTAGTTGCTTTTGGGACCCTATTGCTTTGGAGTTTAATGCTTTTGGGGCTCTGCTTTTAGCAACCTTGTAATCTTTATAAGTGACTCAAGGGGGCTCACTTCTTAGAGCATCTGGACGCAGAGTCTGAGAGCAAGCACCCGCGAGAAGTTGTACTTTGCTCACAGATTAATATAAGAGAAATACCGAAAGGGGCGCCAATCTTTGGGGCCAATCTCTCTTGGCACGGAAATACGCCGGGCCGTGTCGACTCTCTCTTAATTTGTGAATTGTTTTTAAGGAATCTCTGCTGTGTCGCGACAGAATCTAGACTTGGGGTGTCCAAGTTTGTTACAGTGGTATCGAGCACCACCGATTTCTCTTCTACCGGGAAATCCGACCCCTTTTCTCGCGACACCTATGGATTCCGAAAAGAATCAATCGACCTCTTCTGCAACCGCCGAGGCTGGAGGAGGCAATATCGCAAATTCAAGCAACTTAGCAGAAGATGAGTACGGGCCACCTCAGCCTACACAATATGAACTTTTGGAGATGCAACGTTGACAACACGTTGACGAGTGCACAAAGCAGATGCTTCAATTTGCTAAAGATCCTCAGTTTGCAAAATTTTTGACCCAGCCACCGAACCACCAATCAAACCGGCAATCAAGAAACCTCCTACTCCGAGGATGTTTACTGAAGAAGAACTTCAAGAGGTGGTTCAAACCCATATCAGTCAGCTTTTGGACACGAAGAAACAATCGAAGAAGCAATTGAAGAAGCGCAAGAAGGGGACTGACTAACCCAGTTACTTGGGCCGTCGATCTTCTTTTGCATCTGCAAGAAGTAGAAGAAGCGTGTGCATTTTGAAGGACTACCTAGTTCTTCTTCCTCTTCTTCTGACAGTTCTTCTAGCTCTTCCGACTGGAGTAAGGAGGACAGAGAGGGTAAGAAGCAAAACAAAAAGCAAAGCTTTGGAAAGAACAAGAAAAAGGCAAATAAGATCAGATTCCCTGATAGTTCTACGGAGGAGTCATCCCCTGACAGTTCGGACTCCGACGACCACATGTTTTATGCGAAGAAGAAGCACTTTCCTAGAGCCAACCAATACGATTCCCTCGAAGATAAGAGCAAGAAGACAAAGAAATTTAAAGAGGGTGGACAATCAATAAAATTTGAATCTTTTTCTGGATTCCGAGATGCTCCGAGGGCTTTGGCCTTCATTCAGTAGTTCGACATAGTCTTCTTTGGAGGGCATTACTCAGAGCACACCAAGATCAAGAGGGCTGTATCCTTTTTTGAAGGAAATGCTTGAACATAGTGGTCCACTCTTCTTTTGAGGAAAGAAGCCCCAGTCAAGTGGTTGAAGTTCAAACGGCTCTTTATTTCTTCTTGGTTGACTCGGGAGTACGAACGAGACGTAAGAACCGCTTGGAACCATCTTGGGATGAACAAGGGTGATTCTTTGGACGCATATTGCGAGAGGTTTTGGGATTCTTTTCTATTGACCTCTTCGTCTAAGAGTCACCTTTAAAGAACAGAGTGAGCGGTTTTGTTGCGGACTCCCTACAAAGATCCGAGATTACTGCCTTGAACAAAAGTTTGAGTCTATACAACAACTAATGGGACATGCGAAACGGGGATTCTCGATACATTCAGGGAATTTGACTTACCCCACTGATGAAATTTTCACTCAAAGGACCACAATAGAAAAAAGAATAATCCCCAAGAAAAGAAAGATACACAACCCCGATTCGTAGAGAGAGGGATAACTATCTCAAAGAGAGGTAGTGTTTTGGTTGCTGGAAACAAGGGCACATCTCTGCAAAGTGCCCCAAAAAGGCACAACGAGGACAGATTGAAGACATGACAGAGAGTTCTAGGCAGCGGAAGAACGTGGCAGAAAAGGCAAGATGAAAGCAAGACTAGTATCGGATTGGATGGGAACCGACCAAGCCAGATGGATGAAAATACAGAACTTTGCCGCGCCTGGGGCAAAGTGAAAGATCAGGAAGCCCTTATCTTTTTTGATGGAGGAGCCAAGGCCAACTTCATTTCACCTGAATTGGCGGCACGGCTCGAGATTACGCCCGACAGGATGGGGCCATCGGTAGAGGCAGTTCTAGCGGCACCCGAACGGGATGTAGCCATTACGCCTGTCATTGGCAAACTTCGTTTGCATTGTTAGGGGTATTTAGGGCACGAGGACTTTTACATCATGCCTTTGGAAGGGTATGACGTCCTCCTAGGAATCCCTTGGTGCCATAAGAGCAACGCTGTGGTCGAGTATCGGGCCAAGAAAGCGACTTTGACAAATGATAAGGGCAGAAAAATTGTACTAGAGCTAAAATTGAAGGGCGAGTCCATCCCTATTGTATTGGCTTCGGCCATTTCAAGATTAATGAAATCCAATCTTTTTGTTTACTCGATCTATTTGAAAGAATTAAATGATGAACATCGAACAAACATGTCTGAACTAGACAAAGAACGACAATATTTTTTGCACACACATGCTGACCGTTCCTCAAAAGGTCTGCCAGGCGAGTTACCCCCATCTCATCCTGAGGACCATACGATTGATCTGATTCCTGGAAGCACACCACCGAACCGACCACCTTACCGTGTTAGTCGAGCCCAGACTGAAGAAATCATGAACCAAGTGAAAGACGACCTTGAAAAGGGTCTCATCCAGCCAAGTACTTCACCCTAATGTTCTCCGGTTTTAATGGTACTAAAGAAAGACGGATCTTGGAGGATGTGCATTGACTATAGAGCTCTCAATAAAATCACTAACAGATTTCCGATTCCAAGGATCGATTCAGGGATCCTCTTGTTTCAACAAGACTGATTTGAAAAGCGAATATCATCGTATCAAAATCGCTCCGGGAGATGTCTACAAGACAACAACCTTTCAGACAAGCTTTGGTTTATACGAATTTTGGGTGATGGCTTTTGGACTTACCAATGCTCCAGCGACTTTCAACCGAATGATGGATAGGATTTTACGAGAGCATCGATCTTTTGTCGGCACTTTTATAGTTTTTTGCAAGGATGAAGCAGACCATCGACACCATGTGGTCATCACTCTACCTTGTTCTCGGGGGGGGGGGGGGGGGGGGGGTTTGGGGATCATAGACCCTTCACAGCACAACAGAGCCCGTCTTCGGAAGTTTGTTGTCAAAGGACTGCTTCCAAGGGAGGAGCCCTGGAAGGAGTTTTTGCTTCAACGGCTTGGAGCTAGAGTGCCTCATGCAAGAGGCCCTTGGAGACCTTCATTAGATGGATTTTCACAGAGATGCGCAGAGTTGGCCTGAGCAAGAGACTGGAGGATCGTTTTGCTGTGAGCCTGCTTCGCTCTTGGGAGCGGCTGCGGAGAGGCCTGGAGCAGCATCAGCCCACTTGAACGGAGGAGCGCCTGAGACAACCCCTTGTTTGGAACCCCATGGTCAACACTTAGAGAGGCCACTTGGTTGATAGTAGGCCTCATGTTTCTTGGGGTCCCATGGCAGAGGGTCCAGCACACACTTTAGGTGACGTGCTACAGTTCTCAGGTTTGTCAGATGAGCTTCAGAGCATTCTGCTACAGGGCATGAGAGGGGTGCTAAGCATGTGTCGGGACATCACAGAGGCAGTACCAGCTGAGTGGCTTACACCTCTTGAGTCAGCAGCGCCAAGATGGATGGGGCCCTTCACACGACTGGAGGTCCTCATCGCAATTTGGGCTTGCTCAGAGACTATACCCTCCATGTTTTTCGAGCTACAGGGCAAGGGTCGTTTACACAGAGTCTCAGCAGAGGCCCCACAGGTTGCAGAGTGTTATTTTCAGAGGATCTGAGTCGTGGGCATCTGTGGGAGGACTTGTGTCATAGATCCTGACCAGCAGCTCTTGAGACAGGCCACTGGAGGCTGTGAGCTTGGGAGAGCTATCCACTAGCATGAGTGCAGTGGGATCTTGGAGAGTGGTTTTGGAGGGACCCTGTCGCCTCAGTCGACCATCCAGGGTCCCTTTCTTTTAGCATACTGTTTGGCTGGGACGTGACATATTGGCAGCACGGAGAGAGGCTCGTCCTGTTGCAGCACCTCATTGGCAGGAGGAGGGTCTCACAGCTGAGTTCTTGACAACTTTTTGTGCGGGGTTGTGGGACGCCAGACAACCGCAGCGAGTCACGTTGTTCCAGTGACTGGTTGCACATAGAGCTACAGCAGTGGGGAGCTGGCTTGTACATAGTGGCTTCTCGGCAGCATGTGCAGCTTGTGACCATCCTTTGGAGAGTCAGCGTCATTGTCTTTGGGACTGTGCCCTATGGCACAACAAGTTTGGCCCTATGGCCCTATGGATTCGGGTGCTTTGGCTGATGCTAGCTCTCTCCATAGCACGACAGTACACTTGGGGGCAGCTACTTGGTCCACTCTCATGGGCCCTGCACTACAGTTTGAGCTATCCTCCACCAACAAGATATAGTGATACAGGGGGGTCGACCTACACTCGAGCCTGCTACAGAGCTTACTCCACAGGAGTGGTGCAGTAAGAGAGAGGTGTGTTGGGAGCTCGTCTGTGGCCTGACACTGGTTCATCTGGCGGGCCCGTTGCTTGCGCCTCTTTGAGGCTCGCCTTGTGCCACCAATGGAGCCTATTCGAGATTTTTGGCTGGAGCTGATCCATACTCTCAAGGGAAAATTCGAGAGACTTCAGAGCAGCTCCGATCACATGCGGGAGCGTAGAGAGGCGTTCCTTCGACTTTGGCGCCCTGGGCCATGGTCCAGGGTGTGCTCAGATGACACTACCGTCCACCTATGTGGCTTTTCCCTCCTCCCATCTCCTGATTTAGCCCTCATTGTATATATACTGTTTTTTCATTGGGAGAGTCTCCCTGTATGATTGTTGTAGCCCTCTCTAGTAGAGGTGATTGTAGCCCTATGGGCAGTTTCATTAACTAATAGAAGGATCTTTTTCTCGGGGGAAAAAAAACATCGACACCATCTTCCACAGGTCTTTTAGGCATTGCGTGATCACAGATTAGTTATCAATGCCAACAAGAGCGAGTTTTTCTTGCCGGAGATACACTTTCTGGGACACATTATCTCAGCAGTACAGATGGACCCGACCAAGATTGAGACTATCCGCGATTGGCCAGACTTGAAGAATGTTCATGAAGCTAGAAGCTTTTTGGGCTTGTGTTCTTACTATCGGTGAATCATTTGGAAGTTTGCAGAGGTAGCTTCCCCTTTGCACTTGTTGACTCAGAAAGGAGTCCCTTTCTCCTGGGGACCGACATAGGTGACTGCCTTTGAGACACTTAAAGAAAAACTGACTACTGGACCAGTGTTGGCTTTGCCATACTTGCAAAAGCCATTTGAAGTTTATTGTGATGCTTGTGGTCGTAGTCTGGGAGCGGTCTGGATGCAAGAAGGCCATATGATTGCTTATGAAAGTAGAATGTTTTCGAGGCCAAAATTGGTAGCACAGATTTATGAGAAAGAGCTATTGGCAGTGATCCATGCTCTTACTCAGTGGCGACATTACCTACTCAGAGCCGACTTCGCGGTCTTACTGATCATTAGTGATCACACTTTATGCTACTTGTAATAGAAGCAGCTTTTGAAAAAGTAGATGCGCTGGGCTAATATCTTGTCACAGTTTCACTTCCAGATTGTCCACGTTTAGGGAGGACAGAAAAACTTAGTGGCAGATGCTTTGTCTCGGAAGCCCCTCGTCTTGGCTATTTCTGTGATCCATTATAGAAGCTTCTAGGATATGGTTGACCAATACGCCACCGATCCAGATTTTTTCGATGTTTTCACTCGAGAGATAGTACCATTGTCCACCTTTTACGGGTCACCGCGGTATTGACGCCACCTTCAAAGGTGTTGAGCATTATTTCTTTTGGCCGAGATTCAATAAGGCTGTGGACGACTTTGTTTGCAATTGTTTAGTATGCCAGAAGGTCAAGTTTGATAGGCATAAGGCACAAGGATTACTACAGCCTTTACCCATTCCCACCCGCCCTTAGGAAAGTATTGCGATGGATTTCATCTTTGATCTCCCGAAGACACAAAGTGGGCACGATGGCATTTGGACTGTCATTGATAGATTCAGCAAACAAGCTCTATCACAAATTGCTGACGTGTCAAGCCACTGGAATGGAGCTAACCTGCAAATCCCAACCGAGAAGCCAAAACCCTAAGAAGAAGCAGCACAAGAAGAAGAAGAAGTTTTACACACTTACAAAGTCTTGACGAGTGGCCTATTTTTGAAGAAGAGTTCCCACCAACTTACGAGACCCCGTTCGACCCAAGTGACATAAAAGCATTAAAAATAAAGTAGAACACACTCAAAAGACTTTGCACATCAAAATATGATGACGTGGTACCTGTTAGTTTTTCATATTTGATGCTTTTAGACTTTGGGCCTTTAAATATGAGCCTTGGGGGCCTTCTCTGGCACTCTTCAACGTGCAGATTGCAGAGGAGGTGCTCCCCGGCTGTTGTGCTTTGCGAATCAACAGTAATATAACGAAATACCGAAAGGGGCGCCAAGGTTTGGGGCCAATACTCTCTGGGTTGGAATTCCGCCACTCTGTGTCGCGTGTCGTTTCTCTCTCTTAGTTTAGATGTTATTGGAGTGCTAAAAGTTTGTTCAATCTGTTCTTTTCTATTGGCACGTGGTGTCATAATAATCAATATCTAATTCTCCTAAATGATTTTCTCATGTTAAACTGACCATTTAATATGGGGAAGTGCCAGGGGAGAAAAAGCTAGAATATTGGTTAAGCTAGCAGACCGCCCATGGTAGGGATCCAAAGGAGGGAAAATAGGGATCCAAAGGGGGGGCCATCTACAAAAGAGCTATGTGCAACAATGGGCTCAAAAGACCCTAAGGTTCAGCCCATTAAGACTTCCAAAATGCTAAGGTTCCAAAATTCAAAGGTTGTGTCCAAAGGTCAAACATTAGGGGAATTGGATGCTTTGTGTGTGTCCCAAAAAGTCTTTGTCAAGCCCTACATAGGAGGGGGCGAGCCCAAGAAGTAGGGGATGAGAGAAAATACACACACACAAGCTCCCTTTGTACACAAGGGGAAAGAGGGACACATGTCAGCTCCCTAAGCCAGATGCCCACAAGGTGTACTCAAATCCTATTGGATGACCATGGAGGTGGACCAATGAGAATTAGGCTAGAGTAAATCTAGTTTAATAATTTAAAAACACTTAATAAAAGAACCAATAAGAATTAAGCTCTTTAGAAGACTATTGGATAGTCTCCCAAGGGGTCCAATGAGCATTCGGCAGCCCAATGGCTTGCCTGATTCCTGTTGGCCAGGAGGCAAAGGGGTCCAATGAGAGTTTAGTTGCATCTATTAATTACCTAAAGCTCTCACAAAAGGGGAAAGGGGGACACATGTTAGAAGGCTATCACTTATGCTGCTTAATTTCCATTGGTTGAGGCTGGGGAGGTCCAATAGGGCTGTAGCATGAGTAATTAGCAAGGGAGGTTGACCAAGTGAGAGAGGGGGCTGATTTTTGCAAGGCATTATCACACACACACTCACACAATCTCATGTGTGAAGCAAAGAAGACTCTCTCTCCTTCTCAAGCTTTAATGGAAAGCTTACCACCTACTTCAAGCTTGTGAGAAGGGAGGCCTACACAAACAACTCTTGGCTTTGTGATGCAAATCCAACCAAGAGCCAAGCTTCAATGCATGCTCATCTCCTCTACCATGCTAATTACTATGCTAAGCTATGCTAATATGAGTGATTATGTGAGGAGATGTACATCTTTCTCATAAGAATATTCCTTCCTCTCAATCTACTCTCATACCCCGCTAGCTCTCACCATCTTCGAAGGTGTGTGAGGTCTTGGGTCTCAAACCGTGAGGGAATTGATGTTGTGTTTGATAAGTGTTTTGCTTAGTGCATGAAGTTTCCATCTTCATTGCACTAGCTAGTATTGAAGGAACACAAAGAACTGTATTGTAAAATGTCTCTCTTGATGGGAGAAACCATAATACAAAGCCTTTTGGAGGGGGAACCGGCTCCATGCAAATCCGGTCCTCAACTGTTGTCAATTGCTTAATTTCTCTCTCTTTTGAAGTATTGTTCATGCTATCTAACTAGGTGTTATGCTTTTTGTTGCTCTCTTCACCCAAGCATTCTTGTTATTCTCATTAGGAAGCTATTCTAATGAAATGCTCACTATGTTCATGCTATTTTCCGCTACACACAAGTTACTAGACCATTAAATGTTACACGTGGTGTCCGTCTTGTGACAGTGGTATCAGAGCATCAGGCGTGTGCTTTTCTGAAAGCATACTGGTCCTACAAAGAGCAGATAGAGCTACTGGAATTTCACTTGAAGTATCTTCGTGTCCTGACCTCGGACTTATTAGGCACTCCCACCCTTACTTCATCGTGCATCGGGCGCGCTCCCGTCTTCATCGCTCATGTCTTACACGGCATAAGCCAAAAAGATCACTTGCAAGAGAAGGATCCAAGATTTGTTTTGAGTCACTGTTTTTCTCAAAAGCAATGCCATGCAGATGTTGATGTCTATAGCTACCAAGCCGCACACTCCAAGGACTTGGAAAGCTTTCAAGAATTTTTTTTTCCCGAAATTATATAGTTTCTGACATCTTCCTTCGCACTGCAGCTTCTGGCAGAGTGGGGTATCCTGAAATGCTTGCCATGGAAACCCTAGTAGATTATAACTTGAAGTTTCTTGACATCTCTCAATAGGTGTCTCTTTTCAAGTTGATAACCTTTGAGGTCCGGTGTGACTGCTATGTCTTGGGACTACCATCAACGCCACAGGAACACTGTCTCTCCAAGAGTTGTGGACCATGCTATGGTTGCCTAGGACCTTATGAAAGGAATCTAACCCTAATTTTTGGTGCAGGTTTCAAGATGGAAAGTCAGTTGACTTTTCGAGCTCTAATGTCGAAATTGCTTTTTAAGTTTGAATTTTGTTTCTGAAAATCTGTTTGAGAACTTGTTCGGTGATCCTGTTTGAAATGGATGGTATCCGTTTTGAACCTGTCTTGGTACCGATTTAAATTGTTTGACTCTAGTTTTAATACTGGTTTCAATGATTGGTGATTTTACTCCCGGGTGGAGAAGTAAGAAATATTGTTTTGGTATTGTTTGAACCTCGGAACGACGCAGGCCAATGCCTGGCGAGTGTTTAGTTGTATCTTTGAAAACCTCGGAACGACGCAGGCCGATGTTTAGGGAGCGTTCCGTTGTATGCTAGAATACCTTCAAACAACGTAGGCCGATGCTTGGGGAGCGTTTCATTGTATGTTTGAAAACCTTGGAACGACACAGGCCGATGTCTGGGGAGTGTTCCGTTGTATGCTAGAAAACCTCCGAACCATGCAGGCCGATGCTTGGGGAGAGTTTGGTTGTATGCTTGAACCTCCAAGCGACGCAGACTGTGGTTTGGGGAGCGTTTGGTTGTACAGTCTTCTGAGCTCATGGCCCGGACCTTTTTAGGTTATTTGCGGGGGAAGTGACGAGGTAGTCGTTGAGTAGCTTCATACCGCAGACCGTTTGTGTTGGGGGAGTACTCAGCGGCACTGTTTGTTGTGTCTGTAACATGCATATGTGAGAATTTGTTTTGCATCGTGATGTGCAAACTACTGAATATTCCTAACTGGATGAGATTGTCTGGGTATGTAATTTAAGTGCATCAAGACACCCGTGGAAGATCAGTGGGGTCTGGGTGTGATGGCTAATTTTACTACCCCAGCATATCAAGAGTTCCGATCTGGACGAAAGGAGAAGCCAACATCTTGATCAAAAGAGCCGAAAGGAGAAGCCAATTCCTTAACAAAAAAAATAGCAAACTGATTGTCCCTCAAATTGTCCCTTGGAATGTCCTTCGGAAATTTTTGAGCTAACTTGGGTTGTTTTGCAGATATGCTGTAATCGCGGATGATTACTTCCTTTCAAGAAGGGGGGATGTCACAAATTGCTGACGTGTCAAGCCATTGAAGAACATAGCCAACCTGCAAATCCCGGCTGAGAAGCCAAAACCCTAAGAAGAAGCAGCAGAAAAAGAAGAAGAAGTTTTACACACTTACAAAGTCTTGACGAGTGGCCTACTTTTAAAGAAGAGTTCCCACGAACTTACGAGACCCCGTCCAATGGGGCCCAAGTGACATAAAGGCATTAAAAATAAAGCATAACACACTCAAGAGACTTTGCACATCAAAATATGATGATGTGGCACCTGTACGTACGTTCCACAATTCGCGGCGGATTTTTAGGGAAATTCCAAAATTTTAGGAAAGTGTTTTTTTGGGGTCAGTTTTTCATACTTGATGCTTCTAGGCTTTGGGTCTTTAAATATGAGCCTTGGGGGCCCTTTCTGGCACTCTTCAGCGCGTAGATTGCAGAGGAGGTGCTCCCCGGATGTTGTACTTTGCGAATCACCAATAATATAAAGAAATACTGAAAGGGGCGCCAAGGTTTGGGGCCAATACTCGCTGGGGTAGAATTCCGCCACTCCGTGTCGCATGTCGTTTCTCTTTCTCAGTTCATATGTTATTGGAGTGCTAAAAGTTTGTTCAGTCTGTTCTTTTCTATTGGCATGTGGTGCCCGTCTTGTGACAGTGATATCAGAGCATCAGGCTTGTGCTTTTCTGAAAGCATACCAGTCCTACAAAAGAGCAGACAGAGCTACTGGAATTTCACTTGAAGTATCTTCGTGTCCCGACCTCGGAGTTATTAGGCACTCCCACCCTTACTTCATTGCGCATCGTGCGCGTTCCCCTCTTCATCGCTCATGTCTTACGGGGCATAAGCCAAAAAGATCACTTGCAAGAGAAGGATCCAAGATTTGTTTTGAGTCACGGTTTTTCTCAAAAGCAATGCCATGCAGATGTTGATGTCTATAGCTACCAAGCCGCACACTCCAAGGACTTGGAAAGCTTTCAAGATTTTTTTTTGCCCGAAATTTTATGGTTTCTGACATCTTCCTTGGGAGTCCAGCTTCTGGCAGAGTGGGGTATCCTGAAATGGTTGCCATGGCAACCCTAGCAGAATAACTTGAAATTTCTCGACATCTCTCAATAGGTGTCTCTTTTCGAGTTGATACCCTTGGAGGTCCGGTATGATTGCTATTATGTCTTGGGACTACCATCAACGCCACAGGAACACTGTCTGTCCAAGAGCTGTGCACCATGCTATGGTCGCCTATGACCTTATGAAAGGAATCTAACCCTAATTTTTGGTGCAGGTTTCAAGATGGAAAGTCAGTCGACTTTTCGAGCTCGGCTAATGTCCAGATTTCTTTTTAAGTTGAATTTTGTTTTTGAGAATTTGTTTGAGAGCTTGTTTGGTGATCCTGTTTGAAATGGATGGTATCCATTTTGAACCTGTCTTGGTACCCATTTGAATTGTTTGACTCTTGTTTTCATATTGGTTTCAATGATTGGTGATTTAACTCCCGGGTGGAGAAGTGAGAAATACTGTTTTGGTGTTGTTTGAACCTCGGAACAACGTAGGCCGATGCCTGGTAAGCGTTTAGTTGTATGTTTGAAAACCTCGGAACGACGTAGGCCGATGTCTGGGGAGCGTTCCGTTGTATGCTAGAAAACCTCCGAACAACGCAAGTCGATGCCTAGGGAGCGTTTCGTTGTATGTTTGAAAACCTCGGAACGACACAGGCCGATGTCTGGGGAGTGTTCCGTTGTATGCTAGAAAACCTCCGAACGACGCAGGCCGATGCCTGGGGAACGTTTGGTTGTATTCTTGAACCTCCAAGTGACGCAGACTGCGGTCCGGGGAGCGTTTGGTTGTACAGTCCTCTGAGCTCATGGCCTGGACCTTTTTAGGTTATTTGCGGGGGAAGTGACGAGGTAGTCGTTGAGTAGCTTCATACTGCAGACCGTTTGTCTCGGGGGAGTGCTCAGCGGCGCTGTTTGTTGTGTCTGTAACATGCATATGTGAGCATTTGTATTGCATCGTGATGTGCCAACTACTGAATATTCCTAATTGGATGAGATTGTCTCGGTATGTAATTTTAGTGCATGAAGACACCCGTGGAAGATCAGTGGGGTCTGGGTGTGATGGCTAATTTTACTACGCCAGTATATCAAGAGTTCCGATCTGGACGAAAGGAGAAGCCAACACCTTGATCAAGAGAGCCGAAAGGAGAAGCCAACTCCTTAACAAAAAAGATAGCAAACTGATTGTCCCTCGGAATGTTCCTCGGAAATTTTTGAGCTAACTTGGGTTGTTTTGCAGATATGCTGTAATCGCGGACGATTACTTCCTTTCAAGAAGGGGGGATGTCACAAATTGCTGACGTGTCAAGCCACTGAAGAACAGAGCCAACCTGAAAATCCCAGTTGAGAAGCCAAAACCCTAAGAAGAAGCAGCACAAAAAGAAGAAGTTTTACACACTTACAAAGTCTTGACGAGTGGCCTATTTTTAAAGAAGAGTTCCCACCAACTTATGAGACCCCGTCCAATGGGGCCCAAGTGACATAAAGGCCTTAAAAATAAAGCAGAACACTCTCAAGAGACTTTGCACATCAAAATATGATGATGTGGCACCTGTACGTACGTTCCACAATTCGCAGCGACTTTTTAGGAAAATCCCAAAATTTTAGAAAAGTGTTTTTCTGGGGTCAGTTTTTCATATTTGATGCTTCTAGGCTTTGGGTCTTTAAATACAAGCCTTGGGGGCCCTTTCTGGCACTCTTCAGTGCGTAGATTGTAGAGGAGGTGCTCCCCGGCTGTTGTACTTTGCGAAGCACCAATAATATAAAGAAATACTGAAAGGGGCGCCAAGGTTTGGGGCCAATAGTCTTGGGGGTGGAATTCCGCCACTCCGTGTCGCATGTCGTTTCTCTCTCTTAGTTCAGATGTTATTGGAGTGCTAAAAAGTTTGTTCAGTCTATTCTTTTCTATTGGCACACGGTGCCCGTCTTGTGACAATGGTATCAGAGCATCAGGCGTGTGTTTTTCTGAAAGCATACCGGTCCTCCAAAAGAGCAGACAGAGCTACTGGAATTTCACTTGAAGTATCTTCGTGTCCCGACCTTGGACTTATAAGGCAGTCCCGCCCTTACTTCATCGCCCATCAGGCGCGTTCCCGTATTCATCGCTCATGTCTTACAGGGTATAAGCCAAAAAGATCACTTGCAAGAGAAGGATCCAAGATTTGTTTTGATTCACGGTTTTTCTCAAAAGCAATGCCATGCAGATGTTGATGTCTATAGCTACCAAGCCACACAGTCCAAGGACATGGAAAGCTTTCAAGATTTTTTTTTGCCTGAAATTGTATGGTGTCTGATATCTTCCTTTGGTGTGCAGCTTTGGCAGAGTGGGGTATCCTAAAATGCTTGCCATGGAAACCCTAGCAGATTATAACTTGTAATTTCTCGACATCTCTCAATAGGTGTCTCTTTTCGAGTTGATAACCTTGGAGCTCCGGTATGACTGCTATTATGTCTTAGGACTACCATCAACGCCACACGAACACTGTCTGTCCAAGAGCTGTGGACCATGCTATGATCGCCTACGACCTTATGAAAGGAATCTAACCCTAACTTTTGGTGCAGGTTTCAAGATGGAAAGTCAGTTGACTTTTTGAGCTCGGCTAATGTCGAGATTGCTTTTAAAGTTTGAATTTTGTTTTTGAGAATCTGTTTGAGAACTTGTTTGGTGATCCTGTTTGAAATGGATGGTATCCGTTTTGAACCTGTCTTGGTGCCGATTTAAATTGTTTGACTCTGGTTTTAATACTAGTGTCAATGATTGGTGATTTTACTCCCGGGTGAAGAAGTGAGAAATACTTTTTTGGTATTGTTTGAACCTCAGAACGATGCAGGCCGATGCCTGGCGAGCGTTTAGTTGTATGTTTGAAAACCTCGGAACGACGATGGCCAATGTCTGGGGAGCGTTCTGTTGTATTCTAGAAAACCTCCGAACAACGCAGGCCGATGCCTAGGGAGAGTTTCGTTGTATCTTTGAAAACCTCGGAACGACACAGGCCGATGTCGGGGGACTGTTCCGTTGTATGCTAGAAAACCTCCGAACGACGCATGCCGATTCCTGGGTATGCTTGAACTGGAGCTCCAAGCCACGCAGACTACAGTCTGGGGAGCGTTTGGTTGTACAATCCTCTGAGCTCATGGCCCGGACCTTGTTAGGTTATTTGTTGGGGGAGTGACGAGGTAGTCGTTGAGTAGCTTTATACCGCAGACCGTTTGTCGCGGGGGAGTGCTCAGCGGCGCTGTTTATTGTGTCTGTAACATGCATATGTGAGCATTTGTATTGCATCGTGATGTGCCCTATTGAATATTCCTAACTGGATGAGATTGTCTGGGTATGTAATTTTAGTGCATCAAGACACCTGTGGACGATCAGTGTGGTCTGGGTGTGATGGCTAATTTTACTACGCCAGCATATCAACAGTTTCGATCTGGACGAAAGGAGAAGCCAACTCCTTAACAAAAAAAATGATGTGGTTCCTGTATAGACGTTCCTCAATTCGTGGCGGATTTTTAGGGAAATCCCGAAATTTTAGGAAAGTGCTTTTTTGGGGTCAGTTTTTGATATTTGATGCTTTTAGGCTTTGGGCCTTTCAATATGAGCCTTGGGGGCCCTCTCTGGCACTCTTCGACGTGCAGATTGCAGAGGAGGTGCTCCCCGGCTGTTGTGCTTTGCAAATCAGTAGTAATATAACGAAATACCGAAAGGGGCGCCAAGGTTTGGGGCCAATACTCTCTGGGTTGGAATTCCGCCACTCCGTGTCACACTGAAGTATCTTCGTGTCCCAACCTCGGACTTATTAGGCACTCCCACCCTTACTTCATCGCGCATCGGGCGCGCTCCCGTCTTTCTCGCTTATGTCTTACAAGGCATAAGCCAAAAAGATCACTTGCAAGAGAAGGATCCAAGATTTGTTTTGAGTCGCGGTTTTTCTCAAAAGAAATGCCATGCAGAAGTTGATGTCTATAGCTACCAAGCCGCACACTCCAAGGACTTGGAAAGCTTTCAAGGTTTTTTTTGCCCGAAATTATATGGTTTCTGACATCTTCTTTCGGAGTGCAGCTTCTGGCAGAGTGGGGTATCCTGAAATGCTTGCCATGGAAACCCTAGCAGATTATAACTTGAAATTTCTCGACATCTCTCAATAGGTGTCTCTTTTCGAGTTGATAACCTTGGAGGTCCCATGTGACTGCTATGTCTTGGGAGACCATCAACGCCACAAGAACACTGTCTGTCCAAAGCTGTGGACCATGCTATGGTCGCCTACGACCTTATGAAAGGAATCTAACCCTAATTGTTGGTGTAGGTTTCAAGATGAAAAGTCAGTCGATTTTTCGAGCTCGGCTAATGTCGAGATTGCTTTTTAAGTTTGAATTTTGTTTTTGAGAATCTGTTTGAGAACTTGTTTGGTGATCCTGTTTGAAATGGATGGTATCCGTTTTGAACCTGTCTTGGTGCTGATTTAAATTGTTTGACTATGGTTTTAATACTAGTTTCAATGATTGGTGATTTTACTCCCGGTGGAGAAGTGAGAAATACTGTTTTGGTATTGTTTGAACCTCGGAACGACGCAGGCCGATGCCTGACGAGCGTTTACTTGTATGTTTGAAAACCTCGGGACGACGCAGGCCGATGTCTCGGGAGCGTTCCGTTGTATGCTAGAATACCTTCGAACAACGCAGGCCGATGCCTGGGGAGCGTTTCGTTGTATGTTTGAAAACCTCGGAACGACACAGACCGTTGTCTTGGGAGTGTTCCGTTGTATGCTAGAAAACCTCCAAACGACCCAAGCTGATGCCTGGGGAGCAATTGGTTGTATGCTTCAACCTCCAAGCGACGCAGACTGCGGTCTAGGGAGCGTTTGATTGTACAGTCCTCTGAGCTTATAGACCTTAAGGTTATTTGCGGGGGAAGTGACGAGGTAGTCGTTGAGTAGCTTCATAACGCAGACCGTTTGTCTCAGGGGGAGTGCTCAACGGCGCTGTTTGTCGTGTCTGTAACATGTATGTGAGCATTTGTATTGCATCGTGATGTTGCAACTACTGAATATTCCTAACTGGATGAGATTGTCTGGGTATGTAATTTTAGTGCATCAAGACACCTGTGGAAGATCAGTGGGGTCTGGGTGTGATGGCTAATTTTACTAAGCCAGCATATCAAGAGTTCCGATATGGACGAAAGGAGAAGCCAACTCCTCTGATCAAAAGAGCCGAAAGGAGAAGCCAACTCCTTAACAAAAATAATAGCAAACTGATTGTCCCTCGGAGATTTTTGAGCTAACTTGAGTTGTTTTGCAAATATGATGTAATCGTGGACGATTACTTCCTTTCAAGAAGGGGGGATGCCACAAATTGCTGACGTGTCAAGCCACTGAAGAACAGAGCCAACTTGCAAATCCCGGCTGAGAAGCCAAAACCCTAAGAAGAAGTAGCACAAAAAGAAGAGGAAGTTTTACACACTTACAAAGTCTTGATGAGTGGCCTATTTTTAAAGAAGAGTTTCCACCAACTTACGAGACCCCGTCCAATGGGGCCCAAGTGACATAAAGGCATTAAAAATAAAGCAGAACACACTCAATATGATGATGTGGCACCTGTACATACGTTCCGCAATTCGCGGCGGATTTTAGGGAAATTCCAAAATTTTTAGGAAAGTGTTTTTTTGGCGTTAGTTTTTCATATTTGATGCTTTTAGGCTTTGGGTCTGTAAATATGAGCCTTGGGGGCCCTTCTGGCACTCTTCAGCGCACAGATTGCAGAGGAGGTACTCCCGACTATTGTACTTTGCGAATCAGCAGTAATATAAAGAAATACCGAAAGGGGCCCAAGGGTTTGGGGCCAATACTCTCTGGGTGGAATTCCGCCACTCCGTGTCGCGTGTCGTTTCTCTCTCGCAATTCAGATGTTATTAAAGTGCTAAAAGTTTGTTTAGTCTGCTCTTTTCTATTGGCACGTGGTGCCCATCTTGTGACAAGCTCACTTCATTCCAGTGAAGAAAACAGTCAAGCCGGACCATTTAGCAAGACTGTTCATTGCACAGATATTTTGATTACATGGCATGCCTGAGACAATAGTCTCCGACAGAGATCCCCGATGCACGAGTTTGTTTTGGAGGGCTATTTGGGAGAACATTGGCTTGCGGTTACAGATCTCGTCATCATTTCACCCGTAGACAGAATGGCAATCTAAGATTGCAAATTTAGTTGTTCTCGATTTATTGAAGTCTTACATCTCTAATTAGAAGACTCAATGGGAATTTTTTTGCCTTTGGTGGAATTTGCCTACAACAACACAGTTTACTCTTCAACGGGGAAGGCACCATTTGAGATAATTGAAGATGCTCAGAAGGTTTCACCCTTTCTCAGCACTAAAGACAAGATTTTGGAAGCCGACCAGTACATGAGGGACTTGGACACTGCTTTTGCCAAGATCCAGGAGGCTTTAGAGAGATCTCAAGAACGACATAAGAAGGCAGTAGATCGACATCGAAGAGACTTGAAATAAAAAGAAGATGATTGGATGCTCTTACGTTTTGAGAAGGCACTCCTAAGGAAACGAAAGGGAGCGGGTTTGCACAAGAGGGGAGTCACTCCACACCTTTGTCAATAGATTACCTCAATTGAATAAGGTCATTGATGTCCCCTTTGGGTTTCAGGGATACTGATGGGCTGAAGTATTCTATTGTATGACATTATGAAACAGAATTCATGAAATTGAATATGATTGATTTGTACTCTCTCATTTGACTTGTTTGAGTGCAGGAACTGAAAGACAAAATGACTGTAGCATTTCGGTCTCATAAATCTCTATAGACATGATCGCAATAAGGATTAGTTAATCTGGTATCACTGAGGTCCGGGACGAATCTAGATGCGGTTACTAAATACATTGCTGGCAATCATGGTCTGAGATTTGGAATGAGTTTTTATGTGATTTGTTATGTGATGTTCCGTGATGTGACTGCCGACTTTGTTCAAGTGGGTCTAGTCCGTCAGTACTTAAGAGTCAGTGTCTACTGAGACAGTTTATGGCCTCTGTCTGTTTTGCAGGCATAATCGAGGGCGATTACAATTCTTTCAAGAGGGGGGTATGTCACAAACTGATGACGTGGCAGCCTCTGCTGACGCAGACAAAGCAGTATGGAACTTCGCTTTTGACGCTGATACTCCTGACGTGGCAACAGTACGGAATTCCGCAGTTCGCGTCAACTAGTTGACGTGGCAGCTTTACGGATTTTCGCTTTCTGCGCTGACAGGCAGACGTGGCAACTGTACGGATTTTCGCAATCTGCGCTGCTGCTTTTACTGGCAGATTTTTGACTAGTTGCTTTTGGGACCCTATTGCTTTGGACTTTAATGCTTTTGGGGCTCTGCTTTTAGTGACCCTTGTAATCTTTATTAGTGACCCAAGGGGGCTCACTTCTTAGAGCATCTGGACGCAAAGTCTGAGAGCGAGCACCCACAAAAAGTTGTACTTTGCTCACAGATTAATATAAAAGAAATACCGAAAGGAACGCCAATCTTTGGGGCCAATCTCTCTTGGCACGGAAATATGTTGGGTCGTGTCGACTCTCTCTTAATTTGTGAATTGTTTTTAAGAAATCACTGCTATGTCACGACAGAATCTAGACTTGGGGTGTCCAAGTTTGTTACAACACTCACGAATGCCTATATATCTTTGTGAACGGGATGGAGAGCGGGGTTTCACCACGGCCGGGTCAGCCACAAGGCATTCAATGTGGAGACAAAATAGGGCGGGCCATCTCCCCTCTTTTTGGCTGAACGCTCTGCTGAACGGGTGCATGTGCCAAGTCTCTCTCTCTCTCTCAGAAAAAGTGGTTGAGTTCTATTACTTGAAAATCCCCTTGGAACATCCCAATGGTGCCGATTATGAGGGAGGGTACAAGACTCACAGTAATAAGGACAAAAGTTGATGACGGAGGAACCTACATGGAAACAGGACGGCCTCTAGAAGGAGGAGATCCACCAAGCCTCTCTCTCTCTCTCTCTCTCTCTCCCTCTCTCTCTCTCATTTCCCGGATGATTAGGGCCATGGCCTCTGTACCGCACTAGAGTATCCGTGTAGAGCTTGCTGCTTCCCCGCTCGTCACAGAGGCACTTATGTCACAAGTTGATGACATGGCGATCCTGCCCGGACAAAGGTGCTGACGTGGCAACAACAACGTGATGATGCGGCAGCAGGCTGTACACACATGCCCGAAATCTGCACTGACAGGCTGACATGGCAGATAATACGGATTTCCGCGATCTGCGTAGATAGAGGTGCTGACGTGGCCAAATGTACGTAATTCCGTAAATTGCGTTGAGTGCTTTTTCTGGCAGATTTTAGACCAGTTGCTTTTGGGACTATTTGCTTTTGGGTTTAGAAGCTTTTGGGGCATCCCTTGTAAGAATAAATAGACCCAAGGGGCCTCACTCTTCAGAGCATCTGGACGCAAAGTCTTAGGGCAGAGGACCCCTCGAGAGTTAATATAAAAATAAATGCTGAAAGGGACGCTAGATTTTTGGGCCAATACCTTTGGGCACCGAATTGTGATTTAAAGTTGTGAAGTGTTTTAAGTGGTTCTCTCGTGTGTCGTGTCAGATTCTCGACTTGGGGTGCCCATGTTTGTGACAGCGGTATTAGAGCACGGCCAATCTCTTCTACCGGAAAATCCAATCCTCTTACCGCGACACACATGGATTCAAATGACAAATTCCGCAAGAATCAGACGAACCCTCAGAAATGGGAGGCAGCACGAAAATTTCGAATAAACTAACAGATCCAAAGTACGGGCCCCCTTGGCCCACGGAATATCAAATTGATGGAGATGCAGCGTCAACAACAGGTTGATGATTGTGCAAAGCAGATGCTTCAGTTTGCAAAGGATTCCCAGTATGCTAAATTTTTGACCCGGCACCCGATTGATGAGGTGCATTTCCATTGACAGAAAGCCATCGATTCTCCGATAAAGTCAGATTTCAAAAAACCTCCTGTCCCACGGATGTTTACTAAAGATAAACTCGAGGACGTTCTCGAAAGACGAGTCAACCAACTGTTGGGGACAAAGGAGAAGCAACTACTTCTCACTCGAGTGATGAATAAAAAGGGCAAGACACGACGAAAGGACCATAACGTTTTACTAAAAAAGGAAGCACTTTTACAGAGCCGAATAAATATGATTTTCTCGAAGACAAGGGTAAAAAGACCAAGGAATCTAAAGAGGGTGAACAGACAGTAAAGTTTGAAACCTTTTTAGGGTTTCGAGATGCTCCCAAGGCTTTAGCCTTTATCCAACAATTTGATATAGCATTTTCTGGAGGCCGCTATATAGAGCACTCCAAGATTAGACGGGCAACATCCTTTTTGAAAGGCAATGCACGGACATGGTGGTCCACTCTTTTGTTGAGAAAAGAAGCATCGACAAAGTGGCTAAAGTTTAAGGGACTCTTTATTTCTTCATGGCTCACTCAAGAATACGAACGGGATGTGATTACTGACTAGAATCATCTTTGGATGGTCAAGGCAGAACCCATGGATACTTACTGTGAGAGATTTTGAGATGTTTTCTTACCTGGCTCATCTTTTAAGAAGATTAGTTTCAAGTAGCAAATCGAACAGTTTTGCTGTGGACTTCCCAAAGAGATCAGAAACTACTGCCTTGAGCAGAAGTCCGAGTTCATATAACAATTAATGGGACATGCTAAGCAGGGATTTGCTATGCATTCGGGTAACTTAACTTATCCACCATATGAACCTTCAACAAGTCAAGACAAAAGCAGACGACAGAGAGATACATCATCTTGACTGACAGAAGAACAAAAAGACGAATATTTCAAAGTGGGAAAGTGTTTTGAATGTGGAGAGCAAGGATATATCTCTGCACGGTGCCCCAAAAAGGCACAAGAATGAGAATGGCTGACAGATTGAAAATAGAACTACGCGAGGAGATACTCGTTCCAGAACATATATTAGATAGAAAATTATAGATGAACTGGCATTATTTATGCATTTATGAACGAATAATTTTGAAGTAGGACGATTTTGATTTAAGTATGAAACTAATGTTTTATGGAAGATCCTGCTATTTGTAAACAGATAATAGGATCGAGAATGAGACGATGATTTTGGAGCAATGACAACTCAAGAATGAATATAACGAAAAGAATCATGAATTTTGAATCATGAAGAATGATTCAATGGAATCGTCGTGAGCATATCAAGAGTTCCCGCGAGATAAGATGGCCACACAACTAGAACTGAATGATTGAAACACTCTATTCAATATGAACTCAGTATCTGATTGATGGATTGGGATCCTCGAAAATGATTACTCGCACATGATTGAATGATTGAATGAGTGTTTGAGTGCAAATGGAATGATTGACCAAATGACTGTAGCATTTCGGTCTCGAGAGGAATATGGGATTAGTTAATTTGACACTAGTGAGATCCGCGATGGATCTAGATGCGATTACTAAATACGTTGCCAGGATTCATGGTCCTAGATCGAAACAAAATCTATGGACATGATCTCAATATGCGATTAGTTAATCCGACATTAGTGAGGTCCAATGCGGATCTAGATGTGATTGCTAAATATGTTGCCAGGAATCATGGTCCTAGACTCTATGTGATATGATTTGAATAGAATGATGTGATGTGAATGTCGTCTTTGTAGAGGTGCTGGATTTGTGTGGTCTAGTCCGTCGGTACTTAGAGTCAGTGTCTACTGAACTGGAATATGGATTATGGCTGATTTGCAGGCGTAATCGAGGGCGATTACAATTCTTTTAAGAGGGGGGTATGTCACAAACTAATGACGTGGCAGTACTTCCCGGACAAAGGTGCTGACGTGGCAACAAGATGACGTGGCATGCAGGCTGTATGAACAAGCCCGAAATCTGTAATGACAGGCTGACATGGCAGACAACACGGATTTTCGCAATCTGCGCTAATAGAGGTGCTGACGTGGCCAACTCTACGGAATTCCATAAATTGTGCTGAGTGCTTTTTTTGGTAGATTTTAGACAAGATGCTTCTGGGACTTTTTGCTTTTGAGTTTAGAAGCTTTTGGGGCATCCCTTATAAGAATAAATAGACCCAAGGGGCCTCATTCTTCTAAGCATCTGGACGCAGAGTCTGAGAGCAGAGGACCTTGCGGAGTTGTATTTTGCTCAAGTATTAATATAAAAATAACTACCGAAAGGGGTGCCAGATTTTGGGGCCAATACCTTTGGGCACGGAACTACGCCGGGCCATGTTGACTAAATTGAACTATGATTTAAAGTTGTGAAGTGTTATAAGTGGTTCTCTTGTGTGTCGTGTCAGATTCTCGACTTGGGGTGCCCAAGTCTGTGACAACTTACCAGATCCATCTCTTTTATTCACAGTCCCCAAAGATAGATATGCTCGCCTAGCTTTGTTTTGTTTTGTTTTGTTTTAACATTCGGGTTGGGCACTCCCGTCCGCTCCCCTCATACACCAAAAAAATGCACAAGAACGACCAGGACTATGCACCCAGGCTCCTAGGGCAGATGCTTTTGTCACTAGTTTCCTCTGGACTACGAGAGGCTAGAATTATCTACACTCTTAGAGCCATGCCCTTGAGAGACCCATTTCGCCGACTAGTTATGGGCGTGACAACGACCTAGTACCTCTGTTCAAAGGCCCAAGTACTACGGGACTTGCTTCGGTCTTCCCTTTGGAGTTGCCTCCTCCAAGTAACTTATCGCTCACCTCACTAAACTGCTCTTGTAACCCGACAATTTTCCCCTACGAAATGCCATATCCGCTTGGAAGGGCGTGGGCTCACAGGTGGCATCCGCTGAGGTTGGTGGTGTCTCCCTTTGCACCTCCCAACCAGGTTGACCCCCCCCCCCCCCCAAAGGGGCAAGGCACTTGGGCGCTCTTGTAGCTCCTTTGGCTTCGCTCGGGGAGAATGACGTCATTTCCCTCAGAAGGGATCGGATTCAAAATAAAAGCATAGGAAGGGGGGCATTATCCCCCATCTGCCTATGCAGAGCACCCAAGTACCGGGGTACAACCTCACTGAGGAACTTCGCCACAGACACGTGCCCTGCGGTTCCATCCCTCGAGTGCGGATCACGGCGTACCCAGAAGGGCTGTGACGGCCCGGGGGTTGGGCGCGTCATGAGGAGGTGCATGGTGGGCGCGTTTGCCTTCAAAGGGCCCGGCTCGGGTCAAGGTGCGTTTGTCTTCAAGAAGCCCGGCTCGGGTCAAGTGGGGGTTTGCCTTCAAGAAGCCCGGCTCGGACGGGACCGGCTCGGGTCAAGTTGCGTTCCGTGGGTCGGCGGCTGTGGTGTGTTCCGAGGGTCTTGCGTTCCGGGTCCCTAGCCCCACGTAGCCCCAAGCTCCCCCGCACTCACGGAGGGTCATAGCATGCCCTGGAGAACCTTGCGCGGAGCCCCCACGGTGCACGGGTGCGTGGAGTGGGGCTAACGTGTCTAGGTGGGGGGTCCCCTCGCGTGGCTGTTTTCGGGAGGCTCATACCCCTTATATACACCCCCAGTTGAAGAAAGTTCGACGTCCTCGTCGAACGAAGGGAGAAAAGAGAGCTTGGCTATGCATGGGCCAAAGGTCTAAGGGGTGCATATAGTGCAAAGTGCGTGAAAACTGTACCCGAAATGCAAGTAGATAGCATGCTTTGTTTTTGGAATTTTTGGAATAAAGTGTGTGTATTTTTTTGTGTGTTTTGGCAGAAGGCTGAAAAAGATATGCTTTGAATACCCAAGTAGAATTCCCCATACTTGAGCATTCCCCAAAAGGTAACCCGATGTGCGCGGAGCCACCTGCTGCGTTGGCCCGCGCGGAGACTTCTTTGAAAGCCGAATTTGAAGTGAATTCCATCGCAATGCAGCCCTTGCGAAGTTGCAAGGAAACTTACCGTCATTTTGACGCGCGTTGTAGACTTAGGCTGACACCAGCTTTGGTTTCCAATCGCTGAATCTTGAATCGGGTAAGGTTACTTGGTTAGATGCAGTCTTTAGGTTGAAGTAGCTTTGGTCGTCATGACACCATGAAGGCTTTGGCTGAATCTTCAATCGTCAAACTGATCCCAGTTGGTCCCTGTGTGGACGGCATTTGGAGGGCTAGCTCGGTGCCCTTTTGGTCTCTTGTAGACTTGAATGGGTCTTCAGCTCAGCATAGGCCACAAAAGTGGCCGGGTGCGACGAACTAAGTTGAGTTAGTCCATCGCGTTTTTCTCTTTTGATTTTGATATAAAGAGCCCTGTCTGGCTCGCATCTTTCCTTTGTGTTTGCATTAGTGGTACCAAGTGTGACGGCCTGGGGGTTGGGCGCGTCACGGGAAAAAGGTAGTGTGACGGCCTGGGGGTTGGGCGAGTCACGGGACAGGGTAGTGTGACGGCGCGGGGGTTGGGCGCGTCACGGGACAGGGTAGTGTGACGGCCCGGGGGTTGGCGCGTCACGGGAACGTGGCTCTGATACCAAGTGTAACGGCCCGGGAGTTGGGCGCGTCATGAGGAGGTGCGTGGTGGGCGCGTTTGCCTTCAAGAAGCCCGGCTCGGACAGGACCGGCTCGGGTCAAGTTGCGTTCCGTGGGTCGGCGGCCGTGGTGTGTTCCGAGGGTCTTGCGTTCCGGGTCCCTAGCCCCACGTAGCCCCAAGCTCCCCCGCACTCACGGAGGGTCATAGCGTGCCCTGGGGAACCTTGCGCGGAGCCCCCACGGTGCACGAGTGCGTGGAGTGGGGCTAACGTGTCTAGGTGGGGGGTCCCCTCCCGTGGCCGTTTTCGGGAGGCTCATACCCCTTATAAGGGCAGCCGCTTCCCGCGAGCCTCCCCACCAAGGAGGATAACGGTCCTTTCTTCAGGGTCCAACGGCGGGTCGCTGTCGTTGAAGGTGGAGTTGAATCGGTTTAGCAAGCGCCCCCTACAATCATCAATCGCCGAACAAGACACCAACACATGCGAAAGCGAACGACCCTCTAACTGGGAGTATGACGAGCAAATATTGTGTCCGCGCCTCCAACTATGAGCCAATTTGAGTCCGCCTACTCTCGCAAGAGCCAACACTCTCTCTTCTTTCCTATTCACAATTGTGTTCCTATTGAGCTGCACGAGGTATCCACGTGTTTGTTCAAAGCAGGCCGTCTTATAGGGCTCCGAAGCCAGGCACGAATGCCTCTCTTCCCACTTGTCCCATGCGTGGTAGCGAAGTGAGCTAAAGTCAGCTATACTGGGATATACTTATTCAACCAATTCTGGGTTCTTGTAGTCCAAGTCCACTTCTTGAACGGCTGGTTCTTAGCCTTCTTGTTTACCAAGGAGCCTATCTAGGTGGATGAAACCTAGTAGTACTTGTCACAAGCCCTTGCTCGTTGCCCCCACAAAAGGCAGGTACGGGTGGGATGTTAAACTCGTGGTGGAGAGTTGTTGTCCCTACAGAGATTGACCTTGCTCCCTTTCCGAGTAACATTCGTATCCTGGTGGCGAGGAGGCACTGCAGAGAATGAAGGACACGCTGATCGTGGGCCCCCATAATTTCCGCGCCATAACAAATCACTAGATACACACACACCTTAAAAACAGTCAGTCGAGACCAGATTGGGATGGCTCGGTTTGCCACAGGTGTTGACATGCGAATAGGCTTTTCCTACCCTTGTCCGCTCGTTCCTTGACGATGCGTTCAATGGAAAAGGTCGAGTCTACATCGATGCCAAGGTACTTGCACGTTTCACCTATTTGCAACCATCTCACCACCCAGAAGAAAGATCCTCATAGAGAGATCCTGCAGGTCTCCGTGGAACACCGTGACCATGCATTTTTCAAGTCCAAAGGTCATGCCCCAAGTCTTTGCCCATTCACTTACCTTGTCAAGGCTCCTCTGTAGGCTTTCAGGAGAGTCAGCAAGCAGAACTAGGTCGTCGGCAAAAAGGAGTCCTTTAATTGTCTTGAGGAGGTTAGGTACTTCCAGGCCCCATGTTTCCCCATCTGTGTCTAAAATACCATTTATATATATGCTAAATAGACAGGGTGATCCTAGGCATCCTTGACGGACTCCCTGCTGCACTGGAATCGAATCCGACAGCTGTTCCATGTGTCGGACTTTAACAGAGGTGCACCTGTAGAGCGCTTGGAAAAATCTAAGCGCTCGACCTTGCAGGCCAACCGTAGCGAGCTTCAAGAACAGCACCTCGTGCGATACTGTGTCATATGCCTTCTTGAAATCAATGTAGGCCACATAAATTGGTTTCCCATCCTTATGTGACGGAGTTTCACAATTTCCTTCGAACATGCAACTTGCCCTATGCATTCCTCATTAGTACAGAATCTTGCTTGGCCGGGATTGAAGAAGTTTCTCTTTTCAAGTATCTTAGTAATCCGCCTAATCAAGACCCTGGTGAGGATTTTTATGGCGACCGAGATTAAAGCAATCCCGCGATAATTATCAGTGTTGGTCAAATGGGGATTGACACAATCACTGCGTCGCTAGCGCCGGTCGGGATATCTCTAGTGTCATAAATACCCTTGATCATGTGCAAGTATGCCTTGCCCGTTTCCGTTCGTGGCTTACGCGGATCCGCTCTTAGACCCCTATCTTTCACAAGCAGCTTAAAGAATTCGGGTGGTAAACCATCTCCACCTGCTGCCTTGTGCCTCTTCAATCGCCGACAGGCCTCCCGTACTTCGCACCAGTTCAACGGGTCACATACCTCAGCATACCAGGCCAGATACGCACGTGTTTGTCATACCATGCAAGCCGATCCTTGCTGGTACCGTCCGTATCGGCAAATACCTTCGAGTAGTGACCCTCCCATACTTGTAATTGCCTCTCTGGTTCCTTTACTAGCTCCCCATTTGCGTTCAAAGGTTGATTGGCAATAGTTCCTTGCCCCATTCCCAACTATTTTCTTGAGGTGAATAAAGAATTTCTTCATTTGTCCCTCCCTCGGAAGCTCATTCCCTTTTTCCACGAAGCGCTCGAAGGATCTTTAATTACTGTCTCTGACAGCCGCCTTCGCACGAAGTGCTATTGCCTTGTACTCTCTAACCGCTTGCCGGCCAGCCCTAGTGTTTGGAGACTTGTTCCTCACCTTATTCCAGGCTTTCCGGCGCGCATTAATGAGTCTCCGAGCCCGAGGTTCCAGTCGACAACTTGACCTTGGCCTCGGCGGGGGCTTCGTGGCAAGAGCTCCAGCCTCTTTGGCTATAGAAGTAGCAAAGGAAACAAACTTGTCATAGCATTGTTGGGTCGCATGCCCATCCTCATGCTCGAGGTGAAGCAGAGTGTTCCATCGATTGTCATCGAGGAACACCCTGCTGTTCACTTCCATCTTACATGAATCCAATTTGGGTACGGACGGCATAGTAAGCTTTGGCTGTTACTCCCGAGTCCACACAGTGCAAGTGGCACACTAGTGGCCAATAATCTGACAAGTCTATCCCCCTCTATACTGAATTGTTGAGAAACTTGCACCCTGACAATGTTCCATTTTCCGGGTCCCATCAACGATCCAAGCTGGCTCCTTTTGTGTCTGAGTCCGTTAACGTTGAAGGTGGTTACCTTAACGTGGTTGACGAACTGCTCTTCGGCGGCGGAGGTGGAACTTGGTCTACGGGTCCGGTCTCAAAACGGTCTCGACATTCTGCATCTCCACCTGCTGAAGCGTCGTTCTGCAATTAGCTTACCTACTAGCGCTTCAGCTGCACTAAGAGAGTGGGTATAGAGATCAAAGCGTACACTACTACTATGCAAACTGGTAACCTTTCTAACTTTGATCACACTAGCTCCCCTCTCGCAATCTCCAACTGTCTCCAAAAGCTTCGGACACTATGATTGTCCGCTCCCCAAACACATGCTAAACCGAATTCACCAAAGGCTACTCCACGTTTCAATGTCGCCTGTGTCAGACGGGTCATGCACACTCTATCCAACCGCTTGATGTCACTGGCAAGGGCCCCGCGGGGTGATCTATCCACCCTATCCACCCCAAGCATGGAGGTCCAATCCCCCCACTCGGGGCAGCCTCAACGGAGGCTAGGTAAAATCCCCCACCCAACGAAGTGGTCAATCCACTTCAAGCGCAGGGAGTCCAATCCCCCTGCTTGAGGTGCTTCGCAAGGTAAAATCCCCCACCCCGCGGGCTTGTCTATCCACCCCAGGCGCAGAGGGTCCAATCCCCCTGCTCGAGGTGCTTCGCAAGGTAGCATCTGATTTACCTGATTGTCCTTGGGGTTGATTCCTCCCAGGTGAGTTATCTGATTGCCTCTGGGGTTCGTTCCTCTCAATAGGTATTCTCCATGCTTGTCTCTGGGGTTCGTTCCTCCCAGTAGGGATTTGCTGTGTGCTCATACTGTTCAGTGAACACATGTCCACCATAGCTTTGAAAAAATCTGTTTTGAGAATATATATAGCCTTTGAGAATATTTGAGAGCTTTTGAGAAAAATGAGCTTTTTGAAAGAATGAGCGCTAGAAAGCAAGAGCGTTTATAATTATAGTTGTACTTTTTCATATAAGGGTCCCCTGAATACTCTCTCCCATGGGGGACTGTGAGAGAGACCGCTTGCTTCTCATCCCTTCACGGTGCAAGGGAGAGTGCCAATTATTCCCCTCATCCCCCTAGATGGCCTGCAGGGAGGAGGTTTACACAACATACCCCACTCCCGCACTTCAGAGAGTGAAGCTGGGATCTCACCATGGAGTGAGTCCTTCTATTGTTTTTGATTCACAACACACCCCCCTTTAGATTGGGGGGTACTGCTCGAGACTCATCCCTACGCAGCTTGAGGGGAGCCATCACTCCTTTCTCTCCCTCTCGTGACCCTAAGGGGGAGCGCCTTTGACCCAGCTCTGGGGGGGGGGAGAAGCTTTCACACCCCCAGGCAAGCCCCAAGAGACTCCCTTATTAAGACTATAGTTCCCAACGGTGTACCTCGAGCTAAATCCTTCTCAACCAAGATAATCGATCCCTGTCCCACTTACCCTATTGCAATGAATAGGTCCAACCTTTCCTGGACAACTTAAGGACCTCTCTTCTTAAGTAAGAAAAGAGAAACCAATAGCTCTGATACCAATGTAATGGAAATGGCATTTCAACTTTGAGAATAGCGGGCTTTTTTGTGAGACTACTTTGAGAACATAGTGTTGGGATTAAAGCCCAAGTGGCCTCTTATGCGGATATGGCCGGCCGCCCGCCTAACTCACTTACCTCTAACTCTTTGTATATACTAACATATTCTTTGTGAATACTAAGGATTTGGGAGATAACCCTTCTAACATCTCTCTGCGTACTGTACTGTGTAAGCTCACTGTGTGTGTGTGTGAGAGAGAGAGTCGACCCACGCTCCGCTCCGCGACTTCAATTGGTATCAGAGCCTTGGTTCAGTGCGGATTTGCGCAATCGCGCGCGCGCGCACTTTTCCGGCAGATTCTGGATCCGGAGTTCGAAAATTCACACTCGGCGTTCCGGGAGCGTTTCCACCATGCGACCTGGGGTTTTACCCCCCTTTCGAAGCCGTTTATGCCCTCAGAATTTCGTTCTGAGCACTACAGCAAAAGATAGATTTCAGCCGCAAAGAAATCCGTCTTGTGTAGATTGGCAAGCAGGAGGTGGTCGACATCAATATCGACATCGACATACATCACTTATTCGTCTTCAGAGCATCATCTATAGACCAGAGGCCAGTTTACAGGGGAAACTCTGCCGGATTTTTCTCAGGAGTAAACAGTTTGGCAGATATGGCATCTTCTCACAGTGAGACTCTTTACAACATAAAGAAGCTGGATGGCACAAACTTTCCATTCTGGAAGAAGCAGATTTGGCAGGTTTTGGTGCAGAAAAAACAAGTGAAGCCACTGAAGCTCAAAGGGGAGAGACCAGAATTTATGGCTCAAGATGAGTGGGAAGAGCTTGACGAGTTAGCTTGTTCCACAATCATGCTGACACTGGCAGAAAATGTTTACTTCAACGTAGCAGAAGAGACTACAGCGTATGGCGTATGGCAAAAGCTATGTGATATGTACGAGAAACAAAGTGCTGCTTCTCAGATTTACTGGCTCAAGAAATTGGTGGATTTGAAGATGAAGGAAGGGACAGCCATGTCAAATCATCTGAATGAATTTCACTCAATTTTCAGCCAGTTAACAGCACAAGAGATAGTCTTTCCAGATTCAGTGAAGGCTATGTTTCTCTTAATCACTTTGCCAGACAGTTGGGATACTTTTCGTACAGCGTTAAGTAATTCTGTCGCGCCAGAAGGTCTTACAAGTGCCAATGTAGAAGGCAGCTTGCTCACAGAGGAAGTGAACAGGAAGAACATTGACAAAGGCAAAGGCAATAGTGCTTTGGTCGTTCGAGGGAGACAACAGTTTAAAGAGAAGAAGGGTAAGAAGGCACAAAACCGAAGTAAGTCTCGTGATTCAAAGTCAAAGGATGACATAGAATGCTACCATTGTGGCAAGAAGGGTCACATGAAGCGAGACTGTACGAAGTGGAAACAAGAAAAAGGCAAAACAAAGAGTTTTGAGCAAGATGAAAAGAAGAGTTCAGTGAAGATTGAAGAGGTGAATGTCACAGGATCTGGTTCAGACAGTGATTCTGGTATAGCAGCTGGTGACATCTTCCTTACAAGCAATCTTGATTCTGTTTTCTTGACTGCAGAGGATGGACATGCTATGAGTGATTGAATTATCGACTCAGGGGCATCTTTACATGTTTCTCCGCACAAAGAGTGGTTTACATCATATGTGGCTACTAAAGACTATGTCAGACTTGGCAATGAGCAGATTTGTGACATACTTGGAGTGGGAGATGTGCAGTTGAAGTTTCAGAATGGCTCTTCTTTATGGCTCAAGAGTGTCAGACATGTTCCAACAATCCGAAAGAGCTTGATCAGTACAGGGAAGTTGGATGATGCGGGTTATGTGACAGTTTTTGGGAACAGCGCTTGGAAGATCTCCAAAGGTTCGATGACTGTAGCACATGGCAACAAGTCAGGAACTCTGTACACTTTACATGTTTCAGAGGTTAAAAACCATGTAATTAATGTGATTGAGCAGCCAAGTGTGTCACTGTGGCATCGTAGGTTGGGACATATGTCAAAAAGATGAATGGAAATACTTTCTCATTATGGTTATTTGCCTGGATTTTCATTTCAAGATTTCGAGTTTTGTGAGCATTGTGTTTATGGTAAGCAAACACAGGAACCGCACAGATCAAAGAGGAATCGTAGGGACGAACGGTTAGCTCTTGTACACAGTGATCTATGCGGACCAATGCCTAGTTTGTCACTAGGGGGAGCAGCGTACTTTTGTACATTCATAGATGACTATTCTCGCAAAGTATGGGTTTACTTCTTGAAGCACAAGGATGAGGTGCTCAAGGTCTTTAAGACATTCTTGCAGCTGGTGGAGAATCAGAGTGGTCAGAAGCTGAAGTGCTTGAGAACTGACAATGGTGGAGAGTACGTTTCCAAAGCTTTTCAAGACTTTTGTCAAGAAAAAGGGATTAAGCGGGAACTTACTGCACCATATAATCCTTCACAGAATGGGGTTGCAGAACGTATGAATAGGACCATACAAGAGAAGGTCAGAAGCATGTTGTCAAATGCTGAGTTGCCTGATGGATTTTGGGCGGAAGCAGTGGCTACAGCAGTCCATTTGATCAACAGGTCTCCTAGTAGGGTTCTGGATAAGAGTGCAGTGGCCGAGATGCTATGGACAGGCAAGGCACCTTCGTATAAGCATCTCAGAGTCTTTGGTTGTGAAGCTTATAGCCATATTCCTAAGGAGTTCAGAAATAAGTTAGAACCAAAGAGCAAGAAGTGTATATTTCTTGGCTATGGAGAATCGGGCGAGATGGGTTACCGGCTTTGGGATCCTGAGTCCAGAAAGCTTATTCGTAGCAATGATGTGCATTTCAATGAAGCCAAGTTTCACGCTAAGCCAGAGAAGACAGAGGAGATCAGAAGAGTTGTCTTCAGGGAAGATGGACCTAGTGCTAGCACATCAAGACAGCATGGTCAGGCTCAGGAACAGCCTATAGTGGCTAGAGAGGCAGAATCAGTTGTGGTGAGACGTTCTGAGCGTGTCTCCAAACCACCTGATCGTTATGTGCCATCTCTAAATTATGTCATGCTCACAAATTGCGGAGAACCATCTTGTTACAAGGAAGCATTACAAGTGGTTGACTCGAAAAAATGGCAGTTGGCCATGCAGTCAGAGATGACAGCTCTGCATAAAAACCAGACATGGAAGTTGGTTAAATTACCACAGGGCAAAAAGGCTCTACCTTGTAAATGGGTTTACAGGTATAAGATCACCGCTCATGATAGTCAGCCAAAGTACAAAGCAAGGCTTGTTGCCAAGGGCTTTAAGCAAGAACAAGGCATTGACTTTGATGAAGTCTTCTCTCCAGTGGTCAAGATGACTACATTGAGATGCTTTCTTGCATTGGTTGCTATATTGGATTTGGTGTTGCACCAAATGGATGTCAAGACAGCGTTCTTGCATGGTGATTTAGATGTGGAAATTTACATGCAGCAGCCAGAAGGGTTTGTTGAGAAAGGCATGGAACATTTGGTATGCCAGTTGTTAAAGAGTCTTTATGGCTTAAAACAATCACCGAGGGCATGGTACCATAAGTTCCACCAGTTTATGCTTTCTCAAGGCTACAAACGTAGTGAGTTCGATCACTGTCTATATACAAAGAAGGCTAAGGATGGCAGTTGGCTGATCCTTATTTTGTATGTGGATGACATGTTGATTGCTGGCAAACACTTGGAAGAAATTTCAGCTTTGAAGTCAAAGATGGCAAAATCGTTTGACATGAAAGACATGGGTGAGGCAAGTCATATACTTGGTATGCGCATTGAGAGAGACAGATCAAAGAAGTTGATTTGGTTATCTCAAACAGAGTATATTGACAAGGTTTTGCAACGTTTCAATATGGAGAAGGGAAAGGCATTGAGTGTTCCATTGCCACCATATGTGAAACTTAGCAAACAAGATTGTCCTGTGTCTGAGGAAGAAAAGGCTGAAATGGATAAGATTCCATATGCGTCTGCAGTGGGTAGTTTGATGTATGCAATGATTGCTACACGTCCGGATATTGCATTTGCAGTGGGAGTGGTTAGCAGATATATGTCAAATCCCGGCAAGAAACATTGGGAGGCAGTGAAAGGTATCATGAGATACTTAAAACATACAAAGAGTATGCGCATATGCTATGGTAGTCAGGATTTGAGTGTCAGAGGATACACTGACTCAGATTATGCAGGAGACTTGGATAAGAGGAGATCTACATCAGGCTATGTCTTTACATTGGCTGGAGGTGCCATATCATGGCGATCTCGATTACAAGATTGTGTTACGCAGTCTACTACAGAAGCTGAGTATGTTGCAGCAAATGAGGCATGCAAAGAAGCTATTTGGCTTGGTAGATTGGTTGCAGACTTGGGAATCAATGCAGATATGCCAGAGTTATATTGTGATAGTCAAAGTGCTATACAATTGGCAAAGAATCCAGTGTTCCATTCGAAGACTAAGCATATTGATGTGAAGTATCACTTCATTAGGGAAGTACTTGAAGACAAGCAGATACAACTGCTGAAGATCCACACCAAGGACAATCCTGCTGATCTACTCACAAAGGGACTTCCAGGAGAGGGCTTTGTGCATTGTCGTGAGTTATTGGGCATTGGATAGATGGCAGCCATGTAAATCTTTGTACATTTATGTTCATAGATTTACAGTTACTTAAAGTGCCACATTGGACTTTAAGTGGGAGGTTGTTGGGATTAAAGCCCAAGTGGCCTCTTATGCGGATATGGCCGCCCGCCCGCCTAACTCACTTACCTCTAACTCTTTGTATATACTAACATATTCTTTGTGAATACTAAGGATTTGGGAGATAACCCTTCTAACATCTCTCTGCGTACTGTACTGTGTAAGCTCACTGTGTGTGTGTGTGAGAGAGAGAGTCGACCCACGCTCCGCTCCGCGACTTCACATAGAGGGTGATCTTAATTAGCGGTAGGAACATAACCATTATACTTAAGTAACATGGCACGAACAATACTTTTGCAAGAGAGAGAATTAGAGAACATGACAACAGTTGAGGACCGGATTTATGTGGAGTCGGTCCATCCTCCAATAAGCTTTTGTATTATAGATTCTCCCATAAAGAGAGACTTGGTACAATACAATCTTTGTGTTCCTTGTGACCTAGGTGATGCAATGAAGATGAGAAACTTCATGCATCACAAGCATAACATAATCCTTTGTAAAAGCTTTAACCATCCCCATGCCTCAGTCCCAAGGCCTCAAACACCTTCGAAGGTGGAGAGAGCTAGCGGGGAATGAGGGTAGGGAAGAGGAAGAAGACCATACGAAAAAGAGATAGTTCCTCACTTATCATCACTCTTCTTGCATAGCATAGCATAATAGCATAATAATGATGATGAAGAAGATAGCAAGCTTAAGCATTGAAGTATAGCTCTTGGTTGGATTTGTATTCCATAGCCAAGAGTGTTGGTGCAGGCTCTCAACTTTTCAACAAGCTTGGAGAAGGAGATGGAGTTCTTGCACTTTGCCTAAGTGAGAATGAGCTTGTGAGTGTGTGTAAGAGAGAGTATACCTCCCAAGCACACCCCTAGCTTCTCTTGGTCGACCCCTCCTTGTAGCTTAAGCTAAAATTTGATTGGACCCCTACAATCCTAGGCAATCACATGCATAGTGCATATCAAGTAACCATGGCAGCATTTGGACAAGTGTCCTCCGTTCCCCTTTGAAGAGAGGGCTTGGAAAATTCTTTAGACAATTAATTAAATGCTCATTGGATCCCTCTTTGGCCTAGCCAATAGGATTCAAGTACCCCATGTGGCTAAGCATAGGGAGAACTTGACATGTGTCCTTGTGCCCCTTGAGGAAGGGGTGCCCTTTGGTGAGTGAGAGGTTGATCAAACTTTCCTCTAGCTTTGGGGCTCGCCCCCTCCTTTGTAGGGCATCTCTTTGACTCAAGCTCCTCAAGCCCTTACCTTCCAAGCATGGGGAAGCTTCTCAAGCACCTTAGTCAACAAGTATAGGCTTAGCATGAGCATGGGTTCACTCTCTCATGCCCCTAGCTTGTAGGCTCGCCCCCCTCTTTGTAGGGCTCAACTTTGACTTGGACTTGGACACCTCAAGCACAGGGCCAGCTTGGCCAAGGACCTTAGCTATCAAGCATGTTAAACACCTTAATACTTAAAACATGAACCTAGCTTAACCTAAGATCTAAGGACTTTTACACTAACCATTGGAGGTCTTTAATGAAGCTAACCCTAAGGTCTTTCAAGCTCCATTAGCTAGCATTGCTCTTTGACATACCATCTCTCATTTGGGCCCATTAAGTTTGGCCCCGTGTCGAGATAGATCTGTAAGCACGTGCCTATATTTTAACCCTTGTTCCCGTTTATTCTCCCGCATTAAATGATCAGTTTAATATGAGAAAATCATTTGGGTTGGTTAGATATTAGATTTTATAACAAAATCGAACTGGAATCATCCTCAAATCGAACTCGTTTCTTTGTCTTCTTGGCATTTTCAAAAGTAGATTTCCGACCCCAGTATCCTAGACGGTCTGCTGCTCAACTCTGCCTTCCAGGCAACTTCTTGGTCTTCATGAGCCTACTGACTCGTCGTTCTACTGCTGCTTCAAACTCATGAATACACCTTCTGGGCAAAAGACCTAAGCGTAGCCGTCTTCAGAGATGATCTGATGACGGAACACCATCTGGAATGCATCTCGTCAAGCGGATACTTGGCCAAAAATTTCGCATATTGTGGATCTTTGGAGTACCGAATCATGTGTTGGGCACAAGCGTCAACCTGCTATTGCCAATGCATCTCCATCCTTTTGTACTCAGTAGGAGGAGATGGCCCGTATTGCTCTGAATCTTCTGAAGATGGACGATGTCCATTGGAATCTTCATCGTTCTTGCCCTGGCCGGGTTGGTCGGGCATCACAGTTCCCTATTGTCGGGATTTGTCGACTCAATCCACGCGTGCTGTGAGTGAAGGGATTGGATCCTTCGTAGAAGAAGAATCGAATAAGCTCTGATACCACTGAAACAAACTTGGACACTTCGAGTTGAGAATCTACCACAAAACTCGCGAGAAAATTGAAAGAACTGAACAAAACTGAGAGAGAGAGAGATGACACGACACGACGAAGTTCCGTTCCTAGAGTGATTGGCCCCATAGATTGGCGCCCCTTTTGGTATTTCTTAATTTTAATGCTTCACAAAGTACAATGTCCGAGGGTCCTCGTCTCAGCAGTGCTCCCTAGCTTAGCTACCTGAGATTGAGGCCCTGTCACTTCCACAGATCCAAATTTTGCAGACATTTTGACTGGTTATAGAGTGGGGAAGTAGTTACGGGCTATTCACTCAAGGAAGGCTATTTGATGCAAAAGAATTTGTTGTGTGTTATGTTGGGTTTCCAAGCCCTCATTTAGTTTGGTGTCAACCCATGGGAACACTTGCTTGGAGCATGCAAATACACTTTAGTCTTCTTTTAGAAGTTTGCATGGCAAGGTTGCTTTTATATTGTAAGGCTTTTCAAAATACAATATACAATATAGTGTGTGTTTTTACTTTACTCTCTCTCTCTCTCTCTCTCTCTCTCTCTCTCTCTTTTCACGTTTTCTGCTCCACGGCTTCTTGTCGCCATGGATCCTCTTCGTTACCATCCCCCATAGCCTAACACCAACAACTGGTATCAGAGCCTTTGAGGGACTCATTACAGCAAATCATCATCGTCATCCTACACGAGCCAGGCGCCGTCGTTGCTATACCTAGCAGGAAACAACTTTCTAAAATGCTTTCACAGCCGTCGCTAGCAAGGCAACTCGTGGACGTCGCTAGCAACACATCAACAGATCTGTGTGCATATCAAAAGGTAAGCGAGGTTGCTGTAGTAGAGATTCTACACGCATATCCAAACGCTGCCTCAAGGGGGCTACGCCAGATGACGAGCTCAGCTTGTCGGCGGAAATAGCGTTTCAAAATGCTCACTGTGGTGGTTGTAGCAAGGGCAATCGATGAACAACTTCTCAAAACGCTATGGGGCAAAGTGGAATCTACCTAGCCTGATGACGCTGTTGCATTTCAAAACGCTCACAGAAGTGTCATGGTTCCATAGTAGAAAGGTGTAGATGGAGCTTGGCAATTTCAAAAAGCATATCAAAAAGCTGTTGTGCAGAGCTTGCTATCAACAAACAATAGCATATTAAAGAAATACTCCAAAGGGTTGTTCCACTTTGACGAGCATCTCAAAATGCAACTGCAAATAAGTGGTCCACCAAGGATGCTTCGACAAAATTTTTTTGACAAAGCAAAGTGGATCGGATGGAAAGCCTGTGAAATTAGTGCTAGACTTGGCAAAGCCAGTGAAATTAGTGCTAGACTTGTAATAATCTCGTATAACAAAGGTGAAACAAGTAGCAAGGATCTAGTGAGAAAGCACGTGGTGACTTTTTTGACGGTTTTGCTTCAAGAACGTGGTATACGACTTCAAATTCAAAGCTCATGCACAAGGAAAGGAAAGCTCATTCAACAATTCTCTCAGAGCACTTGCTACAACAACATTTACAAAGTCCAAAATTGTTTTTCCTTGTTAAGTGTCATAGACTTATGGTTTGTCTTTTGTCAACAAAATTATCTTTTTCAATCAAAGCCTCTTTTATTTTATTTGCTGTCAGTCATGCCATGATAAAAATTTGTTAGACACTGCCACACATACATAAGTGGTAAGACCTCCCAAAAACATTTGTTCTCAACCTATTTTTGTTCTACTTCTCATGAGGTTACTGCGTACACCTTAAACCCAAGGTTTGGCAGTGAACCAAAAACTCCATTTGACAGTAGCCTAACAGTAGCACCAGGTTATGGATACACCAAAATCCTTGGTTGTGAGAGAACCTAAAACTCACGGTTGTCGAGTACACCAAAAACTCGAGGTATCATGAGAGTGATGTATGTAGTTCGCGCTTGAGGGGGGGGGGGTTGTTAGGTTTCCAAGCCCTCATTCAGTTTGGTGTCAACCCATGGGAGCACTTGCTTGGAGCATGCAGATACACTTTAGTCTTCTTTTAGAAGTTTGCATGGCAAGATTGTTTTTATATTGTAAGGCTTTTCACAATACAATATACAATATAGCGTGTTTTTACTTTACTTTGTCGAACCTATCTCTCTCTCAGCCTCTCTCTCTCTCTCTCTCTCTCTCTCTCTCTCTCTCTCTCCTTTCACATTTTCGGCTGCACGGCGGCTTCTTGTCGCCATGGATCCTCTTCGTTACCATCTCCCATAGCTCGACACCAACAAGTTACACAAGCACTGAGGAATAAGGTTTTGATAGAGTGCCATTGTCGACCTTTTTCGGGCCAACGCGGCATAGAGACCACCTTGAAAGGTGTGGAGCGGTTTTTCTAGTGGCCGAGGCTCATAAAAGATGTGGACGAGTTTATTCACAGTTGTTTGATATGCCAAAAGGTCAAGTTCGATAGGCATAAGACACCAAGCCTTTTGCAACCTTTACCTATACCTAGCCGACCTCGGGAAAGTAAAGCAATGGATTTTATTCTTGATATTCCCAAGACTCAGAGTCTGCACGATGGCATCTTGACCATCTATTTAGTAAGCAGGCTCACTTTATTCCAGCCAAGAAGACGGTTAAGCCACATCATTTGGCTAAACTGTTTGTCTCACGGATATTTCGACCTCATGGCATGCCTCAATCTATAGTTTTAAATAGAGATCCCCGTTTTACTAGCTTAGTAGCTTGTTTTGGAGGGCAATCTCGGAGAATATTGGTACTTGGTTACAATTCTCGTCCTCTTTCCACCAGCAGACTGATGGGCAATCGGAGATTGCAAATTAAGTAGTTCTGGACTTGTTGAAGTCCTACATCTCTGACCAGGAAGCTCAGTGGAAGAATGTCACGTGCACATCTAACCCTATGTGTACGTGGACAAGCTAATTCATGACTAGGGTTCAATTCAGTTCAGTTCAGTTCAGTCAGCCTAGCTTAGGAAGTGTTCTAGCACTTTTGTGAATCTGTTCGCAGACCGTGCATGTCCAGACACTTAGAGTAGATGCATATCCTCTGGTTGCACACAGCATGATCATTAGCAATACCATTAGATTCCATCAGGAGCATTTTATAGTGCAGAAAACCTATTTCCCTATTTTAGCCATTTTTCACTTATTATTAATAAGCGACTTTGTTGGGAAACTGGGGGCAATTTAGCCAAGCAAGTATATAAGAAAAGCTAGCGCTAGCACTTTCTGGCAGAAGAGGCAGCAGGAACCAGACATCCGACAGAGCACCTTCTCAGCAAGACTCCCCGATAGCAAACCTAGCATTTCAGCCACCAAGAACCAGCGTTTTCTTCAAGTGCAGATCAGCCTAGAGATAGCAAGACACAACAGAATCCATCGCGTTTTTGCATCAAGCAGCAAATCAACCCAGTGTTTTTGCAATTGTAGATACCATCAGCGTTTTGCAGATTCTCGGTGACAAAACCATCTAGTGCATCAACGTTTTCCGTTTTCAGCATATAGACACCACATAATAGCCCCCAAATCTTGCAGATCTCACTTTCCCGCAGTAGATCCTCGCCGCACGGGTAGATCACCCAAAGTTTGCAGATTCAGCCCGCTATTCACAGATTTCAGCATCTGCGTTTTCAGCGCATCGTCGCCGCGTCGTCGTCATCGCAGTCGTCACCGACATAGAGTCAGAATTCAGCAGATACAAGATTTGCAGATTTCAGCCCTTAGCGTTTTCAGTTTTCAGCCCGTCTCGTCGTTGTCGACATCGTCGGCAAGTCCATCGCATTGTAGAGACTTGTGCAATCAATAGTAGACCGCTCTCATTATAGAGAGTGGGGCCTTCGGAGGAGGGTTTGACAACATTCTGGTGTTGTATTCTTCTCTCTCTATCTCTCAGTCTTAGTACCTTTATGCATTGTGTTTACCCACTTTGTTTGTGATCATTTGCACTCTCTCACGAAAGGAACGGAAGGCTCTCCCTTCTGTAAGTAAAAGGAACCCTTGAGCACAGTTCGGAGCACTCATCTTGAGCAAAGTTGAACATTCACATCCACTGCACCTTACATTGGTATCAGAGCTTTGGCAGTGTTTTGTATCACTCAAGAAAAGAACCAAACGAATTTTTTTTTGCTTGTTGCGGTCGCACGTAACCCAAGTCCACTTGGGTGTGTCGATTCCTAATCGTGTTTTTGAAGAGTAAACCCAGGCTTGTCCAACCTCCCCTTGTTTCTCTTTCCACTCATTGAGTGCGGACCATGCACTTAGCGGCCGGCCAATCGACGTGAGGTGGGAAAAAGCAACCTTGGTGTGAGCCCAAGGCCGCCAAGGGGTGCGCCCGCGGGAAAGAGAAGAGCTCGGGTAAGAGGAGATCCTTCTCTAACACAGATTGCAAGCGAAAGAAGAATCTCAAGAACTCAAGAACTCAAGAACCCAAGAACCCAAGTTCCTCGTGAACTTAGAACCCAAGACTTTAGTCTATGGTCATCACCCGAAGCGGAATGGATACTTAGCATGGAGGTGATGAGCATGGAAGTGGCGAAGAAGAATTTTCCGCACCAAAAGGTTTTTCCCCCCCCCCCCCCCCCCCCCCCCCCCCCCCCCCCCCCCCCCCTCCCTCCCCATCTACGCCAAGGATTGCACCAAATCCTATGGAGGCTTTGGTCAAGACGATGGGACATGATGAGACAACACGAAGCAAGACAGGCCGAATTGGATCGTGAACACAAAGAAAGAATGGCAGCTATAGAGCGTGATCGCGAGCAAGTTGTTCATTCTTCATCTCTCATTTCTAATATGCAGGCGAAGATTGAAAAGAATCAGGAGAAGGAGACTCTCTCAGTCTTGTCTTCTTCAAAGCATGACACATATGTTTTGCATGATAAAGATGTGATTGTTCACAATGATGATGATTTGCACGATAGAGATGTGATTGTTCACAAGGGTGATGGTTCAGTTGATGCTTTTTCTAGTGAAGCTAACATCATTGCAAATTCGATCAATCACGAAGAACCGATCTTAGCTTTCGAGTCAAGATCTAAGGAACCCCCACAGGAAGTATTAAGTGTGCGCATGATTAGTCAACACGCTTTGTTCAAGTGTTTCATTCGTGATGGTTTCCTGTATTTTAGTCACCGTCCTTATGTGATCCCTTTTCTTAGGCATGCCATATGGTATGATGAACACGATTCACTCATGAATGAGCATGGATGTATGCGGATTTCTCATGAAAAGATGAAATGTTTGCACCCAAGGAATTCACATTCCATGTCTCTTCCTTGGCATGAGACAGTATCCAGAAAAACACAAGAAGGATTGAGCATCAAGCATCAGCATTTCCATTGTGATTTGCCACAGTTGATAGATTTAGATCAGAAAGACAAGTTTCGATTCCATTGTTTGCGTGTGTTTGATGAACAGTTTGGCTCTCCGTCTATATGTTCATCTACATTGCATGCACAGTCTTTAGAGAAGACTAGAATTTTTCCAGTCACTTTACATGGAATGGGTATGCTCATGATTTTGTGCTGGAAGTGGTTTCAAGAATTTTCATCCCCGGGGATTCTTGAAGAAGGTAGACGCGTGACTATAGACGAAGTTGAAGCATTGAAGGAGCCACATATGACTTTGTGTTGCTTTCGGTGAAGCCCAAAGAAGCAAGCGTTGCAGACCTTTAGGAAGTTCAAGTATCGCAAGACCCACACATCAGAGTGGGCCGGCGAAGAGTCCTTTCCAGGATTCCAGACGTTGTTGGCAATCTCCCTCGACGCCATGCAGTTCGGTACCAGTACCTCACTTTGAAAAGGAGGGGATGTCACGTGCACATCTAACCCTATGTATACGTGGACAAGCTACTTCATGACTAGGGTTCAATTCAGTTCAGTCAGCCTAGCTTAGGAAGTGTTCTGGCACTTTTGTGAATCTGCTCGCAGACCGTGCATGTCCAGACACTTAGAGTAGATGCATATCCTCTGGTTGCACACAGCATGATCATTAGCAATACCATTAGATTCCATCAGGAGCATTTTATAGTGCAGAAAACCTATTTCCCTATTTTAGCCATTTTTCACTTATTATTAATAAGTGACTTTGTTGGGAAACTGGGTAGGGCAATTTAGCCAAGCAAGTATATAAGAAAAGCTAGCGCTAGCACTTTCTGGCAGAAGAGGCAGCAGGAACCAGACATCCGACAGAGCACCTTCTCAGTAAGATTCCCCGGCAACAAACCTAGCGTTTCAGCCACCAAGAACCAGCGTTTTCTTCAAGTGCAGATCAGCCCCAGAGTTTTGCAGTTGCAGATCAGCCTGGGGATAGCAGGACACAGCAGAATCCATAGCGTTTTTGCATCAAGCAGCAGATCAGCCCAGCGTTTTTGCAATTGCAGATACCATCAGCGTTTTGCAGATTCCTGGCGACAGAACCATCTAGTGCATCAATGTTTTCAGTTTTCAGCATATAGACACCACAGAATAGCCCCCATATCTCGCAGATCTCACCTTCCCGCAGCAGATCCTCGCCGCACGGTTAGATCAGCCAAAGTTCGTCGTCACTGACATAGAGTCAGAATTCAGAAGATACAAGATTTGCAGATTTCAGCCCTTAGCGTTTTCAGTTTTTAGCCTGTCTCGTCGTCGTCCTCCTCGTTGTCGACATCGTCGACAAGTCCATCGCATTGTAGAGATTTGTGCAATCAATAGTAGACCGCTCTCGCCATAGAGAGTAGGGCCTTCGGAGGAGGGTTTGAAAACATTCTGGTGTCGTATTCCAGTGTTTACCCACTTTGTTTGTGATCATTTGCACTCTCTCACTAAAAGAACGGAAGGCTCTCCCTTCTGTAAGTAAAAGGAACCCTTGAGCACAGTTTGGAGCACTCATCTTCAGCAAAGTTCAACATTCACTTCCGCTGTACCTTACAGAGAAGTTTTTGCCCTTGCTGGAGTTTGTCTACAAACAACATAGTGCATACGTCTACGGGGAAGGCGCCCTTTGAGATCATTGAGGGTGTGAGGAAGGTTCCATCTATTCTAAGCACCAAGGATAAGATTTTTGAAGTAGATCAGTGTGTTCAGGATTTGGAGAATGCTTTTGCGAAGATGCGCGAGGCTCTTCAAAAGTCTCAAGAAAGGCATAAGAAGGCAACGGACAAGCATCGACGTGACTTCCAGTTGAAGGAAGATGATTGGGTGCTTCTACGGTTTGAGAAGGCACGCCTACGGAAACGAAAGGGTAAGGAGCGACTTTTTTCAAAGTTGAGTATGAGATACTAGGGCCTTTTCCAGATTCAGGGAAGATAAATGATGTATCTTTAAACTGAAGTGACCAGATACTTGGAAGATTCACAATGCATTCCATGTGAATTTGTTGAAACCTTTCAAAGGTGAGGTGCTAGCGGACAGGGAACCTCAGAACAACCTGAAGTGGAAGAGACCGAAGAGATACTGGCTCACAAAGAAAGGAAAGTGAAAGGTAAAGTGATACGCTGGTATTTAGTCAAGTTTAAGAACTATCTGGCATTGGATGCAAAATGGATGGAGGAAGACCTAGTAGATACTCCTCAGAATTTAGAACTTTACCTTGAGGCTTTTGGTCTAGCTTCGACTATTCCAAGAGTTACCGATGATCAGCGGGTTGAATCTGGTGCGGTGCGGATTGCACAAGAGGGGAGTTACTCCGCTCCTTTGTCACAGATTACCCATATGGATTACAATCACTGATTTCTTTTCAGATTTTAGGGGCACTGATGGGCTGACAGTATTTTGCTGTATGACTTTTAAAAATGAAGTACTTTGTAAGGGAATTCCTTAAATGATTTTGATATATGTGTTGTCTGTAACAAACTGCTGACGTGTCAAAGGCTAAGGAATGGAGTCAACTTACAGAAGCCGGCCGAGGGGCCTAAACCCTAAGAAGAACAAGTAACAGAAGAAGAAGTCCTACCAACTTATGGGGACCCCGTCCGATGGGGCCCCAAGTGACATAAAGGATTAAAATAAAGCAGGACCCGCACACACACAAAAACTGATGACGTGGCATATTTTCAAAAATTATGCTGGCATGATGACGTGGCGGGCTGTACGAATTTCCGCATTGGCAGGCTGTACGGATTTCCGTAAATTACGCTGGCAGCTTTTGGCATTTCTTTTTGGACCAGAAACTTTTGAGTTTTGAAGGCTTTTTATTGCAACTGCTTTTCAAGCCAAGGGCCTTTAAATATGAGGTTAGGGCTCATTCTTTGGCATGCTTCCTGGCGAAGGTGCAGAGTCTGCAGTACCGGCTTGTACTGTGTTGATGCAATATAAAGAAATACCGAAAGGGGCGCCAAAGTTTGGGGCCAATACTCTCTAGGGTGGAATTCTGCCACTCCGTGTCACGTGTCGTCTCTCTCTTTCAGTTCAGTTGTTATTGAAGTGCTAAAAGTCTGTTCAGTCTGTTCTTTTCTATTGGCACGTGGTGCCAGTCTTGTGACATTGTCTCATGTGTGTGATGTTTGAGTGCACGATGTGAGGGGTGATGTGGATATCATAGTAGCTAGATTTAGTCAATCGCGACATCTGCTAGAGATCAGTGTGATTTGGATGTGATTACTAAATACGTTTTGATGATCATGATTCTCATTAAAGATCTCGATGGGGATAGTGATGTGAATGTCATGTGAATCAAATGCAACAGAAGTTGTAACAAATTGCAGAACCAATCCGAGAGGCCAAATATGAAAGGACGTCCAATTTTGTAAGTTATACCAACTTATGGGGTCATGTTTGATGGGGCCCAAAGGGACAAAGGCTATAAAGACGGGTATAAAAGGTTGATGACATGGTAGTTGTACGAACCTCCGTGATTTGCGCTATTGACGTGGTTGCCCTGCGGATTTACACTACTGATGTGGTTGCCCTGCGGATTTACACTGCTGACATGGCACCTTTACAGAAATTCCACGATTTGCACTGGCTAGCTTTTGGGACCCAGATGCTTTTAGACTTGAAGCTTTTCATGTACACTACTTTTGGTAGGCCCAAGGCCTATAAATAAAGTGCCAAGGCCTTAGTCTCAGGCAGATGAGCTTGGGAGCACTACTAAGACGAGGACCCTCAGACATAGTACTTTGTGAAGAATCATTAATAATAAAGAAATACTGAAAGGGGTGCCAATCTTTGGGGCCAATCTCTCTGGGCATGGAACTTTGCCGTGCCGTGTTGTCTTTCTCTCAATTTTGTTCAGTTCTTTCAGTTTTCTCGCGCGTGTTGTGGTAGATTCTCAACTTGGAGTGTTCAAGTCTGTTTCAGAACACACACTAGCCAGATTATATGCATCCATCAATGAGCATGAGCTCAGCAGATGGGTAGAGAGAGAGGGCATCCGAGCGCCAAGATAGGTTGGTTTCAGGAGGGATTTCTCTACCCTAGATCACATTCTCACACTACGAGCTATCATTGAGGAGGGCAGTTTTCATGGGAGGAGGATTTATTGCAGCTTTGTGGATTTCCATAAAACATTTGATACGATTCCCCGGGAGACAGATTGATGTGTAGACTACATGAGCTCCCACGTGTAGAGCTCACATGGGGGATCATGGCCTTGTAAAGGATAGCTACATGACGAGCACATACACCGGAGGGGGTGTCAAATATTATTTACTCCACCATTGGAATGAAATAGGGTTGCCCAATGCCCACTATCCCCCACTCCTTTTGGCATGTATGTGGATGAGGCTTCAGACTACATAGAGAGGGAGGGTCACAGAGGAGCATAGTTGGAAGGGACATGGATACCCTTATTGCTGTATACGGATGATATTGTGCTTATTTCAGATTCACCTGAGGGGATGTAGTGCCATCTTGATGCTTTACACACATTTGCGCAGGATACTGGTACGTTTGTTAACCTTGGGAAGACCAAGGTCATGGTATTCAATACTACAGCATATGGATACGAGCAAGTGGAGTATACAGACACGTTCACTTACCTTGGTATGGTTCTTAGTGGCCCGATTTTTACGGCAGAGACTAGATTGACTAGAGCACACACAGTTTTGGGAGGGTTAGAGAGGATATGCTCACAGGTTCAATTTTAGGAGCCTCGCACCAAGCTATGGCCTTGTGATACTCTAGTTGCCTCAACTATGTTATATGGAGTGCAGATATGGGGACCATCAATAGATCATCATAGTCGTCAGCATGGACATACAGACGGGTGGCGAGGCATGGAGAGGCCACTTATCTCCAGAATGATCAAGACTAACGCCTCGGTTCCTCATGCGATCATCAAAGTCGACCTCGCTTCCCCTCCTCTGGTGGTGGAGGCTCTTACAAGATCAGTGACATTTATACACAACTTATGGGAGCTTCCATGAGATCGTTATGCTCGGCTGGCTTTGGAGTCCTCACGGAACTTGACAAGACAGGAAGATACATCATGTTGGTATGCACAGATGGCAGCAGAGCTTCATGGCTTCTCTATGGACAGGCTCCCCCCCTTTCAATATTCTAAGGCAGCATGGTTTGAGCTTCATGGCTTCTCTATGGACAGGCTCCCCTCCTTTCAATATTCTATGGATGCACCCTTTGACACAGAGGGAGGTTACTAGACTTATACAACATGACTTGTTTCAGTTGCATACCCAGAGGAGATGGATACAGCCTATGCACAAACTAGGCACATACAGAGAGAATTTTCTCCAGCTCACAGAGGATGACTACATAGAGAGAGCATTTTCTCAAGCTCACAGAGGATGGGTTCTTATCTAGGCTTGCCTACATGGACACTCACTGCTTACGTTGTGCTACTGAATAGATTCGCACATCTCAAACCAGTTGGAGATTGAGCCTCGCCGATGTCGAGAGATCTCAGCCAAGGCCAGGTTATGCTAGTTGTGTCAGAGAGAGTGAGAGACAAAGCTCCACTATATATGCCATTGTACAATATACTATGAGATACGTGCCTGCTTTCAGTGCCTCTTTAGAGAGGATTTTGGGCCTCTATCTAGAGTTATGAGATACTAGGATCAGAGATGTCTGGGACTCTATCTACTAGAGATTCAGGCATCGAGCAAGGTTATTGAGAGAGAAAGGCCTACAAACCAGGCGACACACCTAGAGACAAATCTCCGTGTTCTTTAATCCAGAGAGTGACCAGAGACAAGAGAAGCCAAAGAGGAGGGATACACGGTATATCACTACGAGAGGTATTCTAAGTGATCAAGCTGGTGAGCTGGGGAGATCCAAGAGGCCTAGGATGAGGGGATGCTCCAAATGCCGGAGGAGGTTCTAGCATAGGATCAGATTCATACTGGCGAGAAATAGGAGACGCCCGGTGTAGACTCTCATCATGGAGGACATCGACACAATCATGGACTCACCGATGTGAGCTATCACAGGATTTTGACACATACATATCCACCATATGTATTTTGAGATTCCTACCCACTTTTTGTATGTACCCCTCAGGCTCACGCTACCCGCCTTTTACAACTGTTCTTGTTTAGTTTAGTTTCTTTCCTTTATCTAGACTGTGTATCAGATTCACAATGATGTAACTCTTTGGTCTCATAGGTCATTTTGGCCTCTAGAGGACGTTCATATAATATTTCAATTCATTTCATCTCTCTCTCTCTCTCTCTCTCTCTCTCTCTCTCTCTCTCTCTCTCTCTCTCAAGCTGTAATTTGTGAAGGTCCCCAAGTGAAAAAGCTGGCGCTTGACCTCTCTCTCTCTCTCTCTCTCTCTTTCTCTCTCTCTCTCTCTCTCTCTCTCTCTCTCTCATGGACTCTCTCACTGTTTTTAGGGTTTTGTCACCTCTTTTTTGTGCACAGCTTGTGGGACACTACTAGAGACAGATATGCTAGACTGGCCCTTGAGTCTTCCAGACTGTTAGCTCTTCAGGGGGACACTTCATGCTGGTATGCACAGATGACATCATGGTTTCAGATGCATGGCTTCACCATGGACAGGCTGCCCCCTTTCCAGTACTCTCTTCAGACACCCTCGATGTCTCTTACACGGGTGGAGATTACTAGACTCATTCGTCAAGACCTGATCCAGTTGGATACTAGAGGACATGGACAGAGCCGCCACAGGAGTTGGGCACGAAGATGACTTTCTATAGAGAGCATCTTCTCCACCTCACAGGAGATGGGTTTGTGATTCGACCCAGCTACATGGATACACATATGTCTCATGGTTTGCGGTGTGCCATTGGTCAGATACGCACATCCTCACATCAGCTGGAGATTGAGACTAGTAGATTCAGAGGGATACCAGCAGACAATAGGATATGCCGTTTATGTGTAGCGCGGATAATGTGTCGTGCTCTCTACAGTGGGTGGTCCTCAGTGCAATGTGCGTGACAATCTCACTCAAACAGATTGAACAAAAAGGAAACAAGAGACATCAACAGAGCTCACAAAGACACAACAGCAGACCCGAACATATGACTCGACTATCTCAAAGAATGATACAGACTCTGGCGTGGCAGCACACTCAGCTCCAGCCCAGGACTCACAGGTACAATGGGGGTGTCGAGGCTCGGATGTGCAGGGATGGTGAATCAGTGCTCTGTGTATAGACTCACTGCTCTCGACAATGCTGGACCAGAGGTGAAGAAGATCATCTCGATGACCAACCGCTACTACTCATATGTATCACCATAAAGAGCGACCAACGGCTCATAAATGTTAGCCATGTGGTGACCTGGCCACGATGTCCACTAGACCAGTCCGTATCTCTGCTGCCACGTGTCACTGCCCAGCCCAGAGAGTCCATCCAGTGTGAACCAGCCTAGACCAACTGTACTAACTGTGTGTCCTGTGAAAGTGACACTGTAGTCTGCTACAGGTTGCCCGCCACAAGACCGCTCACCGTCCCGGTGAGAAAAATACTGAAAAAACTGTGAAAGAAAACCATTAGGTATTGCATCTATACATCTTTCTTGAAGCAGGTTCTAGGCCCAAAAGTGAAGTTTAAACACATTGCACTGCTTGCAAACGTTTTAAGCCTTTGAATAGGCGGGACTCAGTATGATTGCATAATCCAAGAATCCCAAGTGGCAAAAAAATGAGGCTCTACAACGAAGAGATAAGCTCAGTTTGATTCCAGCGCATCTTTATCTGCCCTAACCATAGTGATAGGAAAATGACCTGGTCCATGCTTGCAGTTGCAGATGAACCTTGCCACACTTTTTGCAACAACACTCTTCTCGAAAGGAGGGATGACTATAAGCCCGAGTAACACCGCAAATAGGGTTAAGCTCCATTATGATGGCAGATCAAAATAAACCCTTCACAACAACAGGATAGCAACCAAGTGAATGTTGAGAGCCAGCTGATGATGCGGGGGTGGGGGGGGGGGGGGGGGGGGGGGGAACTTGCTGAGGTTGAGAGGGGTGGGGAGGGCTAGATAGGGGCGAGGGGGGCTGGTTAGGGGCGAGGGGGGGCTGGGTAGGGGCGAGGAGAAGGGAGGGGGTGGGTAGGGGTGAGGGGAAGGTGAGGGGGTGGGCAAGGGAGGGTAGGGGCGAGAGGGGGTGGTTAGGGGCGAGGGGGTGAGGGGGAGGGTAGGGGCGAGGGATTGTAAGGGGAGGGTAGGGGCGAGGGGAAGGTGAGGGGGTGGGTAGGGGCGAGGGGTGAGGGGGAGGGTAAGGGCGAGGGATTGTAAGGGGAGGGTAGGGACAAGGGGGGGTGGGTAGGGGCGAGGGGAAGGTGAGGGGGTGGACAAAGGAGGGTAGGGGCGAGGGGTGAGGGGAGGGTAGGGGCGAGGGATTGTAAGGGGAGGGTAGGGCCGAGGGGGGGTGGGTAGGGGCGAGGGGAAGGTGAGGGGGTGGGCAAGGGAGGGTAGGGGCAAGGGGGAGAGGGGAAAGGGACTAGGGCGAGGGGGTGAGACTAGGGCGAGGTGAGGGGGAAAGGGGGTAGGGGGCGAGGGGTAGTGAGATGCGAGGGGTAGGGTAGGGCGAGGGCGAGGGGGTGAGGGGGAGGGTAAGGCGAGGGGTGAGGGTAGTGAGGGGGCGAGGGGAAGGGTAGGGCGAGGGGAGGGGGAAGGACTAGGACTAGGGCGAGGGCGAGGGGGTGAGGGTGGGGTGAGGGGTAGTGAGGGGGCGAGGGCGAGTGGGAGAGGGGGAGGGTAGGGGCGAGGGGATGAGGGGGACTAGGGGCAAATAAGAAGCACCCAACTATCATGACCAAGACAGATATCATGATCTTGGAATTCATCTTGCAGGACGGGCTCTGTGAAGGGAGTTCTTGTTCAGGTTTGGTTTCCATTGACAAAGAAACTTGTTGCACCACGGGAACTTCTAAGAGAATGGGTTGCATCGAGGAGCCAGAAGTATGTATCCACATTGCGTCGTTTCCCCAATCATGAAGTGCTTTAGTGTGTCGCAGCCAGGGTCTTCCATTGAGCAAAGGAAATCCGCCCTCAACCTGGGGAAGACGAACTACAACAAAATCCAAGTTAAAAGTAAAGTCTTGTACCTGCAGAGGCACATTGTCCACTATGCCCACTGGATAGACTGTCCGCTGGTCGGCCAATGTAACTGTGAAGGGAGCAGGGCGAGTAGGCTGTAGACCTAGAGCTAACATAGTGAACTCGGGCATCAGGTTGATGCCAGATCCACCATCCACTATCACTCCTGAGAATTGCCTACCCAAAATGGACACTGTCAGGTGAGGGCTTCTATAATCAGTGAGTGGAGCAGCAGGATTGGATATCATATAGGACTCTGATGGTCGCACTGGGAGGTGTCCTCCACTAGGACTTGCTCCAGGATAAAGTGATTGAATAACAGCAAGGGTGTCACTTCTAAACTTTGCATCTAGTCGCAGCATGTCATAGAGGGACACTTGTTGGAAGGTGTTCTTCAAGACTGACTCTGCTGTAAGCTTCTCTTTTTCTACCTGTTGTTGTTCCTCTGGTACCTTGATCTTCTGTAGATCGGAAACTGCTTCTAAGAAAGCTTCATCAATATCGGAGAGCAAGGATTTGGATTCCTTCATGACACTGGGGGATGGCTTGTTAACATCTACACAGGTAGGGTATCCACTGGTGTGAGAATGTGTGGGGGAGTTGAACTTGATGGAATGCTAAGACCGAGAGCAGCTCTCTGGGCCCGAGTGAGGACGCCCGATGGCTCCTCTGCCAACTGTTGCGGCTTATTTTGAGGGGTAACTACGAATTGAGTTCAAAGCCATGGATGCACGAAGTTTAGGGCAATCCTTACTATAGTGATCCTTCGTTTCAGGGCAATGACGAAACTGTTTATAGGGTTTGGTCTTTGTTCTTTTGCTGTTTTTTAGGGTTTCGAAACTGTTTTTTACTGTTTTAAAGGGATTTGCCACTGTTTTTTGTTGTTTTTTAGGGTTTCAAATATGTGTTTTGCTGTCTTTTAAAGTTTCGAAGCTGATTTTATCTGTTTTTAAGGGTTTCACGAGCGTTTCTTGCTATTTTTTAGAGTTTCTTGCATTTTTTTTTGTTATTTTAGTCTCTCTCTCTCATATGGTCTCCCTCCATTGGGCTACCCATTGACCCCCTTTCACATGGCCTCTCCAGTGGCTATAGCCCGCCTCCCTCTCAACATGAAGTTCTCGATTACCAACAAGCGGATATCAACACTTGAAGTTGAAGTGAAGGAATGGAAGAAAGAGATGGAGGCAACCTTTCTTCAAAAGATGGAGGAATGGAAAGAGGAAAAGAAGAAACTATGCGAAAGGATTTCTCGTGTCGAAGAGCAAGCGGCTTCACAAGAAGCCACAATCCGAACTCTCCAAGGTGAACTTCTTGTAGCAAAAAGTGGGCGGCTCGAAGAAGGCGAAATTCAGCCATCCATAATGAAGAATTGAATACCATGAGAGTAGAAATACCGGTTATCAAGGAAGATGAGGAGAAGAAGTCATGGGCCACGGTCATCTCCGCAACACAAAGGAAAGTAGAAGAGGCCGACAAATGGATTGAGGTCACCAAGAAAGGGAAAGGTAAGGAAGCTCCTTGTACACCCACTCTCATAAACATAACCCTTGAAGAGGAACAAAGGAGGAGGATGCGGGCTCTACATGTGAGAGTAACCGGCCTCAAGGACATAAACAATGTGG